>NW_027397064.1:44929120-45256700 GCF_003265705.2 Callorhinus ursinus
AAAGAAAGAAAGAAAGAAAGAAAGAAAGAAAGAAAGAAAGAAAGAAAAAGAAAAGAAAAGAAAAGAAAAGAAAAAAAGAAGAGAAAAGAAAAGAAAAGAAAAAAGAAAAGAAAAAGGAAGAAAAAGAAATGACTATCTTGTCATTTATCAAATGACAATGATTTACCAAAAATGAATGCCATATTTGGAGCATGAAATAAGGCCATTTCCATCTGTCCTACCCCCCAGTAATTCTTTAATTCCATTAATCACTTCTGTATATAATAAATTGTAGTACAAATACCCTAGATTGGGGAATGAGATTTGTATTTCAATCCCAGGATTTCCATTTCATAGCTATGTATTTTTGGCAAACTACTGAACCTTCTCAAGTTTTAATTTTCTTGCCTACATACTAGAAAAACAATATTAAGTGTTGAAGGCAAATTAGAAATGTTTATAAACCACCTAGCACAGAGCCTGACAACAATGTAGGTGCTCACTTTAAATAGCAGTCATCTCAAGTGTTAGTCCACTCAGGTATACTAACGTGGCCTGTGGTAGGGCAACATAGAAGCTTATGTTGCAAGTGTGGATATATAAGTGTAATCAGAGGGTTACCTGCCAGCCTCCGATGTAAGATGTGATCAGACTATAGACAGGATATTCATTTCATAAGATAATTACATAGCGTTTCTCGTGGGAAGCCTTCTTTATTAGCTGGAGTAATGAGTAAGGTACACATTGGATATGAAGTAAAAATGCTTCCTGGGGTTGAAAAAGTGTTGTGTGATGAAATTATAGATTCATCACAGTTGATTTTTAAAATTCCTGACATGACTCTAATAGATCATGTAGCTTTGGATTTTATTATTTTTATACTGAAAAAAAATTTTATGTGGGCCACTATCCTACTGTAAAAAAGCAACCATTACCTTGGTGTTTTCCTGACTTCTTTTTGCCAAGTTTGGTTTGAAATAGCTAAAGTTTTCTAATAGTGTACAAGGGTCAAAGACACAACTCCCATAAAAAAAAAATATTGCTGTAATTTGAGCAGAGATTACAGAAGCTTTTCCTGATGACTCCAGATGCCCTGGCCACATACCCAACCCCAACAACCATGCTTTACAAACTAAATCTAATGAGAACTTTTGACTATTGATTTAGTCCAGAACTGGTCCTTTAACAGATTTCACCGGTATTTTTTTCTTTCTCTCTCTTCTTTTAAAGTATAACAAGGATTTCTTGAGTTACACTAGATATTTTTCAAGCAAAATTTTAGTAACTATGCAAAATAAATCATTTGCAAACATACTGAGATCATGATTTGAAAAATCACATTAAGTTTTTATCTGGTTTGGAGTTTCCCTGGAAGAAACTTCTGAGGGATATTTGGCCAAAATGAGCAGTTTTGTTTACTTTGAACATGTGAAATGATTTTATCCTGACAGTGTATATGGTTTCACATAAAGAAAAAACAAGGAAGACAGATATGTAATGGAGAGATGCTCAAGATTGAAGGTTAATTGCTGTCTGGGTGAGTAGCAAACTCAGAGTTCCTAGAGAGACAACAGCTGTTGTATAAATGTAAGAATGGAAGTGAGAACTGTGTTTGTTTTTTCTCCTAGTTACATAAGCATATGAAAAGACAATCTTTATTTTTTTCTTCATCATTTATCTAAATTTTTAAATTTTTTGAAAATAAAAGATTTTCCTGTGTTTGCTTTGTTGCCTAGGGAGACGGGTAGGAGGAGAGGAAATGTGAACAAAATGAGGGTTGTGGAGAAAAGAAAATGGTGCTAATTTTTTCCTGTTAAGTCAGAAACCTAAAAATAATGACAAAAAAAAATCAAAGTTCCAGGAGAAGGTCAAATTATTACCCAGAGGATGTAGCAGCAAAAAGAGACCTGGATGAAATTAGGTAATATCAAGTACTGAATACTCATTCCTTTTCTGTCCACTAATAAATTAAGTTATAGAGACTTTATGCTGGGAATTTTTTCAGACTATTATTCTAATGCCTAAGATGTACATTATTATTAAGTATATTTGACCGTTAAAATTCTCTAGCAATAACTGACAATGGGAAGTCTAGGATATAACTAGAAAGGAATGATATAGTTTATGACTATTATGAGCCCATCAGTTTGCATACAATCCTTTTACTCTGTGAAGATTGTTATTTACATTTTAAAAATAAGAAAAAAATTTTTTAAAGATTTTATTTATTTGACAGAGAGAGACACAGCGAGAGAGGGAACACAAGCAGGGGGAGTGGGAGAGGGAGAAGAAGGCTTCCCACTGAGCAGGGAGCCTGATATAGGGCTCAATCCCAGGAGCTCAGGATCATGACCTGAGCCGAAGGCAGACGCTTACCCAACTGAGCCACCCAGGCGCCCCAAAACAAGAAAATTGTTTAAAAAAATAGCATTGGACCAGATGGCATTTGAGAGGCAATATCAACCTAGTAGTAAATAGATTACTTTGAAGTAAGACAGAGCTAAGACATAATCCTGATTGTGTTCATCACTACCTGTGTGATGCTGGATAATGGACTTACCCTCTCTAAACCTGTTTCCTCCTCTGCAAAAAAGGTGTAATGAAACCCACCTTGAGTTGTAAGGATTGTATGAGGCAATATTAGTATAGTGTTCATAAACAGTCTTTGCTCTTTAATCATGGTTGTTATTACTATTATTGTTGCTGTCCCTAGGTCTGATTCCAGCATTCTTTCCCCCACCACTCTGGCATTTATTCAAATGTAGTTCCTGAATTTATATTTTGATATTGTGTTCCTATACTATACCAGTTTACCACAAAATAAACTTGCTTTCTGAAAAAACAGTAGGGAAAAATCTCCTTGATCATTTTTCAGAGGTAAATCTCACTGCTCTGGTCTACAGGTATGAAAAGAAAAAAATATAACACCCTTATTTCAACTTACGGACCATGGTAACTTCCAGAGCTGGTTCCAGGTGAAATTATGAAAAACAGTATTTTGTAAATTTTTCTCTTTTCTGAATAAGAACTGAATAGCAACCAAGAATTTGCTTAGGTTTTACCATGATAAATATAGTAATAAATATGAAAGGAAAATCCTGCCTTCAAAATTTTCCAATCCAGAACATAAAATACACACACACACATACACACACACACACAAACACGAAAATAAAGCATTGCAACAGCTTACAAATCATTTTATCAAGTGCAAGATAAAATCTCATTTGAACATCATAATTTTATAAATTGAATTGCCTTTCCCAGGTAATGCTCCATACTACCACTATTATTTTCATAGGAATAAGATAAAGTCTAATTAACCGAAAAGGCATGCATAACACAGAACCTTGGAGTCAGACAAACCTGAGCTCAGATCTCAGAACTACCATTTACTGGTGAGTTGAGCAAGTTACTTGTCCTTCCCAAAGATTTATTTTCACCTATAATTACCTTAACTTCACAGGGCCGTTGAGGAAATCATATAGATTCACAAAACATTTCAGGCACTTAAGAAACACAGCAAGAACCCAATAAATGATTGACATAAGCATTGTGACTAGCTATACTACTTAATTTAGAATACCACACACTTAGCACTCTACTTAATTGAAGATTACTTCAAATCTTGCCTCCTCCAATCACTCAAACTTCAATAAGGGGTTTTATATGTACTGCCTTCACGTGGGAGTAGTTTGAAAAACTAAGATTCAAAGCATTTACATTTAAATTGACTTTTTTATTGTTGAAAAATTCATTTATAAGGTTTTACCAATGTCTATTTAATTTTCTTATTCTTAACAATTATGCCTAGATTACTCATTAAAGTTTCATGAGTTATCTCTCTTGCTGACAAATTCTGTAAGAGAGATAACATGAACTTATTTGACTTTTAGTAAACATAGGTAGAATAAAAGTATTATAGGTAATGCTGATAACTGAATAAATGCCTATTTTAGTTAAACCAACAACCTTAAGCTAGTTGTTGAATATTATCCTAGATCGTGTGAATTTGAAAAACATCTAGGTCAATTTCTATATTTCTGAATATATACTTGATTTATACAAATGCTTCATCTTCTTTAAGCCAATTAAATAGACCTCTTTACAAATTGATTTGGGCAATACCATCTTATGGTAAAAAAAAAAATCACACATTTACAACATGCACACATAAATATACAACAACATAGAGATAGAGGTAAACAGAGATCTTTACCTTTTGTTTTAAAATTTTAGACATGAGACAGGCATGATAATGCAAAACTCACTAGTTTATAAAAGAATAACTGCTGGATTTAAATTATGTTTCTAGCAGATGAAATAAGTTAAAGTTACCTGTTCAGATGGCTTGAACTGATATTTATGGATAAGACTTAAGATTTACACCTAGTTTCCAAATATCATGTCACCCTTTTTTTTTCCCTTCCAATAAGAATTACCTCCCTGAAGTCTGCGTTTCAAAGAGATGGCCTAGATAAAATTCTAGACAAGACCAGGTAGAACATTTACATCTCAAAGGCACAGGAAAAATATTCAAATTCCTCCAAGAAGAACTTTCTCTTTTCCCAGGGCCAGAATTATTACAATAACTACAAGTCTTTTGAGATAAATAGGGGAGGTTTTAGGATTGGTAAAAAAGATAGTGGGTTTTGAGTTGCTTCCAGAGCTGCATTTCTGTACTTTTATAGACTCAATTTATAAGACAAAGGCAGTTGTTTTTAATTCCTCAAAGACTTGGATTGCGACCTGAATGACATCAAGGGGCAAATCCATCCAGCCAACTACAATTTTCTTCAATTTGCTTCTTTAGATGAGAAAGAAAATCTTCAACTAAAAGGGGAATCAAAAGATCCCTATGTCTTAGATTTAGAGCTTTGTCTTTGGAATGTGCACTGCCCCCCAACCCTGGATACATTTAACTTAGGAAGGCATTTTAAAAGTTTCTACCAGGCTCTGAATATCAACTTCCAATTTAGCCAGAGAGCTACTTTAAAAAATCATTTCAATATCTTGTCAGGTTTTAGCAGGGACAAACACCAAATATTTCTGGCAGTATTGAACAACCTCAAGGTTGCCTTGGGAGAGGCATCAAAGGGTGCAAAAGATATTACCCTCCCAACATCCAAAACTGCTCCTAAAGATAGTTAAAAGAAAGACTGAGGGGGAAAAAAGAGACTGAGATAATTCCTCTAACACTTAGCAATAGTTGGTGGAACCCCCACTGCAACTGCAGTGCAACGCATACTTCTGCCCAGCCATATCTAGCAGCAAATGGGGTGCAACTGACATTCCTGTCTGATGATATTTTGGGGACCCCAACCTGAAAGCTGCCAAGCCAAGTTCTCAGGACACAAAATGAGGCAATCAAAAAGGCAATAGCTGTCTCTGGGAGAGAAAGGACTGGCAATCAATGGGTATAGATTTGGAAAGGAAGAGACAATGTGAAATTTTACCCTCATCTCTGAATTGGACACTACAGACAGAGATCTGATCACTACAGCTGATCACTACAGCTGATCACTACAGCTACTACTCTTTTCTGGATCCAGCTTTCCCAGGATCCCATCTCCAGACTCTAGAGCAAGTGGAGTTTAACATACAAAATGTAGGCACCAAAATTTGGCAAGGTTTTTTATTAATTTTAATTTTAATTTCTCCTTGGCTATTTAGAGAAATAACTGGCAGCTTACTGGAGAATCCCTGAGAGTGGCATCAGCCCTGCAAAAGGCTCATAGGAGAGCCCTCCTTTGAGGATAGATATGAGGGTAACCGTAAGGTCACTCACTTGCAGACTTTTGTTTACAGTCTATAGCTTCTTCCAAGTGGAAAGGCAATTCAGATTAGTAGACTGAGTACTGAGGCACTGAAGGATAGAGGGGTGTAATAGGGGACATATCAGTCTTACAGTCTTTACTTTTAGGCTCCTGTTGTGTCATTTTCATTAACCTTTTGCAATGAAACTTTCAATGAAGCTATTTTGAATCTTGAAGATTTTGGAATCTCTGCCTGCCAATTAAAATAGGTATCACATTCTGTTTGTTTGATTTGGGAACTCTTACTTTAAAGAGCTCTTCCCAAATGAATGATCTTGTCTTATTGGAAAAATCCCTATAATTACCATTGCAATTCTAGGTTGTCTTAGTAAGATTTTTTCCATTTTTTAAATTTTTTTTTAATTTTTTATTGTTATGTTAATCACCATATATTACATCATTAGTTTTTGATGTAGTGTTCCATGATTCATTGTTTGTTCATAACACCCAGTGCTCCATGCAGAATGTGCCCTCTTTAATACCCATCACCAGGCTAACCCATCCCCCTACCCTCCTCCCCTCTAGAACGCTCAGTTTGTTTTTCAGAGTCCATCATCTCTCATGGTTCGTCTCCCCCTCTGACTTACTCCCCTTCATTCTTCCTCTCCTGTTATCTTCTTCTTTTTCTTTTTTCTTAAAATATGTTGCGTTATTTGTTTCAGAAGTACAGATCTGTGATTCAACAGTCTTGCACAATTCACAGCGCTCACCATAGCACATACCCTCCCCAATGTCTATCAACCAGCCACCCCATCCCTCCCACCCCCAACCACTCCAGTAACACTCAGTTTGTTTCCTGAGATTAAGAATTCCTCATATCAATGAGGTCATATGATACATGTCTTTCTCTGATTGACTTATTTCACTCAGCATAAGACTCTCCAGTTCCATCCACGTAGTTGCAAATGGCAAGATCTCATTCCTTTTGATGGCTGCATAATATTCCATTGTGTATATATACCACCTCTTCTTTATCTATTCATCTGTCGATGGACATCTTGGCTCTTTCCACAGTTTGGCTATCGTGGACATTGCTGCTATAAACATTGGGGTGCACGTACCCCTTCGGGTCCCTACATTTGTATCTTTGGGGTAAATACCCAGTAGTGCAATTGCTGGATCGAATGGTAGCTCTAATTTCAACTGTTTGAGGAACCTCCATACTGTTTTCCAGAGGGGTTGCACCAGCTTGCATTCCCACCAACAGTGTAGGAGGGTTCCCCTTTCTCCACATCCCCGCCAACATCTGTCGTTCCCTGACTTGTTAATTTTAGCCATTCTGACGGGTGTGAGGTGGTATCTCATTGAGGTTTTGATTTGGATTTCCCTGATGCCGAGCGATGTTGAGCACTTTTTCATGTGCCTGTTGGCCATTTGGATGTCTTCTTGGGAAAAATGTCTGTTCATGTCTTCTGCCCATTTCTTGATTGGATTATTTGTTCTTTGGGTGTTGAGTTTGATAAGTTCTTTATAGATTTTGGATACTAGCCCTTTATCTGATATGTCATTTGCAAATATTTTCTCCCATTCTGTCGGTTGTCTTTTGGTTTTGTGGACTGTTTCTTTTGCTGTGCAAAAGCTTTTTATCTTGATGAAATCCCAATAGTTCATTTTTGCCCTGGCTTCCCGTGCCTTTGGCGATGTTTCTAGGAAGAAGTTGCTGCGGTTGAGGTCAAAGAGGTTGCTACCTGTGTTCTCCTTTAGTATTTTGATGGACTCCTGTCTCACATTTAGGTCTTTCAACCATTTGGAGTCTATTTTTGTGTGTGGTATAAGGAAATGGTCCAGTTTCATTCTTCTGCATGTGGCTGTCCAATTTTCCCAACACCATTTGTTGAAGAGACTGTCTTTTTTCCATTGGACATTTTTTCCTGCTTTGTCAAAGATAAGTTGACCATAGAGTTGAGGGTCCATTTCTGGGCTCTTGATTCTGTTCCATTGATCTATGTGTCTGTTTTTGTGCCAGTACCATACTGTCTTGATGATGACAGCTTTGTAATAGAGCTGGAAGTCCGGAATTGTGATGCTGCCAGATTTGCTTTTCTTTTTCAGTATTCCTCTGGCTATTCGGGGTCTCTTCTGGTTCCATACAAATTTTAGGATTATTTGTTCCATTTTTTTGAAAAAAGTGGATGGTATTTTGATGGGGATTGCATTGAATGTGTAGATTGCTCTAGGTAGCATTGACATCTTCACAATGTTGGTTCTCCCAATCCATGAGCATGGAATGTTTTTCCATTTCTTTGTGTCTTTTTCAATTTCTTTCATGAGTATTTTATAGTTTTCTGAGTACAGATTCTTTGCCTCTTTGGTTAAATTTATTCCTAGGTCTCTAATTGTTTTGGGTGCAATTGTAAATGGGATTGACTCCTTGATTTGTCTCTCTTCTGTCTTGTTGTTGGTGTATAGGAATGCCACTGATTTCTGTGCATTGATTTTATATCCTGCTACTTTACTGAATTCCTGTATGAGTTCTAGCAGTTTTGGGGTGGATTCTTTGGGGTTTTCCACATACAGTATCATATCATCTGCAAAGAGTGAGAGTTTGACTTCCTCTTTGCCGATTTGGATGCCTTTGATTTCTTTTTGTTGTCTGATTGCTGTGGCTGGGACTTCTAATATTATGTTGAATAGCAGTGGTAAGAGTGGACATCCCTGCCGCGTTCCTGACCTTAGGGGAAAAGCTCTCAGCCTTTCCCCATTGAGAATGATATTCGCTGTAGGTTTTTCGTAGATGGCTTTTATGATATTGAGGTATGTACCCTCTAACCCTATACTCTGAAGAGTTTTGATCAAGAAAGGATGCTGTACTTTGTCAAATGCTTTTTCTGCATCTATTGAGAGGATCATATGATTCTTGTTCTTTCTTTTGTTAATGTATTGTATCACGTTGATTGATTTGCGGATGTTGAACCAGCCTTGCAGCCCAGGGATAAATCCCACTTGGTGGTGGTGAATAATCCTCTTAATGTACTGTGGGATCCTATTGGCTAGTATTTTGGTGAGAATTTTTGCATCCATGTTCATCAAGGATATTGGTCTGTAATTCTCCTTTTTGATGGGGTCTTTGTCTGGTTTTGGGATCAAGGTAATCCTGGCCTCATAAATGAGTTTGGAAGTTTTCCTTCCATTTCCATTTTTATAGATATCTACAGCTTCCAGGATTACAGTTCTTAGACATAAAATAAGCAGGTATGCTGGAAGGTGAAATTTGACAAATTTGATATTGCCTCTCAATTCTTTGAAATTTGAGTATCCTCTTTTTTTTTTTTATTTGAGACTGAGAGAATGAGAGACAGAGAGAGAGAGAGAGAGAGAGCGCGCACATGAGAGGGGGGAGGGTCAGAGGGAGAAGCAGACTCTCTGCCGAGCAGGGAGCCCGATGCGGGACTCGATCCTGGGATTCCAGGGTCATGACCTGAGCCAAAGGCAGTCACCCAACCAACTGAGCCACCCAGGCACCCTTGAGTATCCTCTTTCTTTAGGTAAGCCTTGTATCTCTTGGGGCCAAATGAATACCTAAGGGAGATGCGCTTCTGGGTTGGGCATTTGTGATGCTTTACAGTGTACCTTGTTGCATTGACAGTTTCTTGAGGCTGGTGGGTGACTTAGTGTCAATTTAACCCATACCCATAATCAGTGTATCCTACCATGGCAGCAATAGAGTTAGGTGGCCATCCATCCATCAGTATTTCAGTGCTCAACCAGTGCCCACCAATTTTTCAGTTTTGGCTTCTAAGATTCCCATCAGCAGGAGATCTGTTATTCGTTTCAGGAGATTTCTTTATAGTGACAGACACCCTAATGGCTTTTAATAGTCTGACCTGTGCCTACTTAGATTTTGATGAGACATTGGTCAAAAAAGTCTGAACTTCTTAATTTATTTCCCTAAGTCCCCCAGTTGTTTGTGCTGTGGACTTACCTCAAGGCTTTGTGAGTCCCCTAACAGCTGCCATCTTGCTTTCTTTTGACTGAGGCATAGCCATTACTTTCCCTTGAAATAATCCTGCCAAATTCAACCAGATTACTGTTTCTTGCTGTCTGTGTACAGTTCCTGAGAACTGGCAGGACCTCCCAAAGGCATTTACCTTACAGATGAGGTTGGCCACAAACCCAAATGTTGTGGCCCACTAAATCTCACCATGAAAATCTGGAGCCTCTCACACCTCAGTTTTCATTCTGTGAAAAATCTGGAGTCTCACACCACAATTTCCCATCCAGAAGTATTAGAACAAACAAATGTGAAGAGCTCAAAATGCAAAATAAGCAGAGTTTCATTTGAGAGCAGCTTCCCAGAGATCCTGGAGAGTGCTGAAAAGGCCACAAAGAGGGCTCTGTGGGTATCTTCACTGGCTCCTAGGAGCCATCTTCAGAATCTTCAGCAGCTGACTACAGGTCCCATCTCATCACCCAGTCTGCCAAAAGACAAAACAAAAACAATTTAGTAACCAGTTTGATATTCTTCATTCAAGGGAAAATAATCCATGGACTGGGGAAGTACAGTGTCTCACAAGCAGTGGACCACTGTTCCCCCCTAAGTTGATTTTTATAAAACTATAGCAGAATGTAATTTTGAAAGCTCTGGGTTCCAATCCAAAGAACAGATGTTTGAGAGAGAAAGATGTTGTTTGCATATTGTTAATAATTTCAAAAAACCTGACTTTAAATATCAAGAATGAAAGTATGTATAAACATAGAACATAGATGTAACCCATAATATATAAAATAGGAAGACTAAGTGAGGAGATAAGAGCTGTTTCTTTGTCCTAAAATGGTAAGATTTGGACAAGTGAGCAAAGAAGGGGAAATCAGAAAGGACACAACTGGAATTTAAACACTGATGAGTCTCTGAAAATGGGCCTAATGACCTAAACTATAGGCTAAGCTCTGGCAGTTAATTGGGACAATAGAAATGCTTATGCATAGATCGCTCCCACATATGGTTATAAGAATCCAGAGCAGAAAGAATTGTAACCTAGCATCCCAAATTGCTCAAGAGATTGCAGTTTTATAGCAAACCACCATTTAGACCATAATTCCTGAGTAGTAGAATTAAAAAGCTTAGATAAGTATAAAAGTAGAAGGGTTTTACCCTCTTCAGGATAGCAAGGAAACCATGTCTGTAATTTCCTGCTTCTCCCTCCAACCAAAAAGCACATAATGGCTGAGAGGATTAATGGGCAACAGAAAATCTGACGTTAGGATGAGGAGGATGAAATATCCCATGGAGGCATTTGTTAGTTCTATAACAGCATCTGAGAAGGAAGAGGAAAAACAGAAAGTACAGCAGAGAGACTATGAAGCAAAGAATTTTTTTTTTTGGCAATTCATAATGCTAAAGACAAAAATTAGATCCCCCAAGACAGAGGGATTTTATTATAGACACAGAGTATTTAGTTTGTATTCCCAAAGGGATATACTCTAGGAGTAAATGTGAGAAATAAACTGGCTCTCACAGCGATTCAAGACCAACTTTCAATCAGTTAAAAGTCTAATTGGATTAGCTGCATCAGCTACGATTTACCTACCAGAAGGAAAAGAAAAATCTTCTCTGGAGAAAGATGATGTAATCTAAAAACGTAATTTACATCTAACATTTTTCATATATAGTGTATGGCACTCAATAGAAAAGAAGAAGCATGAGGAAAAAAAGACAAGAATTAACTGAAAATGAAATGAAGAGAAAAATCAGGTAATAGAAACAGACCCACCAGAGACCCAGATATTAGAATTTGGAGAAAATAATTTTAAAACAACAGAGATTAATATGCACATATATTAAATGACAATATGAAGGATTTTAGCCAAGAACTGAAACTATATAAACTAATCAAATAATAATTTTAGAATTGAAAAGTGAAAATAATTAAAATATATAGGTTTTCTAAAAGATTAGACAGTTCTAAAGAGAGAAGCAGTGAATTAGAAGGTGAGTCAGAAAAAAAATATCCAATCTGAAGTACAATGATATAAAAGAATGGATAATAAGAGAAATGTGTAAAGATATAGGAGTCATAGTGAAAGGGTCAGTAATAGGTATTTGGAATCCATAAAGGAGAGGAGAGGAATAATGAGAGAGAGGCAATATTTGAATAGAATATGGTCACAAAACTTTAAAAACTGATAAATCCTCCCAAAGCACCACAAACCATAACAAGATACATTCAAATAAAACCAGTTCTTGGAACATTATGGTTAAAAAGTCTGAAAATCAAATACAAAAATAAATGTGAGCAAACAGGAGGTACAAAAGGGAAAGAATAAAAGACAAAGAAATGCCCAGTTAACAGAAAACACAGACAAGTTGGAAAATAAAAATAAGTAATTTTAATAAATATAACTTGTTACATAGAAAGTGAGAAGAGGGAAGTTTTATCAGGAAAATAATAATAAAAATGAAACTGGGATTGCACAAGCAATATTTTAGGAGAGAATTTAATCAAAGAAAGTTTAAACTGGAAATTTTTGAGTTACACATAAGAGTTCAGTCTGGAACAGAATACTGAATAAGATGTTACTTCAAAATGAAATAATTCTTAAAATAAGCCCTTCACACCATTAAAGCAGGTATTTTTTAGAATCTCCATCTTGCAGATAAGAGAAATTCAGACTTAGAGAAGTCAGGGGATTTGTCTACAATTACACACACAAAAAGTAAAGCAGGACCTGGACTGATATTTTCTAAGTCCACTGGTCTTTAAGTATACTCATAACTCAATAATTAGACAAGTCCTTAACTTGGGGGTAACTGGCTATAATAAATTATTGTGATATAAAAAGAATGTTTCTACAACTAGTTAATTTTCTATAAATTCAACTTGAAACCAACAATGTCGTCCAGTTAGAGCTCCTCCTTATGGAAAACATTTCTGATATTCACTAGCTCATTTCACCTGATGGCATTTTACCTCAGCCCAGTTCCTCTTCTACCTTGTGCATCTAGCACTTCCTAAGCCTGCACTGAAGTCCATACTGTATTCCCAACAATAATTCAGATGACAAAGTTGGAGGCTCATAGTACATGTATCTGGAAAATCACAATTAGGGCGCCTGGGTGGCTCAGTCGTTAAGCGTCTGCCTTCGGTTCAGGTCATGATCCCAGGGTCCTGGGATCGAGTCCCACATCGGGCTCCTTGCTCAGCGGGAAGCCTGCTTCTCCCTCTCCCACTCCCCCTGCTTGTGTTCCTGCTCTTGCTATGTCTCTCTCTGTCAAATAAATAAATAAAATCTTTAAAAAAAAAAAATCACAATTAAAACAAACACAAGAACTCTCACCCAGCATTGTCCTGTTAGATTTTTTTGCATTATTCTATCTTTTTTTATCCTATTTGCCTTACTCTTCTAATGGATCAGGCTCTTTTCAGTCTCCATTTTCTCAAATCAATTCCATATCCCATTTCCAGATTGATATTCCCAAATTACCTGACACCTCATTGTCTGGCCTATAAAAGATGGTCTCCTCAGCCTACTGATCATGTCCTCTCCAAACTGCACTTCCAGCCAAAACTCCATGGTGCCCTAACATTTTAGCTCTAGCTGCTTGGTTCTAAAAGGGATCCTACACAAATATTGCACTTTTTGCTTCTGCTTGAGCTGCTCATTCTGTCTGGAATGTTCTACTCAATCACATTTTCCCATAAAAGAAGAAGCAGAAGATTTTACAGTATTACCATGTTGATCAGTGGTCAGTTACAGAGACAAGTCTGTGTAATTAGTTTAAAACCAAAGGGATTTAATACAGTGTACTAAATGGCTTGCTGCTGAAGTAACAGGCTCTAGGCTGATACTCAGACCAGCACCATTGAAGTAGACCATCAATTGTCTTTTTGATGTGGAGGCCACCGGTTCCAGATACTACCCTAGAGAACTGCCAAAATCAGGAGATAGCTACTATCAAGATGCCACCACCACCGTGGCAGGCTCAGCACCACACTAAGACAGCTAGAATAACAAATTTGATTCCACATGCTCTATCTCTCAAACAAACCCACCCATGGGGATAGTGGCAGGATCCTGGGATCTCTGCCAACCTAGCCAAGGAAGAAGGAAAATTGTTTCATGACTGAACTTGGCAGCAGAAACAGCATAATCAGGCCTTCGTTTTAGTTCTATCTTCCAAACCTTGCATGCAAGGATATCATTGGTCAAAGGTAAATTGTATAGGACTCCAGTTACAAAGGCTTATGAGAAATGTAGTTTTTACATTTCCAGCTTCTTTGTTACAGGAAGCACATTAGTAAAAGAGTGAAATAGATGTTGAGTGCTAAGCAACCTCCACTGCAATTTTCTCTCCATGGTGCTCATAACACACACACCATGAATAGGCTTGAAATGACCCCTCATTTCTCTATGCTCCTATATTCTTTAGCTTCTACATTTGCATATGTTCTCTTCTAAGTATTTGTGTATTCATCTACTGGATTATAAATTCCTTGAGAACAAGACATTGTATCCTTCTACAAATTTTTGGACTCCATAGTGTCTCAGAATGTAAATGTTGCTTCACTATGACACTTTGTATACTCAGAATAGAGATACTTAATAAACATGTTGAATGAATGACAATGAACATATTTAGGACCTTGGAAGCAAAGAATAGGTCCCTGAAGCAAAATAAATGATAATGATTTTTAGAAGGGAAAATGGTACCCAAGACTTTGATGACTCAGGGTGGAAAAATAATAGATTAAGGATTATAAAACAACTAAGAATACAGAAAATTCACACAGAAAACAGATTTATATAAAATTATTCTAGAATCAATCCTTTATGTTAAAAATGACTTCTGCTTTTTGATTTATTCAACAATAAAAAAGAAAAATATGATATTAAGAAGTCTCCTTTTCTGGGATTTTCTAAAAATAATAAAGAATTAAAATAGAGTTACAAGATGAATACGTTCTGGAAAATCTAACATACAGCATGGTGACCACAGTTAATTTTACTGTATTATATTGACATTTGCTAAGAGAGTAGACCTTAAGTGTTCTCACCATACCAAAATAAAATAATAATAACCATGGGAGGTGATGGATATGTTAATTAACTTGATTGTGGAAATTATTTCACAATGTATATGTATATATCAAACCAGCACATTGTACATCTTAAATATACACAATTTTTGTCAATTATACCTCAATAAAGCTGGGGAAAAATTGAAAGGTATAAATTAATATGTGATGTGATTGGGGATCATGTGACAATTTTCAAAGGGAAAAAGATCAATGCAACCACCACTTCATTATATTTTACCATCTGAAATAAACATAAGGACAACTTTGGTTGTGTTATATAGAAAGTGGGTGATGGAACTTGCTGTGGAGAGTATCACTGATTAGCATAGTGATGGTATTTTGATTTGTAGGTTTGAAGAGCATAATTTAAATATGCTTTTAGTATGAACTCTAGAATATTATGTGAAATGTACTGGTTGTCATGGACACCTTTATTTATTTTTCTTAATAAACAAACCCAGCCCAGTTGTTCAACTGTGATTTATAGATAACCTCTCAGATTACTCATTCCTTAATCTGAATTCTTAGGAATATAAAATTCTCAAATGCCCTTGCTGTTTTATTTTCAGCAATAAACAGCTGGAGAGTGGGAAAGACTTCTCAGAGTTCAACTTTTTTCTTAATCCATTCTATTAATATGTAATTTTGAATAACTTTAAAAACTCCACGAGGGTACCATGTGAAAAATGTGTAATGATAATGGATTAGTACAAAAATCATATTTAACTTCTGAAAACATCTCAATGATTCTTGTCACTGTTTTAATGTAGCATTGCATTGTTCTTTGCCTTGAGACACTTTGATTATTACTCATTCCATTGTTAATTGAAGTGGAAAAATCTTCAAATTAACAGCTGCCATTTATTTACTTACTCACTGTAATCTTTCTTCATTATAGTCATTATTGTCATTCTCATAGTCATGACTACATGTCACTGGTTTTTTTCATGCACATCTATGGCACAATCTACTATTAGTCACCAATGCCTTTCTTCCCTTGTTCTATAAGAACCAAAACATAATCAGCTAAACAGAATAAAGACATTCCTTAGCCTGTCTTGTAGGTGTAGCCATGTGATTAACTTCTGGCTAGCAAGATGGAAAAGGAAATGATGTGGGCATCATCAAGTCACACTCCTAAGAGAAGGGCCCTTTTCCTCTGACTGGAATATGGTCCTGCCGTAAGCCATCATGACCACAGGCATGAAAGCAACACCTAATGCTGGGCTGGAGCCAATGTGTTGAGCTAACTGTTAAATTTTCAGGAATTTTGCAAGCCAGTGGTTAAGCTACTGATAGCTTAAAATCAGCAAATATGGAGTATTTGCACTACAATAACCAGCAAATACCACAAATCAGGGATTTTTTTTTTTCCTCCAGAAAACCAGTTTACCTGCACACCTCTTACAATATACAAGGGATAAGGAGAGCAATGAGACAGAAAGCATCTGGGTGGTTATACAATCATGGTACCAGATCTGGACTCCTTATGCCTAAACTATTACACGAGTGAGAAATAAATTCTAAATTGTTTAAGCTACTGTTACTGGAGTATTTGTTACAGATGCTGAACATACTGCATAATCAAAATGACTACAATGCCTTTAATTATATATCTAAAAAATGCTGCCATCCTTTGAGAGCCTACATAGTCTGTCAAAGTTATGTATGTTTCACATCTGAAAATCAATCTTATATGTAAATTATTAATCAACAAATACATAATTTCAAATATCCAATATCTGAAAACTTAAAATAAAAGACTATATTAAATATATGTAGGTCTTTCACAAAAACCAAAACTGTGTGGGAAGAAACAGTTGTGAATACATTTACTATCGAGGTTGATATCACTGATGTGATTTAGCAAGAAACTTAGCATGTGCTTTCCAGAAGTCCTTGCAAAAGGAAACACAAGGGGATTGTGTAATCCTTATCAACTCAAAAAAGATGAGATAGTATCTGCTAAAATGAAAGAAAAATTTCACCAGCGCTACATTTACAAAAAGAGTACTTTCATGAGTTCTTTCACAAGAGCAACTGATCATTTGTTTTCAAAATTAATCAGCATTTTAAAGAAATTATACGCAAATGATGCATTCTAAGAAATTCATCTAAAACTGTAGCTTTCTGGAAGTCTAATTTGATTGAAAGATAGGACTCAAAGTACATGTTGTAATACATAGATATTTTATTTTATAATGCCACCATTTTTAAACAAAAACTGGATTTTCCAATTTAAAGACCTATTTTTCACGAAATGACTTAAATGAATAAGGGGTATTTTTCTAAATGAAATCTTTTACCAGAATAGGATATATTTTTTGAGACTAAATTACTACTAACTTTGTGCCTCAGACTCCAATAATTTCCGAAGTGGAGTAGTAGTAAATTTGGCACACTCATTAATCAGAATGTGTGTTTAAAATTGCACAAATATTTTACATCAACATAAAAGTGTTCCATGATTTTTATCAACCTAGAAAATGTTGAAATTTATTTAAAATGTAAACCTTTACAAACTAATTTTTTAAAGTAGATTTTATGAGCAAATCAGTTTATTGGACTAAATAAGTTTATTCATAATATTCCTTTTTGTTTATTTAAGGTAACCAACAGTGAGATTGGTGCAAATGTTGGAGTTTGGTTCTGATATGACCTGGAGAACTTTACTTTATAAATCATTATGGACTTCCTAGGTAGTTTCAACAAGATCACAGTGCAGTTAATTCTTCTAAAACCAAAGATAAAAATAATCTGTCAAATAAACAAACAAAAACTTTGTCATTTACCTCTAAGAGCCAGACCTTCCTGAATGTAGATTTCCACTTAGGAATAAGAAAGCAGTTTAGACACCCTAATACAGCCAAAGGGCCAGTTGTGATGGAATTACATTGTGATTCTATCAAAAGCATCTCATCAACATTATGAAAAGACTGGCACATATGATCTAATTATATTATTACTAAAAGGTGCATGGCATTTAGGGCTATAACTACAGGACATTTTTAGCCCACAGGAAACATCAGGGCCTGAGGAGTATGAAGAGGGTGCTTGTATGAAGTCGTGTCTAGAATTGGTGTTAGAGCATGATTTAAGTGAAAAGGGTGTTAGTGGATGCGTAGTGCTAACAGTAATAAGAAGTTGGTTACAACTTCAGGGATCACTGGCCTAGGAAGTTAGTATATTGAAGATAACAGAAGCCAGGTTTCTCATTGTCAGAAAAGAGTTCCAAATATGAAAAGGGAAAACAAAAAACTAGCATGAATCCTGTGATGTTGAATTAGTATTAGAATTAGCATAGAATTAGTATTGATGTGAATTCAGTGTTGGGTGTTGGTATCTATCTCTAAAGAGATAGATAGCGAGACAGATAACTAAATGTGTGTGTCTGTGTATTATATTCTCTTATCCATAATATGTACTTGAATATACATGTGTATACATATTTATATATGCACATATATAATTTATAAAAAATATATAAATTAGTCCTTTGCTGTGTTCACTCAGATGGCTGAGGAGCAGCAATATCCCAACAGTTACAAGCTCACTTGATATCTAACCTTGATTTTCAAATGTTTTTTTCTAAAACAAACAAACAAAACAAAAACAGGTGAATGTTTTTCAAATGGTGAATTCCAGTTTGGGACAGTTAGCCCAAATGAGACTTTACTTTAGGTGAAAGTAAGAAAGTGCTCAAAAAAAGATAGGGTCATGCTAAAGGGATGCAGAAACCACGTGAAGGAACTCTTACTGGCCAGATCTGAGAAAACCTGAGTATCAAAATAAACAAAGGCATTAATAGATCATACCTAATTAAACAAAATATAAATCCATGACTCCCTACTTTAATTAATTTAATGAAGGTAAAAAGATAAAGCTTTTTTCTTATAGAACAATGCCAATCAATAAATGTAAAAGGAATGATGGAATTAAATATCACCATGTGGCAAGTGTCATAATTAATTCAGCTGAGAAGCATCAATAGATGCTAAAACAAGTTTGTGAAAGCTTTATCAGAAATGGGGTACTTGTATGTTCTCAAAGCACCTCCTGTATAAAATAGTTATAAATTACAAAGGGAAAAAAAGAAAAAATTATAGGGGAAATCTGACAAACATCAGTTTAATCAAGTGATGAAGTCAGTTAACAAAACAAATCAAAACTGTGTACCACCTAAGCAAAAGAAGTATAAGCCCTCACATTTGTGATACTCCTGACAAAAATACGTGCCCTGAATCTATAAGGAAAAACTATTAGCTAAATCAAAGTGTGGAATATTCTACAAAATAAATGGCTTGTAATTTTCAAAAGCTACATGGTCATGAAGTCAAGGAAACACTAAAGAACTATTCTAGATTTAAGGTGACTAAGGAGACACACCCACTATTGAAACATGCAATCCTTTACTGAATGGTTTCACTGTAAGGAATATTATTAGGTCATTTGGTGAAACTTTAATTGAGTCTGAGTATTTGATGGTAATAATGTATCAGTGTAACCTTATTTGTTTCCTGATTTTGATGGTTGGATTGTGGTTATATAAGAAAATGTATCTTTTTCATAGGAATTGCACACCAAATATTCTTGGGTAATAGATCATCATGTTGGCATATTATTCTCAAACAGATCAGGAAAAAATCTTTTATACCATTCATGTAACTTTTCTGTAAGTTTGATGTCATTTTAAAATAAATATAAAATATATTTGAACTCATAAATTCTTGAGTTCTAATAGGTAAATAAAAATCTGGAAAATCTGTGGCTAAACTGCTGCCAACATATTCCACAAAGAAAATTTGTTTCCAGTAACTTACTGTTTTCTTTTAAAAAAAATCAAGCCTTTATTTTTTTGTGACAAAATTATGGCTAATACTTGCAGAATCAAGATCTCACATTAGAAGTCAGAATAGGGTTACCCATGGTGGTAGGAGAAGGTAAAATTGGCTGAAAGGTGGCAAAAGGGTACTTCTCAAATTTGCTACAATCTCCATCAAAATTCCAACAGCCTTTTTCATAGAATTGGAAAGACCAATCCTCAAATTCTGATGGAATTGCAAGGGGCCCTGAAAAGGCAAACCAATCTTGAATAAGAAGAACAAAGTTAGAGGATTGTACTTCCTGACTTCAAAACTTACTCCAAAGCTAAAGTAATTAAAACAGTATGGCATTGGCATAAGGGAGACATACAAACATATGTAATAGAACAGAGAAACCAGAAATAACCTCTCACATCAAATCAATTAAATTTTACAAGAGTGAAGTGGGCATTTAAATGGGGAAAGGACAGTCTTTCTATAAATGATGCTAGGAAAACTGAATATCCACATGCAAAAAATGAAGCTGGACCTTTACCTTATACTAGGTATAAAAATTAACTCAAAATGCACCAAAGACCTAAACTTAGGAGCTAAAATTATAAAACTCTTGGAAGAAAACTTTGTGAAAAATCTTCATGACACTGGATTTGGCAATGATTACATGGACATGACACCCAAAAGCAAAGTCATTAAACCAAACAGCCCAATTAAAAAAATGGGCAGGGGACTGAAACAGACATTTCTACAAAGAAAATAAACAAATGGCCAATAAGTATATGAAAAGATACTCAACATCATTACTCATTAGGGAAATGCAAATCAAAACCACAATGAAATACTACTTCACACCTACTAAGATGACTAAAAAAGAATGGAAATTAACAAGTATTAGCAAGGATATAGAGAAATTGGAAATCTCAAGCATTTCCGGTGGGAATGTAAAATAGTGCAACTGCTGTGGAAACAATTTGGTGGTTTCTCGAAGGCTTACACATGGAACTTCCAGAGGAACCACCAATTCCATTTTTAGGTATATATCCAAAAGAATGGAGAGCAGGGATTAGAAAAGATATTTGTATGCCAATGTTCATGCATTATTCACAATAGCCAAAAGATGAGAAAAATCCAAGTGTCTATCATCAGATAAATGGATAAAGAAAATGTGGTATATATGTATAATGGAATATTATTTAGCCATAACATGTTATACTATATACTATACTATATACTATAACATGAATGGATCATGTAAACATTATGCTTAATGAAATAAGCCAGACACAGAAGAACAAATATTTTATGATTCTTAATTTATGAATAGGCAAATTCATAATGCAGAAAGTAGAAGTTTCCATGGACTAGGGGGATGGGAGAAGGCAAGTTATTGTTTAATGTAGTATTCTCCTTGTGTGTGTGCCTGTGTCCAAATTTCCCCTTTTAAAGGGCACTAGTAATATTGGATTGCCCACCCAACTCCAGTATGACCTCATTTTAACTAACCATGTTTGCAATGACCCTATTTCCAAATAAGATCACATTCTGAGGTACTAGAGGTTAGAACTTCAACATACAAATTATGGGAGGGCAAAATTCAATTCATAAAAATTATCTTTCCCCTGAATTAGATTTATTTATTTATAAAGATCAAACAGTAGACATGTTGGAACTTCTTAAGCTTATCAACAGATTTTGCTTGGTAACACTGATACTGCTGAAGTCAGTAAAAATGCAGGGACACCCATGTGTTTGGGCCATATTTTTATATGACATCATACATTTTTCTAGAAGTTTAATTCTGAGGTTTATTTTCAATGCATTATAAAGTTTGTATTTCCTCACTCTTAAGTAAATTGCCCAGATTTACTGTATTGTCCAGATTTACTATATTAGTTAATAATAAAATGAGTATTTGAAACTCAAAATAAATTTCAGGAATTGTCTCTGCTATAGTCTGTTTTTATTTATTGGAAGTTTCTTTATAAAAAGCCATGATAAAGGCATCTTTCTTTTGCAGGAATGGCAGGAATTACATGAAATGTTTTAATATATCCTTTGATAGTTACCTACCAATCCATCACCCTTCAAGTAGAGCCAATATTCCAAGTGATGGGAGCCACCTCATCTGTTTTACGGCAATAGCAGTTGAAAGCCTTTTTCTGCAATCAGTGTTGCAAAGAGAGAACTTCCAATAACCACTGGAAATCATCCTAGCACACATGCTAAATACATTACTCAGTAATAAAACTATTTAAATTTTTATCCCTGAAAATAAATCTAACAATTATGGAGGCCATGTGGTACTCTCAGGATAAGTGTGAAATCCTCTTTGATGCTAAGGCATACTGATAAAAACAATTAATCACCCTACAAATACTGTGATTTGATTCTTTGAATCCTCTCCACAGAACACTTACTTTTTGATAAGAGAGATCAGATTTTTGCTATAGAGAATAATAATAACCATCTGTTGAGTAACTGTTTGGACTTCACACTATAATAGAATAATCTCATATCTCAAATACATCAAAGGTAGGCTTTAGAGAGAGCTAGCCTATGGTTACAAAACCAATGAAATAACGAAACATCTTTCTTCTATCCTCTATCAGAACTGGCATTCCCAAGTACAGAGTGTCCTTTCCACTCCCCCCAGAATGATACAGCTAGGGTTTATACTTCCCAAAGCCTGGCAGAACATTAATAAGCAAAATCTCCCACTCTGACTTTATAAGAGAAATAGTCTGTAACCCGGACCAACAGCATAGAAAGCCACCAACTTTGTTTGGAAAATCTGAGAGGGAGAAAAGTGCTCTTCTGGCCCCAGATAACTTTTGCACTTCTAGTCCAGAAGCCATTACCATTTTGAAGTCAAAAATTATTTCCAGGAAGTCACAATAAAAAAGGATTTGCCATAAAGTATAAAAAAAGTAATAAAGCATTATCAAGGATTTGTTAGCCAAATTTTTTAATGCAGCTGTGGGAACTGAGGAAATGAGACAGGGCAAGTATATCCTGATGGGTAATTAAGGAAGAAAGGCCCAAAGCACTCAGCTCCAAAGGACAGGCTGAGGGTGGTGTTTCAGAGGCAGAGTCTGGACTCTGAAAACCTGGGGAGACATATGTAGGTGCTTGCAGAATGAGGAGAGAGAGGCACAGGGATTTCCTTTGTGTATTCTATGAAGCTCACTCTGTGTCTAGGCCAGGAAATTAAAAGAATAAAATTTAGAGTTAATACAGATAATCCCCAAAGAGCTTATTATTTGTCATGTGAAATATATTTACTTTGAACATAATGAAACAGAAGTTTGTATCAAGTAGTATGGTCCCAACTAAGGTCAAATGAAGGGAAAGGAACTAAAAAGAAATGCAGCCCCTGACATCCAGGGCCTGGCATAGCACTGAGAGCAAGGCCTTGCTGCTCTCCTGGTGAACATAGCCTCACAGAACATCAATATCAGACAAGGCACTCGGTAATCATGATGGACCAAGGCAAAAACAAGACTACTTCATAACCATGCCAGAACACAGATAAAACATGAACACTCCCCAAGCACAAAAGTCTAGACATTCCCTGTTCCCAGCCAATTTGAGTGCTTCAGCAATCACTGCATTAGTCTTGCTCTACTCTATCCTCCGTGAAGATAAGATTTATTTAGAGCTAATCATAGAATTGTCCCCTATTTGTGATAACAGCCAATATATAGCAAACTCCCAGTTCCTTGGACTCTTCCCAGAATCACCCAACCAAAGCCCAAATCTTACATTTTAGCACCCTATTTCCAAGGTACCCCATAGTCCTTCACGGTGTGCATTCTCTCTCACCGTAATGAGTAGTAAACCTAAGTTGCCCAACTGCAGATGCATTCCTGGTAGTTGCTGGCTAGGACATTGATAAGAAGTGCTGAAATTTCCCAAAAATAAAATGAAATAAAATAATTTAGGATAATTTCTTCTACTAAAATATAAAGCCTCACTTATTCCATCTCTATAATATTGTAATGGCAACAACAGAGGTTTAATTTGGCCTTAAATAATCTACTAACCACCTCATTTCTCCCCTCTCTATATAAATTGTTTGATAAACCAATTTTGACTTCTGAGTAGAAGACGAATATGTACCTTGAAAAGTAGTTAAAAAGGTAACTTATACCATGCTGACTTCTATTATAGAAAAAAAGACCACCAGAGCAACTATGTAAAACATAAATTTAAAAAATTATCAGAGTATCTGTTTCTCTAAGTTATAAATACATCTTTTATAAATACCTCTATCGAATCACACCTCTAGTGTTCCTGCCCTGGTATAGTATTTCCCCATGTTGACTCTGGGCTTGGCCATATATTTTCTTTTGCTAAATGGGACATTAGCAAATGGTACAGATTAAATTTTGTCCTAAAATTCACAGGTTGAAGCTTCAAACCCCAATGTAATTGTATATGGAGATAGGGCCTCTGAAGAGGTAATTGAAATTAAAGGAGGTCATAAAGGTAGGGGCTCAATCCAATGGAACTGTTGTCCTTATAAGAAGAGGAAAAGACATCATGGATGCATGTGCATGGAGAAAATGCCATGTAAGACACAGTAAGAAGCCAGCCATCTATCAGCCAAGGAAAGAGTTCTCAAGAGAAACCAACTCTTCAGGTACCTTGATTTTTAATATCCAGTCTCCAGAGAAATGTGAAAAATACATTTCTGTTCTTTAAGCTACCCAGTCTGTGGCATTTTGTTATATAAGCCCTATCAGACCAATACTATGAAAGCAGAGTCTTGATAAGTGCTTGTATCTCAAAACCTTCCTGGAACCCTAAAACCACTATGATGTGACGAAGTTCAAGTTTAAGAGATTGAGAGATCATAGAGAAGAGAACCAAGAAACTCAGCTAACATTCGGAATGGAGGCCATAGACATATGGGCTTAATAAGTCATCTTTACCATCTGCCAGCCATTTGAGCCATCCTAGCTGAGGTCCCAGACATCATGGAACAGAGATTATGTCTGGCCCCCAAATTCTTGACACACAGAATCATAAGCAAGAAAAAAAAATGGTATTGTTTTAACCTCCTAAATTTTAAGGTGGTTTGTTAACATAGCAATAGATAAATAAAAGAAACTGGTACTAGAAATGAGATGCAACCATAGCAAACACCTAAAACATAACATTGCCTTGGTGACTGGGTGGTGGGTGTGAAGTCTTGCATTACTGTTCACCAGAGAAAAAGAACCATTAGGAGATACATGCACACACACATGCATGTGCACATGCACCCCCAACACCCCACATATATCAGAGACAGAGAGAGATGTTAAGAAACTGTTTCATGTAATTGTGAGGTCCAGCAAGTCCTAAATCTGCACAGCAGGCTGGTAGGTTGGAGACTCAGGGAAGAGTTGTTCTTGCAGCTCAAGTTTCAAGGTAGTCTAGAAGCAGCATTCCTTCTTCATTGAAAGATTTCAGTCTTCTTTGTCTTAAGACTTTCAACTGATTGGGCACCTGGGTGGCTCAGTTGGTTAGGCGACTGCCTTTGGCTCAGGTCATGATCCTGAAGTCCCAGGATCGAATCCCGCATCGGGCTCCCGCTTGGCAGGGAGTCTGCTTCCCCTCTGACCTTCCCCCCCTCTCATGTACTCTCTCTCTCATTCTCTCTCTCAAATAAATAAATAAATAAATAAATAATTTTTTAAAAAAAAGACTTTCAACTGATTGTAAGGGACCCATCCACATTATGGATAGCAATCTGCTTTATTCAGAATTTACTCATTCAAAGGTTAATAGCATATAATAGAACACAAAGAAACACAAAGGGGGAAAAAAGTAGGGGAAAAAATAGAACAGAGCATCTAAGAACTATGTAACAACAGCCTATGGCCTATCATATGTACAGTTAGTATCCTAGGATGAAAAGAGAGAACAGAACAGGAAAAAAATGAAAAACAGAATCTGAGAATTTTTAAAAATTAAGGAAAAACAACAAACCACAGATCAAAGAAGTCAGGAGAACTCCAAACAAGATAAACATCCTTTAAAAACTATAAATAGAAGAGCAAATTATACCCTAAGCAAGCAGAAGAGATGAAATAATAAAGATGAGTGACCTTAGAAATAGAAAAGAAAACAAAAGGTAATATTTGGTTAATTTGACAAGAGTAAAATATTTGATAAATATCTGGCCAAACTAGTGAGGAAAAAAAGAGAGAAGATACAAATGATAAATATCAAGAATTAAAAAAGAGAATCACTATAGATCCTCATACATTAAAAAGGATAATTCAGGAATATTTTGAAGAACTTTATATCAATAAGTTTGAGAATTTGGATTAAAAGGACAAATCCCTTAAAAGACACAAATTACTGGGCACCTGGGTGGTTCAGTCAGCTAAGTGGCTGCCTTCGGCTCAGGTCATGATCCCAGAGTCCCAGGATCGAGTCCCACATCAGGCTCCCTGCTCAGCGGGGAGTCTGCTTCTCCCTCTGACCCTCCCCTTCGTGTGCTCTCTCACTCTCTCTCTCTAATAAATGAATAAAATCTTTTTAAAAAAGACACAAATTACCAAAGCTCACTCAAGAATAAAAAGCCTGCATAGCCCTACATCAATAGTCACCAAATTTTTCATCAAAGGATGACATAGTAATTACATTAGACTTCATAAGCTATAGGATGTCTGCTCTAATAACTCATCTCTGCCACTGTAGTGCAAAAAATCCATAGACAATACACAAACTAATGGCCGTGGCTATCTTCCAATAAAAATTTACAAAAATATATGACTGGCCCACAACCCATAGCTTGCCAACCTTTGTCCTATTTCTAATAATTCAATAAATGATTATTGAAGGCCTATGATATAATAGATATCATGTGAGATGAAGATACAATCTGAACGAAACAGATTCTCAGCTCTCAGAGTTTATGGTCCATGGTCTAGTCATTGATATAAATAAATGAGCAGACAATTAAAATATGATAACTGTAACAATGGAGGTAGTCCAATATTCTGTACAGGCATGTAGGAAAGACATTTAACCCAGAGTGTGGGGCTCGTTAAAAAAATTACCAGAAATAATTCATATCTCACCAGAAGATGAAGAGGAGATGGTATCTCAGGAACAACCACAAAAAAAGAGTAGGCACAAAAATATTAAAAAGAAATGATGGGGGCACCTGGGTGGCTCAGTTGGTTAAGTGACTGCCTTCAGCTCAGGTCATGATGCTGGAGTCCTGGGATCGAGTCCCACATCGGACTCCCTGCTCAGCGGGGAGTCTGCTTCTCCCTCTGACCCTACCCCCTTTCGTGCACTCTCTCTCTCTCACTCTCTCTCAAATAAATAAATAAAATCTTTAAAAAAAAAGAAACGATGGGAAATCTTAGAAACTGAAAAAAACTTCAGTATAAATGAAGTTTGGAAGGCAAATTGTAGGACAGCACAAAAGGAACAGAGTCCACTGCACCTGCACCATTGCTATAATTTAAGAGAGAAATAATAGTGTTCTGAACTATGGTAGTGGAGCAGCGATGACAGGAGGTGGGCAAGTTCAATAGATATTTATATGGATATGGAATATAAAAGAGAACAAAGGAATCCAGCATTCTGGTGTAAGCTGGGTATTGATGTCATGTTTCTGTTAAAGGAACAAAGAAAGAATAATCAAACTACACATCTTCAAAAATGTTAGGTAATTCCAGGTATAAAATAAATAAACCCTGGGGATGTAAGATAGGGCATGGTGAGTATAGTTAATAATACTGTATTATATATTTGAAAGTTTCTAATAGAGTAGATTATAAAAGTTCTCATCAGGAGAAAAGAATTTGTACCTATGTGTTGTGATGGACATTAACTAGACATTGTGGTGATCATTTCTCAATATATATACACATGTAGAATCATTATGTTGTACACCTGAAACTAATATAATACTTTATGTCAAGTATATCTCAAAAAATTTAACAAACAAGACAAAAAGTTAGGTCATTCGGGGCGCCTGGGTGGCTCAGTTGGTTAAGCGACTGCCTTCGGCTCAGGTCATGATCCTGGAGTCTCGGGATCGAGTCCCGATCCGGCTCCCTGCTCAGCGGGGAGTCTGCTTCTCTCTCTGACCCTCTTCCCTCTCATGCTCTCTATCTCTCATTCTCGCTCTCTCAAATAAATAAATAAATAAAATCTTAAAAAAAAAGAAATGTTAAAAAAAAGTTAGGTCATTCAACATTTATATATTCTCTCTCATATAACAGGAACTATATTTTATACATTACAGCCCAGTTGTCTGCCATCTCATAAGCCCATGTAGTGTTTGTATTTGTCCTTTTTCCTCCAATAGAGAGTGATATTCTTAAAGGAATGTGTTTTCTGTTTATTACATTATAGTCATTGACTAGTTTGTGTTCAGCATCTAGGAACAGACCACTGCCAGCGTCCATGATGAGAAACCATTGAAATCTTACCAGTCTACACTTCCTACTCAAATGCGTGCCCTTTACAGAAAATTGTATAGCTTACTCGTTAATTCCCTTCAGTCTCATTATTCATATGGACATACCACTGGATAAAGACATTTAGTATAGAAATTTAAAGATGTAAGAAATCAGATATCAACTAGTTCAGTATCTTCAAAACACATACAAGGAAACTGGTGACAGTGACATTTGCTGTAATTTTATATAGAAGAGGCTTGGGAAGGGGATGAGGTTAGGAGACTAGTTTTGATGTTGCATGTTTTACTGTATGCATATGTGTGTGTGCATGTGTGTGTAGGGGTGGGGGTTGTAAGTGGAAATTAGGAAGACACTAAAATTCCCCTAAGGCTCTCCTCAAGCTTCTACTGAGTGGCCTTCTTCTTTCATTTTGGCTTGATTTTGGAAACAACTTTACATAGTTTCCTTTTTGTTGTGAATGGATTTTAGGTATCAGAAAACTACACTATTAGTATCTTTACTAAAAACCACTGAAACAAAATTTGAACATTTAAAGAGAATTTTAAACTATAAGCAATGACCAAGAAAAAGCTACAAGTGCTGCAAATGTATGAAGATTGTGGGTTGGTTGAGTCATAAAAAGCTGACTTAGTTTGGCAGACCTTTTAGAATATCTTTCAGGTATATAGAAACCAAGGAATTATAATCTATTTTGTTAAAGCCAAAAAGGAAATAGCTCCCCCACCTCCTTTGTTATGCTTTTAGTGAATGGATAATGGATTTTAAGAATATAGCACTGAGTAATGATAGGATAGTTCACAGAGGAACCAGAATACCACTGGCACTGATTGAATGGCTTTTTTACTGGCTCTGTGTGACCTCTGAAAGGTGATTCCTGCCACCACAGTGAGGGGGTATAGCAGAGGACAGCTAACAAAGGGAGAAGAGCTGACTCTTTTAAATGGAGCAAATAGAGTTTCATGGAAAATTTGAGTCCTTTAAAGATATGCTCTTTAAAACAATGTCAGGTTGTTCCTAAACCAAACAGAGGGAATGAGTTAAAGCGATTTCCAGAATAACATAGTCCCTCAAATAATTGAGGAAGAGAATATGAGTTTGATCTGAGTATCAACATTCATCATATTCACTCTAACACTAATTAGAATCTCTTACTTCACTAAAGCATAACTGTAATGCCATATATATAAATGAGGAAAACAAAAGAGCCTAAGCTACTCTTTCTAAAGTGAAGTAAATATATTCCAATAACAAGTGCCTCAAATGTGCTGTTGATCTAGGTTCTGAAATTTATTTTTTAAAGGAGTAAATAAATAAAACCTCAAAACTAAGTTCTTAGCTGTAGAATATAGATGAATTCATTAGCTGAAAATCAGAAGCAGCTGACTTTGACCAAAGGAAATCCAATTATGAATATAGATCTCTATCAATTAAAAGTTAATCTGCTAATTGAAGGAGTAATATGATAGCATATTCTTGAGCTGAAGCTAGATGAACCAAATTACCTAAAATAGGTTTTAGGATTTTATTTCATTTTCAAATAATACAAATGTCAGGAATTAGAAAAAATATTTTTATAATTAAATTTGCCCAGGAACCAAAAAAAATCATTTGTTCTGTTATTCTATTCATTAATTCAACATGCTTTAAATTACATCTTATCCAGTATTTTACCTTCACCTCACACATTCAACATGGCCTGTTCAGATTACATTTATGGAGAACCAAGAAAGCAGACAATTTGCTAGAATAGGAGAAACTGTTGTTCAATAAATGCTCTCTAAACACAATGTGCATTTAACACTTTCCTAGACATATAAACTATCATAGTAGTAAGAGATTCTTTGAGAGTTGAGGGCTCAAAAGAAAATTACATCAAGAAATTCTAATCAAATTTTTATGTCATATAGGCAGAACTGTAAAATATCTACCATACATATAATTTCAAATTTTATAATTTACTGCAGATTCACAAATTATGGCTAGTCTTGGAAAATTATAATTTCTTCTGATGATTAGTCAACCACAGTGGAAAAATTCACCATTTATGTCTCGAAGTGTCTCCTTCCAAAGCAATAGTGTTTACCCTAGGAGGAAAAGATGGAGAGAGCTAGCTATCTAGGAAGATGCCTCCCATCTCTCAACATTAAAATCCTTAACTTCTTTTGATGACATCTAGTGAAACGTAATATAACATTCTGGGGGGAAAGCCGCTCCTTACAATAGCTAGTTACTTAATCCTCTACTACATAACAGGAACTATGTATACATAGCTCCTTTTCATTCTCACAATCGCCTTACTAGGTAGAATTATGTTCCCCAATAAACATATGAGAAAATGGAGGCTAGAGAAATAAAACAATTGGTCTAAAATCACATGATTATTAGCTGCAGGGTAGTACGATGAGTCACATCGATATTTCTGGGTCTGACTCCAAACCCCGTGATCTTTATTCTGTGCCTCCTTCTACATAGGTAATACCAAGGCAAAGATCAGTGCATCTGGTTATCTTATTACCCATTATAACTAGGCAGAGATTTCAAAGGGTTTGAATAAAAATAAGGAAGGTATTAAAAGATACTGTGACACCACTAGTGGAACACTACATCAAAAAATAAATTAATTAAAATACAAAAAGAAAAGGTAATGTGACACCACTAGTAAAAGGAACTCAACACGGGTTGTTGCTGCCAAGACGTAAGAACAGCCAGCACAAGAATTCTGAACTGGGACAGACCTGCCTCAGAAAGATAGGAGGGTAAAGATAAACTGCTCATTCAAGTTTATTTAGGAAACTCTTTAGTGTAGAGGTAAAACCTATAATCTCCTTTCTGTAAAAATTATGCCTTGATAATTCATTTGTCAACTGGACGTATCAAGACAAATTTCAAGTTTTATTTTTTTATGCAGCAAATATTTATTGAGATAGACGTGTTAGAGGTGATTCTGATGTAATATAGTGGTGAAAAGACATACAGCCACGCATTTATGCTGAATTCTATTGGCTACATAAAGGCAGAAGACCAACCCAAGTTTAAAAGGGGGAAATAAGACTGGATGAAAAAAGCAGAAAAGTATTTGTGGTCATATTTTATCCAATGCAATTTATTTTGTTATGTTACTACTTTTAATGTTTTCCTTATGCAATCTCTAGAAAGAAGTTAATTCTCTGGCAATAATAGTTGCTCAAAACTAAATGTCTCTAGACTTACCTATAAAGAAGCTTAAATGTTTAATTAATGCCTTTTACTAACCTATATTAATTGATCACACCAAAACACAGGAAGACCAGCCTTTTTTGTGACAAAGAATATCCTTTGGGGACTATTTATAATCACAAGAGGAAACTCTTTTTTTTTTTTTTTTAAAGATTTTATTTATTTATTTGAGAGAGAGAGAATGAGAGAGAGAGAGCACATCAGAGGGGATAGGGTCAGAGGGAGAAGCAGACTCCCTGCTCGGCAGGAAGCCTGCTTCTCCCTCTCCCTCTGCCTGCCGCTCTGCCTACTTGTGCCCTCTATCTCTCTGTCAAATAAATAAATAAAATCTTTAAAAGAAAAAAGAAAAATTATCCAAAACAGCTACTAAGGAAATAGAATATCTGCATATAATTTCAGCGTCATTAACTGGGGCACTAACAGGATCACCCAAAAATAATTTAATTTCCTAGAGTATGTACCTTTGTTTGCTTTGCTTTTTACTATTGATTAAAGCCAGGAGTTTGTGAAGTTACATGTTCACTTGGAAACTGGAGATGTAAATAATATCTTTCTAGAAGAAAGGCAATCCCAAAGGTTGTAATTTATCACCCTGTAGATTATTAAACTGTTTTGTCCCTAACTTGGCAATCTACTTCAGCAAATCTTTCTTAACAGACTACATCCATCTCTGTTCTTTAAGCACTCCTTGAACTAGCTTTATACCTTTCTTTTTTTTTTAATTTTACTTTATTATGTTATGTTGGTCACCATTCATTATATCATTAGTTTTTGATGTAGTGTTCCATGATTCATTGTTTGCGTATAACACCCAATGCTCCATTCAATATGTGCCCTCCTTAATACCCATCACCGGGCTAACCCATCTCCCCACCCCCCTCCCCTCTAAAACTCTCAGTTTGTTTCTCAGAGTCCATAGTCTCTCATGGTTCGTCTCCTCTGATTTCCCCCCTTCATTTTTCCCTTCTTACTTTTTTTTTTAATATATAATGTATTATTTGTTTCAGAGGTACAGGTCTGTGATTCATCAGTCTTACACAATTCACAGCGCTCACCATAGCACATACCCTCCCCAGTGTCTATCACCCAGCCACCCCATCCCTCTCACCCCCCACCACTCCAGCAACCCTCAGTTTGTTTCCTGAGATTAAGAATTCCTCATATCAGTGAGATCATATGATACATGTCTCTCTCTGATTGACCTATTTCACTTAGCATAATACCCTCTAGTTCCATCCACGTCATTGCAAGTGGCAAGATTTCAGGTTTTTTTGATGGCTGCATAATATTCCATCGGCTTTATACCTTTCTTACTGATTCCCTCATTAACAATTTAAATAAATGTTTAATATGTGCTCACTTGATATTTGTAAGAAAGTCTTGTTTCTAACTTTAAAAATTATCCTTTGAATGGATCTAAAGAATATAATGCTAAGTGAAATAAGTCAGAGAAAGACAAATACCATATGGTTTCACCCATATGTGGAACTTAAGAAACAAAACAAATTAACAAAGAAAAAAAGAGACAAACAAAAAACCAGACTCTTAACTATAGAGAACAAAGTGGTGGTTACCAGAGTGGAGGTGGTTTGGGGGATGAGTTAAATAGGTGATGAGGATTATGAGTAGTACACTTATCTTCAAGAGCACTGAGTAATGCATAGAATTCTTGGATCACTATATTGTACCACTGAAACTAATAGAAAGAACACTGTTAACACTATTAACTCTACGAGGATTTTTTAAAAATTATCCTTTTTCAGTGTAATGATAGAAGTGGAGATATAAAAAAGTAGTGTCCAGATTTCCTGATGGATTGGATGTAAGGACTGAAGAAAAGAAAAATATGAAATATAACTTGCAAATTCTCAGACTTTGAAACAATCATTTGTGAAAATAACACCGTAAAACCGGAACATCTCTCAGGGTAAGTTTTAAAGCTATGGATGAATTAATCTCGCCTGCTTGAGATCAGGAGCAAAGAGTATCTGCCTCTGTCTCAAATATCATTCAGCAAGTACCATAGGAGCATTTAAAACATCATTTTAACATTTTCTAAGAGAATAACCCTGGGAAAATTATCATTTAGCCATGAAAAAGTTGGATCAAGTTTTTAATAACAAAAAACACACTACTCACATTTTGGCTAGAAAACAGAGTAAACTAAAGTCTATTTTTAAGTTATATATAGCTTTACTTTTAGATTTGGGGCATATAAAAATCTCATCTATGTCACTAAACCAGATATTATAATATTGAATAGTTGATTTATATACCTTTATTCCTTTATATACCTTATTCCTATTCCTATTATATACTTTATCCTTCAACGTAACCCCATACTTTAAAAACAATTAAAATATGTTATTATGTAAGAACTGAGGTTTAGGATCCTACGTCTTCTACCTCTTTCTCTCCAGAGAAAATTTGGTGCTTTTACTTTTATAAAATCTATACACTTTTGATTTTGAAGGAATACCTAAATCCATTTATTCAACAGTAAGATTACAATTTAGATATCTAAATATCTCCCCCAGGAGGACATTTAGTTTTCTTCGCTATGCTTAAGACATTCAAAATGCTAGTAGTACAGAATAAAGTTTCTCAACGAATAAGTCTTGAAATGAAATATGTCAAAATATTATCATTTTCCCATAAGGATATATAACCTTGTGTAAATTGAAAGGGAGTCTAGATGCACTATTTTGTGAACTGAATCTATTTCACTTTGCCTGAAGATATTGCTTAGTAATTCTCGGGAAATAAAACGCTTGGAGCACAGGCTAAAGTTCATTTGTATGTTTTTGAAGTTGATGTTTCCAAGATCATTTGATTTTGCTGATCAAATCTATTTACTTGAAAAATTAAATTAAATTTGCTACAGTGAGTGCTTTGGGATGACATGCATAATAAAATTGAAAGCATGTTATATTCTTTATGTCCATGATTATGACTAAATTTAGATCCTAACTCATGCCTCAGAACATGAATTTGTGTTCAAAATAAACCACGAAGGGTTGAATAAGAGGTCTACATCATTGAAATTTAGTAAGGAAGAGTACATACTTGGACTTTCTACGCAGAACGAAGTCAAATTTAATCTAAACTTGTAATGAAGTAATCTTTTCTAGAACCAGTGACTGTTCCTCTGATCTTTTCTACTTAGGGCCTGGTTATAACCATTATCTCGACTATGTTGATTATCTGCTAGGAGGCTTCTAAGCTTCAGTGAGATACTAAGAATTCCAGTAAGAAAGGAATATCTTTAGAACTTGTAAACTCCTTCCTGTAATCACCTAGCCAATGGCCTTTTCTGCAGTTGACAAATAACTTTTTAAAGAATCTAATCCATGTTAGTCTCTGTGTTATAAACTTTAAGTATGTCTTATCACTTAATCCTCACAGTTCTGTGAATAAGTAACATTAACCCTATATTAGAAGTAAGGATAAATAACTTGTTCAAGGTCACCTGGCTGACAAGTTGCCGAGCTATATGATTTCTTTCCAAAACCTATAGTCTTTACACTTGAACTGAAGATGAACTTCATAAAAAGGGGGAAGATTTTACACCATCAGTCACATTTGTAGCTGAGAAAGCTATTGTCAACTACTATGCAATTTCGAATGTTCACAATGGGTGAGGCAATAAAGATATATATTACCTCGTCTAGAGAAAGTTCCTGTATTAGACATTCTATAACATACCTATAATCTTTCTAAGGATTATTAATTATTTAAAAGTTTAAAAAAATCACAAATTTGAAAATCATTAACTCCATGAAAGAGAGAAAAAGGATACTTCATGATCAATGTGATATATTTACATATGCACACATAGCCTCACTCACTCTTTTCTCTAGCCCATTAAATTCTTAAATAACTATAAGGGAGTCCAATGTCTTTTCTTCTCTCCTGTTATCCCATCCAAACCTTGTTTCCACTAATAGCACACTCATAATAGAAATTTCAAATTCCAAGTGTAAAGCTATTCTCTGCAAATCAAGATTTTTGGAAAGATTCAAAATATGACAGCAACAACAACAAAAATTAGATCTGGGGGTGCATGCGTGGCTCAATTGGTTAAGCCTCCAACTCTTGATTCCAGCTCAGGTCATGATATCAGGGTTGTGAGATCGAGCCCTACATCGGGCTCCACACTCAGTGGGGATGTTTGAAGTTCTCTCCCTCTCTTTCCCCTTTTGGCCCTCCCTGCATGCTCTCTCTTTTTCTCTAAAATAAATACAATCTTAAAAACATTTTAAAAAGATTAAATATAAAGTTAAGTCTGGAAAGTGATGGTCATTTAAAGAGTAGCCTTTACATTACAGAGTAAGCTGTATTTAAGAGACTATCATATGAATGGCTTAAAAGCACTTAAAGTGCTGGCTTTCCTTTGCCTCCATAATTTCTCTGGACCTATTGTAAAGTTCTCCCTTTTTCATAGCATTTTTTTATTTGTATTTGAAATCTATCATTAGTTGTTTGACTCCTTATTGAAGGATAAATAATGGCCACCCAAAGATGTCAGGTCTTAACCCCTGGAATTTTTAAATGTTACCTTATTTGGAAAAAGAATCTTTACAGATTGTTAGAATTTTGACATGGGGAGATTATCTGGATTACCCAGGTATGGCCCTCAGTGCAATCACATGTGTAGACACAAACCAAGAAATGAGGGCAGCCACCAGAAACTAGATGAGACCAGAAAGATTCTCCCCTGAGACCTCTGGAGGCAACATGGCCCTGCTTTAGGCTTGAGTTTGACTTCTGGCCTCTAGACCTGTGAGAAAATAAATTTCTGTTGTTTTAAGCCACCAAATTCCTGGTAATTTGTTACACCAGCCATAGGAAACTAACATACTCGTGTGAGGGAAAGAACTTGATCATTTTCATCTTGTAATCTCACCACCTAGAACATTGTTGGTTCAGAGCAGTGATTCTAAATCTCAACTGCAATTCAGAATAATGCACAAAACTTTTAAAAACTACTAATGCCCAGACCAAATCTCCCACTACAGAAATTCTGATTGAATTGTCTGAGGTGAGGTCTAGGCACTAGTTATTTTTGTTTTTGTTTTATTCCACAAAATATTTAGTGTGTAACCAAAGTTGAAAAGCACAGGAAGGTAGAGTTACAGAGGAGGGTGTAGTAGGTAAGAGCAATGGCTCTGGAATCAGACATCAAGGGGTCCAGTCCCAGCTCCAGCATGTGCTAATCCTGTGAACTAGACCACACTGCCTAATCCTCAGTTTCTTCATTGTTAAAAAAAAAATGAGATAACAAAATTACCTTCATCATAGGGTTATTGTGAAGTTTAAATGAGATAATGTAGATTTTAATACAGTGCCTAATCCATTGTAAATTCTTAATAAATGTTAGATCTCAATATTAGAAAAAAAATCTATTTCACAAGTCTTTAGCCAATCATTATTTTGAATTGTGTGAATTAGGAAGATGAAGGATTTTATTCAAAATAAATATTTAATACTACATAAAACAAATCTTACACAAATTTTGGTTTGGCACCTGGGTGGCTCAGTCATTGAGCGTCTGCCTTCGGCTCAGGTCATGATCCCAGGGTCCTGGGATGGAGCCCCGCATCGGGCTCCCTGCTCGGCAGGAAGCCTGCTTCTCCCTCTCCCACTCCCCCTGCTTGTATTCCCTCTCTTGCCATCTCTCTCGCTGTCAAATAAATAAAAATAAAATCTTTAAAAAAAATTGGGGTTTGATTGTTTAAATTTACTGAGCTTCTGAAGTTCTTAAATATAAATTCATTACCAATAACCCAGAGATTTGCCAAGCAACTTTTTAAAAATCCTACAATTAAATTCCTTCTATCAATTCATGCAATATGTTCTCCTTTAACGTAATTACATTTAGAACTCCCCTTGTTTAAGTTAAAATTTGTATTGGTTTGGGTGGTAAAGAATGGAGCAACATTTTGTATACATGTAGGAGATCCATGCCAATCTTTCCAGAAAAGTTCCCCCCTGCTTTTTTTTTCTTTCCCAAATCCCCATCTGTTTTGCTGATGTGCCAATATCCAGGGTCTGTTTTTCATAATGTCATTTTGTTTGTGAGGATGTCTGTTCCTGAGAGTTCACAAGCTGGCTGACAATGAAAAAGTGATCACAACGAGGCCAGGAAATATCCTGAATAATAAAGCAAAAGCCAAGAAAGCCACTGCACCCTGCTGGCCAATTACGTGGAGGGCTTAGGAGAGCAGGGTCAACAGTTTGAGACATTACTCTAGAGGATCTCCTTGGTGGATAAAGAAACTTCCAAAAAGGGTCCACTGAATATCAGAATCACATCACAGCTGCTGAAGTTCCCTCCAGAATGGTTTGAACAAAATAATCCTGTGTGGAAGAAGAGTTTCATTTTACAAATTAAAGGAGCAAACAAGAAACATGGCAAATGACATATTTTTTTAAAAACCCTCTCTCTGAAACATCAAGAAAATGAAGGGGGGATTAAAAAAATTAAATACTTACATTAAGTATTCTTTGGTTTTGTTTCCATATTTAACTAAGACTAAGAAACGCCTAGAATATAATCATGTCCATGTTTCCCTCGCTAGTATTTTTGCTTAACTGATAATTCTAATTTACAACAAGTAGATAAATACGTCAAAAGGAGGAGTTTTTTTTTTTCTCCCTCTTTTCAAAAAGGAGCATCAAAATTCTAGGCAATTTATCCTTGTCAGAATTTTACATACAATTTCCAGTGTGATGTGTGGGGCTGTTTTAACAGACTATGTTATAGATGCCATGAACATAAGCATACAACCTTTAAAGTTCTATCCATGTGTGAAAATTGCTAATGAAAAAGAAATTTTATGTTAACAAGACTAAATCCCCACTTGCTGTGATAATAAAAAGAATCTTTAATTTTATGTTATTTTTCATTTTTGTGATGGGTAGAAGAAAGGCATAGACATTATACACATATTAGCATTAGATCAAAGGTCACTCTTGATTTAAAGGCTATTTTTATACTGATGGAAAATAAGAGAAGTCTTTTTCTCTTGGGTAATATGATAGTGTGATTTCCTTATAGGAGATAATGGATAGAAGTTTGAAAAATATCAAGTAGCCTATGCAAGTTCCTCTGGTAAAAGATTACTAGGAAGAATTTATAGACTACTGTTCTTTATTTTTTAACCTCCATTTTGTCAATAAATACTGCAGAAAGAACAAATTTGACAGAGAGCCTGAGAAATGTACAAATACTCTCTGGAACAGAGTAACCCAGACTGTATAGTCAGCCATCAGCTGGACAGCCACTAAGCAAGGCTTTTACTTGGCAATAGGAAACCAAGAGGAAAAATAAAGAATGGGATTCCTCCCCAGTTCTATTTAATCATTTTCAAGTAGAGTAACTTAGAATGCCGCAATGTGTAAAAAAAGAAGAAGTGGGGTGGAGGAAGAATATTTCAAGAAAAGTATAAACCTAACTTTGGAAAGACTACATTTCCTACTTGGTTCTATGTCTACGTAAATTAAGGCGTCCATTCAGGAACTAGCTGTAAGTTTCTAAAACTTTTTTGTAAAATTCCATTTTCAATGGAGATGTCATAATGTGCTATATCCCTTTCCCCTCCCTCTGGCTTTAATTCAGGTGATAGACAGGAAAAGGAGAGTTCCAGAATCCCGCCTTTTCCCAGCTAGGCACAGCTTTTTCAGCTTGAGGTATAACAATTGTAGGAAATGGTAAATGATGGAAACATTTTCCTAGAAGGGGAGTTTGAAACCTAGGAGAGCCACTCCTATCTGAGCCATAACTACTTACCGAGGCATGAATCGGAGGAAGCTGGCCACATTGAGAAGGCCTGTACAGACCAATCTGACAGAGGACTAGATTGTCACTTCCTGAGAGTGATGGAGTAACACACTCCCAGGATGCACCTTCCTCTGACATTTCCGGAGCATGGCCTCATTATTTATCTACTCCCAGGATTCACTGGAAGGGATTACAAACTCCATTTTTTAAAGAATATGTATAAAAGGCAGCCACTAATAATAATACTTTGAAGCAACAAACCATACATGTATACCTCTTTCCTTGTGTTAGCATTTCTCACATGAGTCCAAGTTACAAAGAAAACAACTTAAAGATGGCCCTGCATTCTAAAATGGTAAAAGAAAATATAGCTGAAGAGCCATCCGGTGGGGAGGGGGAGGAAAAACCCTGATTGCTTGTAGTTTGAAAACAAAGCATTCCCATTCCTCATACATGGAATTTTCAGTCAGTGTTCAAATGAGCAAATCATTCAGTAGTTGTCACGATTTCCATTTCCCCCAAAAGTAAAAGTAAATTGTCTTGGTTGGCCTCTTTCAGTTATTTCTCTTACAGTTATAAATAAGATATATACAGGAAGTGGTTTGGATTCAAGATGACTTGAAAATTAATATTGTCATTCTACAAGGCATGATGTCATTTATAGGATGGAGGTAGAGAGATTTTAAATTGCATTTTGCTTTAAATATCACTGTAACAAATTAATATTGTCATATTTTACAATTAAGGAACAAATTAATATATACATTTTATAAAGTATTTTAAGACTAATTTTTTGCTCCAGGAACACATGTTTGGGAGTGGGAGGAGCGTATGGATATTAAGTCACAGAGAAAGGTTATTTATTGCTGAGGCCTTAACAGTAATAATTAACAAAAGCTTAGGGAGGTAGTAAATTCAAGTAAGGAACTTTCAATTAAACAATGATGATGAGGATACAAGGCATTTCCTGAGAATTTATCTTTTGATTAGGAGAAGTTGTTGAAAGCATTTGGCCTTTAATTCTAGGCAGTCCTTAATCCCCAGGAAGTATCCTCAACTTTATTGCTATTTAAATACACTAAAAGCTTTCAGAGAGAAAATGGCAGATGACCTGTTTTTTTAAGCATGATGTAACTCACAGACATTCAGATCTCTTTAACCATTTCTCAGCATCCCATACACTTCTGTGTAGCCTGTAGTATTACCACATTCAATCTAAGATTTACAGTATAATGGTTAAAAGCTTTCTTCAAAACAAACGAACAAAGAGAAAAAGAGATAACCCACCAAAAAAGACTCTTAAATATTGAGAACAAACCAGTAGTTACCAGAGGGGAGGTGCGTGGGGCAATAGGTGATATAGGTGAAGAGGATTAAGAATACACTTAACATCAGGAGCACTGAGTAATGTATAGAACTGCTGAATCACTATATTGTACACCTGAAAGTAATATAACATCGTATGTTAACTATACTAGAATTTTTTTTAAAAGTAGATTTTCTTAGCCGTATAAAATACCTTTGAATCTTGGTTCTAAAGTACTAACTCTATGACTGTGAACAGATTACTTAATATATTCAAGTAACCATCTCATAAACTGTAGCATGGGGATGATATCTTCCTAATTAACAATTACTAAATGAAATAATAAAATAAGGTGCAGAGTGATTAGTACAGTGCCTGGTGCATAATTCAGTTCCCTCCATTTGGTATTGCTAAATTTTCCAGAAATTTTAAAACTACATAAGAAAGTAGATTAATGTTTCCATTATTTAATAATTGCTTTTTTGCATCTTTTTTCTCAAAAATTTTATGAAACAAGGACTTATCTATTTCTATACTAGAACTCTATCCTATATTAAAACTCTCTCAAATTTTGCACAGTAAGAACTCAGATTACTTCACTAGTACAGTTATGTCCAGATAATCACAGAATGCATATGAAAATAATGTGTGACTGTCTCAGGATTTTGCTGTGTCCACATCACAGTAAAACATCTCCATTTTAGGTCCAAAACCTATAGAATCTCTGTGCCTTACAGCTTCAACTTGAACAAAGAATAAAAACAAATTTTGGTGTTGAGATCTTGAGCATAGTATGCAGTTTGCCAAAGCAAAATAAAAAGTCTGGCAAAATAATATATTTTCTCATTAATCAAAAAAACAAATTTACATATTATTTACATAGAAATAATTCCTTATAATTGTCAATTCTGACAAATTAGGTAGTGAATATTGGGAGATTTATAATTATTTCTAAATTTGGAAGGTGTAAGAAATGTGCAAGGCCATACTCCATTCTCCACTAACAAAGGACCAGACTGATAGATTGAAATTAAAGAAATAGAAAAGATGAACAACAACAGAAGCAGCTTCAGCAGGGAGAATAAGGCAAAAGGTGATACACCATTCTTCCTTCCCTCATTTTTATTTTTCCCTGAAAACATGCAGTGAGTTTCTACTATAGGAACCAGGATGCAGGTTGAGGAGGAGACAGTCTAAAGACCTCTCCTTGATTAATTCAGGTTCTGGCAAAGAAGACAGATGCTCAAAGAAATAAGCACAATATAATAGGAAAAGCATTATAATCAAAGAAAGCTATAAAGGGGGCAATTATGCAGAGGAGCAAGAAACACTCTACAGGGAACCAGAAAATCTTCATAGAAAGGGCTGTATTCAACCTGAATCTAGAGGAATAAATGAACATATTCTTAAAGGAAGTAAATTAGGAAAGGTCTTCCAGGAAGTGGAAAGTCCTGCAGTTTCTACACAGAAACGTGAAAGAGCACAATGTATATGGAAAATTATGACATGCAGAAGGCATGGAAAGTGGAGTACTGGGACTGAGATGCAGAATGACCCCCAAAAATGAACCTGAGATATAATATGAAGGCCTTGTATGTCTTGCTAAGGTGGGACTTTCCATGTAACCAGTGAGAAGACACCAGAAAGTGTTAAACTAGAGAAAGAAGTGTGCAACATGAGACTAGAGAGAGGAAAGCTAATGAGGTAATGGTTGTATTTGTCCAAATGGATCTTCCACTAATTTTGGGGGGATAGGGCAAGGGTGTAAATGGAGGCCCAGCCTGTGCCCCTCTTCTGTACCCTCTTCCAGCTTTCCTTTTCAACACAAGGACCTCAGACCAAAAACTATCCACTGCCACTACCAACCCCCTTCATGATACAAAACAAAAACAAAAACAAAAACAAAGAATAGTTGGCCAAAAGTCAATTCTGTGAGTCCCCATTCAACACTTGGGAAGACACAACCAGCAAAGAGGTTCTTAAAAAGTCCTGGGTTCCTGGAGTATAGTCTAGAAGGATGTTAGTGTTAGGAAAGCACATTCCCCTTGGCTCCATAAATGACTCACCCATGGGGGCTTGGCTGGGAGAGGACCAGAAGGTGTTCCTCTAAAAAGTACAGTCCATGGGGCACCTGAGTGGTACAGTCAGTTAAGCAACTGACTCTTGGTTTCAACTCAGGTTATGATCTCAGAGTCCTGAAATTGAGCCAAGTCTTGCTCCACGCTCAGCGTGGAGTCTGCTTGAGACTCTTTCTTCCTCTCCCTCTGCCCCTCCCACTCATGTGCTCTCTCTCTCAAAAAATAAATAAATAAATAAATCTTTTTTAAAAAAAAGTACAGTCCAGAACATGGGTCCTTTTCTTTGGGTGGTATTTGTACAAAGATGAGATGATACAGGCCCAAACTAAATGAGAATGGAACAGAGAAGAAAGGCCAGTCTCATATCAATGAGACTTAATCATAGCAATCCTGATGACAGACAAACATAAGGCAAAAGTATATGAAATGGCTATGAACTGAGAGGAATGAGTAAAGAAGGACACTGAAATTTCTGGGTCAGTAGATAGAGAACATAGTGTCAATAACAACTATTGTAATAAATAAGACTATTACGGTTGTCTTACTATATAGTCACTATGTACTGGCCACAGCTCTAAATGCTTCAGTCACTTAGGGAATATAAGAGGAGAGTAGAAAGGAATCGGAAGGAATGGAGAAACAGTATGGAGGATAAGGAGTATGGCTTTCACGTTGAGTTTGTGTCATTTAAAAACATATGTACCACTAACTGGGTTGAGTAGGCTTAAAAAGGGTCAATAGCTCAAGCACTCCTATGAAGTACATCTAAATTAGTAACCAGTTACAAAAAATAATTTCCACTTAAGCATCTAACTACACAGACTAGAAACTAGATTTAATTTACTTACTCATTTATGTGTCACTTTGCTATCAAAAGAGTATGTGACTTAGACCTACATATAATCTAAAATCAAAGTACATATAAATTAAATGTTAAATTATCTTATTTTCCAATAACATTTACCAGCAATGTTCCTTCAAACCACCTTTTCTGTTGAATAGAAGACTTCTTTAGAGATCTGACAGCTCAATTTTATAACTTTTGTTTTTAAAATATGCTTCTTCTTCTTCTTCTTCTTGTTTGGAGTTCGTCCTCTTCATTTTAAAACTTTAATCTCACAGTCAATTCAGAGGAAAAAAAAGTATCTTACGTGTTTTCTATTGGTGCTGTGGTAATCTCCACTCTGTTCATCATTACTACTGATCTACTGCCTGGCTATAGAGCCAGGGTAGACCAATAGCCAACCTCCAGGTATCAATTAAACCTCATACCATCTTCCTATACATACAACAATTAGGTTTTTATTGAATATCCTTATTACTCAACTAGATTCTAATTAACTTTTCAATTATTAGAGAGAAAATTTATAGAATGATTTCAATTTAATTCATCAAATTGATGAATGCAATTTGATTCAATTGCAAATGCAAATTTGATTCAATGATTCAACTTGATTTTTCATCATATATAGATATATATACATATTAATGTCCATATTCATGCATTCACATATATAAGCATATACATGTAATTGGGCCACAACACAGCACAAAATGGTCCTCTCTACAGTCACCATATTATTCTTTTTGCTAGATAAATTAAGTCACATCAGACATCTTATTTAAACTTTAAAATGGCTTTCCATAGCATTTAAAATAAAATCCAAACTCCTCACCAAAATCTAATATCATCTGACCGAAACCACTTCTTACATCTTTTTACTGCCACTTCCCTTTTGATCACCATGTTCAAGCAATACTGGACGTATCCATGTTCATCGGTACAAGTTAATTTGCATGGCTTATGGCACTTTTTCTTACATCTGCGGGGAAAGTTCTTACAAGGTCTTTACATGACTGGATCCTTTTCACCTGTCAACCAAATAGCACCTCATTCCAGTGCTATTTCCTTCCTTGGTTGCTATTACACTTATTGCTATCTAAAATCATATACTTATTTAGTTATTTATTTATTGTCAACCCCAACAGAGTGTAAACTCCATAGCTGGGAGAATCTGATTTGCTTTATCACAATATTCATACTACCCAGGGATGTGCCTCCCACATAGAAGGCACCAGGCCCATAATAAACATCCAGTAAATCTGTTGATTGAAAAGTGTTCAAGAAATAAATCAACATTATATTATGTAGTCCATCAACTTTATTTTACGGCATTAAAACTGAGACTGAAATTAAACTTTATTTCCAAAGACTAGTTAGTGCCAAAATCAGAACATAAACCCAAGTCCTCTGATTTCCTTACTAAAGTTGTTTTCATTGTCAATAATTTATGTTTTCAACTGAAAGAAATATAGGATGAAGTCGATATGATTTTATAAATTGTGAAAAATGTCATTTAATACTACAAAACTTTGGAAAATGCTCCAAACCAATAAATATTTTAATGAAACCCTACTTTGACTGAGACAAGAGCAATCACAAAATTATTTCTTGGGTATTCTCCACCAGGATTAGTAGTCAAGAATTTCTATCACATGTTTTTTATTCCTCAATAAATGGTTCAATGGTCCATGTCTGTAATTATTTACCAGATCTTCTCTTTGCCACATTACTTATAAAGACCCTATAAAATCAGTTTACATGACTGGTATTTTATACTTTCTTATGACCACCAAAATAAATCTGAAGAACTAAGAAGAATGCTTTAATGATCTAGGAGTGTATCTATTAAGTTTTTAAGTATTCCTTACTCTAATTAAAGTTAATAATGATTATATGACACACTCCCAAAATCTTTAGGGTGTTTTTATTCATCATTACTATTAATAAAAACTAAAAATAATGTAGTTTTCCAGCCAATTGAGTGGATATTCTTTTTTACCTTAAATTCCAGGGCAGGGCGTGCCTGGGTGGCTCAGTTGCTTAAGCAACTGCCTTCAGCTCAGGTCATGATCCTGGAGTTCCGGAATCGAGTCCTGCGTCGGGCTCCCTGCTCAGCAGGGAGTCTGCTTCTCCCTCTGACCCTCTTCCCTCTCGTGCTTTCTATCTCTCATTCTCTCTCTCTCTCAAATAAATAAATAAAATCTTTAAAAAAAAAATTCCAGGGCAAACTTTTTGACGATATAATTGGCAATATTAGTACAAATACTTTGACACTTCTTCCTGGATGGCTTTCTAAAAATGTACTTCTCTTTATAATCTCCTGTAAATCATTGTGATTTTAATGAAAATTATTCCTAAATATTGCCATTCAATATAAAAGTTCCCAAAACTTAATGCCATTAAAATAGCATTTACTATTAGATATGCTTTATTACTCTTGTGTCACTAGAATAGTTTGATCAAACTTACATTTAAATTTCATGTGAAGACAATGCATGTTTATGGAAGGATGGTAGTTTACCGCCTAACCTTCTCTTGGCAATTATGAGTATGAATATCATGCCACAAAGTATTTAACAGTTGTATTAAAATGATAAAGAAAAACATCATTTTATCACTGATATGAGGACTTATTTTATGGAAGCCAAAGCAAATGTATATGTTTTGCTTTCATCAGGGTGTACCTTATATATAAATGAGGCAGATTATTATAATCAATATTTGCTGTTTGATGTTCAGACTTAAAAAGAATATGTGTGTATCTCAACCTGAAACCATAAAACATTTGCAAAATTATATGTTTGTATTCAGCATATGCAAATACCATATTCATAACATACCTACATGATAAATAATTGTACTTTAAAATAAAAGAAACAGATTTAGGGAGATGTTTCTAGTTGATACATTGCCAACTTCTGAATACATTTTAAACACCTAAGCTCACTGTGGGAATTTTCAAGAAGAAATGCAATGCTCCTACAGGCTTCATGCTATTTTCAGAATATAAAGCTTCAGCTATTACATCTGTTAAATACTAAAATTAGCCAAATGGAATCCCCAAAGACATAGTCTGCTTTTTCAGGCAGCAACTTTTCCTTTTAGCCAAAGGTTTATAATCAGAGAAGTTTTACCCGGTCCAGGTGTGGCCTTGAATTCTGAAAACAGCTGCAAAGAAGTTGATCTGATTTTTTTTTTTCTCTTTCCTTTCACTCCCTAAGTAATGCAGCAAGTATTGCCTTTTCCTCTCTTGAGGGGAATTCATGGATTTATGTTTTGAAAGATTTTCCTCTTTCTGTTGCCTAGCAAACATGCTGTTGTGGTCAAATGAAAAATATATGCAAGTGAAAGCTAGGAGAGCTGAGAATATTTAATGTGTTTATGATATGGTCAACTCTCAGGATTAAATAAAGATAATTAATTATAAATAGTAGGGATTTTTATGACATCATTTTACCATTTTCTTAAAGGAAGACCTTGTGACAATTTAATGGAATATTATGAATTAGGCATAGAAAAAAGATGTTTACTATTTTTAAAAAAACATGCTACAAGCTACGCGGTTTGAAAAACACATAAATTTTGGACACTTCATAAGCTAATGGTGAGTTCATTTAATGGAATAATGATGTCTTCATTGTGTTCTTTTTGAATATCCCCAAATGCTGGCTTTATAAATAAAAAAGGAAGCACAAATCCCACGTGTGTCTTTATCAACAAACATTTATTCAATAAACATGTATTGACTAGCTACCAGGTTCCAGGTTCTAGGTTATATGTTTGCAGTTCTGAGACAAATCCCCCCAGTGAGTTCATAACCTGATGGGGAAGACAGGCATGTGAAAAAAAACCCAATAATGAGATATAAACAGAGTTCTTTAAAAACCTAAAGACAGTAGCCAATTTGCATTTGAAGACTCTTCTGCAGTGCTTATTAAAATGATCAGTCTCAGCCTAGACTTGAAACCTGCTGAATCATAATCTTGAGGGTGCACATAGGAGCCTGTAGGGAGTTTTCCAAGCACCCCAAGGTGATTTTTAATGTACAGACAATCAAGGTCCACTGAAGAGAAATTCACATTTTCTGAAGATGCTGAAGGCTTCTTCAAGTAGCTATTACAGGAACTCAAAGGGGTACAGCAAAATACTTTTCTTTGTCAGAGTTCTGCTAGTTGATTGAGAACCAATTTTACTTTTATTATTCATTCAATATCTGTTTAACAATCATTTATTGACCATCTAATCTATGCCAGGTGCCTTATATATGCAGTAACAATGGGCTTAGTAATACTGAGCCTCAGAATTAGAAAGATGAAAGTAGTAGGCCCTTTCACCACATGGCAGAAAGAAGAAAAAACATGCCCTTGCTATAGGCCAGCTCCCAAAAAGAGGAGATGAGGGAGTGGAACCATGCATGCCCAGTTCTTCCTCCCAAACTCACTAATCTGAGAGTCTTTCCACTTCTCCTGAGAAGAAAAATAAGGAGAGGACAAAAGTCATGCTTGTAGAGATCCTTCCATATGGAAGGACTCAACATGTGTCGGAAGTATTTCCCTTCCTCCTCAATGGTGACATTTGAACGGGATTTTTTTTTTTAAGATTTTATTTATTTATTTGACAGAGAGAGAGCAGGAGAGCACAAGCAGGGGAGAGAGACAGAGGGAAAGGGAGAAGCAGCGCCCTGCTGAGCAGGGAGTCCCATGCGGGACTTGATCCCAGGACCCCAGGATCATGACCTGAGCCGAAGGCAGTCGCTTAACCAACTGAGCCACCCAGGCGCCCCTTGAATGGGATCTTGAAGGAAGGGTAAGAATTTTCCAAGTCTTTTTTATTTCCAAACTTCCAAGAGTTTTCCATGTTGTAATGGCAGAAAAGAGAAACAAAGCATGAAATGGTAAGCATATTCAAATCTAAGCCTGTTTGGAATCACCATATGAGACAATGAAGAGCCTTCAGAGGATTTTAAGTCAGTGTATAGAAAGAGCAGCTTTGTCTATTTAAGAAAATGGTTCTGGGGTCAGTGTACCCTCTGGGATAAAAAAGGATTGGTATCAGAAAGACTAGCTGCAAGGATGTAGCAATAATTCAAGATGGAAATTGTAAAGACCTAGAAGAAGTACACAGCAAGAGAAACAGAAAGCAATGGAGGTATTTTGTAGATAGTTCTATAAGACAATGGGAAGGAATTAGTGGCTAATTGTGTACATAAGGGAGGTGAGAGAAAATAATATTGAAGTTGAGTGTGAGATTCTAGTTTGATAGATTTGTTATAATACAATTTGACATCAAAACATAAGATTGGTCTGGGGTAAAAGATGAGTTCTATTTTACATATTATTGTGTCATTATATAGCTAATATCTAAGACCCAAGACCTCATCAGGCTGAAGTTGGCTGGCTCCCTTCTTTTCAGCATCACTGAGGACTTGGATACTCTTTTTTCTCCTGGACAGTACCACAATCCTTCCTATCATTTGTGGTTCCAATCTATGCAATACCAACTGCAAAAGCAGAACATATTCTTGTGAACATCCTCTTTCCTCCGTAACGTGAAGCAAATAAAAATAACAAAAACCCCCACTCCTATCCTTTCTGATTTAGGGATATTAAAACCTATAAGTGTGAGCAAACTCCTTTGAGAACAGTCAGAGGTAATAAGCTAAGGAGGGATTTCAGTCATGTCTCCATTCAAATGCCATCTTTTAAAGAGAACAACCCTTACAGTGTTATGTAAAATAACAATTCATCCCATAGCCCTAGAAACACACATTGGGTCTCCATCCCTTTCACCTGCTTTATTATTTTTTTAAAGATTTATTTATTTTAGAGAGAGGGAGAAAGAGAAAGAGCATGTGAGCTGGAGGAGTGACAGACGGAGAGAGAGAATCTCCAGCAGACTCCATGCTGAGCACAGAGCCTAATGCAGGGCTCAATCTCAAGATCCTAAGATCATGACCTAAGCTGAAATCAAGAGTCAGATGCTTAACCAACTGAGCCACCCAGGTGCCCCTAACCTACTTCATTATTTTCATAGCATTTACTGTCACCTTCACTGCACTTACTATCTTTATTTTTTGTCATTGCCTCTATCCACAAAGATTCAAGCTCCATAAGAGTAGGCAACTTATTTTTATTTTTGATCAGTACTATAACATCAGAGGCTAGAATAGTGTTTGGCACATGGTCATTAAATAATCCATATATATTATTTGAATGAATGACCATCAGAATTATAAATTCTCTTTTGCCAGTGGTGCTATGTTGACAATCTTACAAATTAAAGGTATCTCCTCTGCTTCAGAGTTTACGGCCTTTGCAACATTACTCTTAATACTGTTATGGTCTCTTCTAAATGTGATTGCATCCCATGATGCAACATCTAAAGTTGACTGAACCTAAGGACATCTGATCTAAAGACTGGAATAGATTTACAGCATGGTCTGATGCCAGAAGAGGAACTGGGCCAATCAAATCTCTTTTTGGAATTTAACACGGGAAAGAGAACAAAGCAGTGAGCAGCAGGAGCTAAAGCCAAGGAAAGATTTGAAGAAGAGTTAAGGCCATAAAAATTGAGGTAGAGTTAGAAGCCATGAAGAATTATGAAAAAAAATAATGTCATTAAACAGTAGAAGCCATGAATAGCCAGAAGCAATGAGGAAAAGAAAAATTAGATTGATTAGAAGGAAAAAAATTCAAGAACCAACATGTCAGTTATAATGGGAAATTAGAGCAGAAAGATTGTACAGAAAGAATTCTGCAGACGCACAAGAAAAAGGAGAGAGATTTAGTATTACCCATGAAATGGAGACAGAGTTGTTTGTCTCATCTCTAGACCTGACATATCTAATGACGTTTCAGCTCCAATTCCAGCCTGTATGTGCCGGGAATGCCAGCAATCCCTGTACCAACAGACAAAAAATTACTCCAAACATTGCCCTGAGAGGATAAGTCAAGGGGGTCAACACTCAGAGGCAAAGACCCTTTGCTCTTCTTTGCTCCCACTTTTATTGGTCCTTCAGGATAATCACAAATCCTTATCACTGTTTCTCAAGCACATGATGTGTGACAGGGGTCTTACTGAAACTGAGAGGATTTACAGGAAAGACAAGATATGCTAATCTGCGTGTTCTGGTCTACTAAACGTAGCCTAAGGGACAATGCACACATCTCTTAGATCACAGGGTGGCTGTTTGGGCTTAGAGAGCTTCAGGGAAGGCAACTCCTCGCGGCATTCCAAGGGCAGAGTGGTCACACAGGCCTCGGCATTCCAAAGGCCAACGCCCTTCTCTGAAACCTTCCCTCACCCCCAGCGGCCTCCGTGTTACATTTTAGCAAGCCAGGTATTATGTCTGATTTCATGCTCTGCATTAACCCCAACATGAATGTACCTTATGATAAATAATTATGATAATATAATTTGAACCTATGAAAAATATAGTTGCAGTAATAGTTATATATGTTCATAATTAATTTGAACTAACTTTAAGTGTCAATATCCAATGTCAATGTGCCTTATAAAGTACCATAAAATATTTAATTTCTTGTAAAATACAACTTTGACATCACTATTTTGATGCTATTAAATGAACCTACAAGGAGTACTTACAGGAACCTACACTGTAGAATGGAAAGGAAAAAACCAAAAAGAAACAAGCTAAGAGATATTCTTTCTATGAGGTTACACTGTTGGTAATACTTTTCCTCTTTGATTTCCTTCTTCTTAGTCTTGACTATCAACTGTTTCTTCCCTTTGGCTCCACCTTAGTCCATCCAGGCTGCTATAACAAAATACCCCAGACTGGGTGGCTTAAAACAACAGAAATTTATTTCTCACAGTTCTGGACTGGATGTTTGAGATAAGAGTGCCAGCATGGTTGGATGACGGCTCTCCGCCAGGTCACAGACTTCTCATTATATCCTTCCGTGGCAGAAGGGGCTAGGGATCTCTCTGGAAACTTTTATAAGAGCACTAATCCCATTCCTGAGGGCTCCACCTTCAGAACCTAATCATTTCCCAAAGTCCTCACCTTCTAATGCCATTACATTGGGCTTTAGGATTCCAACATGTGAATCCGCAAGGACACAAACACTCAGACCATAGCACCCTCCTTATGAAAAATGAAACTGGGGAAAGTGCTGTTATTGTTTAAGCATAATGCAAGAGGGAAGGTGGAAGAAAAACTAAAGAATCTAACTCAATCTCATCTTTTCCCAGGCTTATATTAGAATCCCTCTTTGCTGAAAATTATGACCTAAGATTTAGACCATTGTGCCTTCTCCACGTGACTGTACATTGTAAGTGGAAACTGCTAGAGTCAAAATCATGGAATCAGAATTTAATTCTACAAAGAGGGTTTTAAAATGTGCTCATTATACATACTTTATTATCTGTGGAACTTGATGTTTAGGATTAAACTAATCTCACACTTGGTTTAAAAAAAGAAAAAGCATCACACTTGTTAAAAAAAAAGCAGATTTCACTCAGAACTAAAAAATAATAAATTGCTTCATAGGAGTCTTTGCAATGAGTTTTAACTTCATGGAACTATAATTTAGTATATCTGATAAATTATACAATCAACTGCTCTCAGAAACTTCTAAATAAAACTCTTTAAAATGGGGATGACGGCATCAACGCAAAGAGGTTTGGGGCCTTGATTTTGCAGTACATCTCTTCCTAAATACGCAAAATTTATCAATTAAAAACAAAATATAGCTAGGGACAAAATATAAAAATGAGCTTTATATTTTATATTTTTGTGAAGTGGTGATTTCCTAGTTCTTGAAGTAGCCTTAAATATGAGCATCTCTTCTAATCACATGACCCTGAAAATCTTCATGGAGGGCAAACTGAAATACATAGATAAGAAAGCACTGAAAACTGTGGAGAAAATTAAAACCAAAGTTTGCTGGGAGTCCAAAATTCCTCATTTGTGAGTTTTTTAAATTAGAACTTTCTGATGTACAAGTGTTAAAAATACAAATGGAAGCAATCCATCTCTGGAAGAGAAGCTTTTTCCAACAAAAATAGAGATCATGTATTTTCAGCTAAAGCTTAATATGAAAAAAAAATTGCTAGCTTTCTTTTGTAAATAGAATGATTAACTAGAAAGAAAAATCCCATGATAGGTAATAGGCATGGTGTGTGTGTCACATTGTTTTTATAAATCTACAATTTAAAAGTTTGATAGTTCTGATAATTAACAGGAGTTATCCCATTGTAAACATATGTTTGGATTTTCAGTCTTCTTCACTGTTTAATTGTAAGCAAATTCCGATTTTACTGAGACCGGTTGAAATTTATTGGTAGGAACACTGACTATGTTAAGTGATGTGAGACCCTGTGATCCTGTTCCATTTGTGTTTAGCTAAAATGTCTGTACTGCTTGTGAGTCTTTAATACCATAAGTTGACCCATCCATGTAGAAATGAACTACAGTAAACTCACTGACGTCAGAGGGAGCCTTGCTGGTATCACTGGGTGTGACAAAGACATCTCAATTTGTAAAACTCTAAATGCCATTCTTTTAAGAATAATGTGCGACTACAACAACATTCCATAGTACTGATTTTTTTCTAGAAGAAAATTTCAAAGAGAAAGTATAAGATATCCTCAGAGAAAGTAGGCAAGTTTCTATTTGCTGGAGGAGGGAAATAACTCCTAATTGGGCATACATGCTTTGTTTCTAATTCATTTGAATTTCTTAATTCTAACATCACTTATCTATTTATTCATTGGAGAAATATTTTATGAGTAAAATCTTGCACCAGACATATTACAGATAAAGGGATAAAAGGCATGCTTCCTCACCCAGCATTAGGGAAGACAAACAGGTTTAAAAAAATCATTTGAAAATTATCAGATGGAGGATTACACAGCATGCTACAATTGCACAGTGGTGCTCACCTGAGCTAAGTCTTGACAATAAGCTGGGGAAGACAGAGAGACTAGCATTTGGAAAAAAAAAAAAAATACAGAGGAAAGAAAGCGTTGGAAACTGCACCTAACCTGGAATGATAAAAGCTCAGAGGCAATGTGGAGGGATGGCAGAAACAAAGCTCAAGAGATGGGGCAGTGACTAAGTCACAAAGTCTCCCATTTACTAAGTGAAGGAATTTTTATTTTATCCTGAAGTTGATGAACTTTTTTTTAAAGATTCATTCATTCAGTCAGTCAGTCAGTCATCTGAGAGAGAGAGAGTGTGTGTGCATGAATAGGGAGAAGGACAGAGGGAAAGAGAGAATCCTCAAGTTGACTCCTTGATGAGTAGGGAGTCCGACGGGGGGCTTAATCCCAGAGCCCTGATATCAGAACTTGAGCCAAAACCGAGTCAGACACTCAACCCATTGTGTCACCCAGGCACCCTATGAAATTGATGAACTTTAAAAAACTTGCAATTCTTGAGGACTGAGGTCACACATACTCACCTCTCGGAAAATGAACTCTGCTCTTCTTTAAAATGCTATTTTCCGTATTTTTTATAACAATATTATAAAGATGTCCAATGGCTGTATTATTCCTAGGCCTTTTTCCCCACAATAACAAGGAAAGACTACATCCTAGTTTCTTTGAAGATTTAAGTCCCTTTCAGAAGTTGAACAGCCTTCAAACACCCTAGAATAATATTCTTTCTAATTCTTCTTTCCTCTCTCCACTCTTAAAGGAGTTGGTGTTGGCTGTTGAGAAAATTAAAAAAAAAAAAATGCTGATTTCAAAGGGATATCAGGAAGGAGAACTGAAGAGTTAAGAAATATTCAGGTTCTAACACTAAATAATGACATAATTCTAAACTCATTTAAAAAGGAGAATTAGATTAGGAAATCTTAACTTTGCATCTGTAGCCAATACATAGGGTTCTATGAACTCTATGTGTAATCTCATAATTCAGTTTTATGTCCAACAATTTCACCTTGAACTTGAAACAAATAAGAAATAACATAAGATGTATGTGTGAGCCATACACAGAAATTATCCACCCTAGTATTTGGTAAGTAAATATATCACCAATGAGAATAAGGTGCCTCTCAAACCCAGTATGTTTAGTACTGAAATAATATAAAAGAGCTGTGTTTTGACTGTTTCTAATATTCTCTAGTCAATATTGGCTTAAACTGTACATTAGAGTTAGGTTCGTTTTCTTCATGGAAAGGCAAAACTTATTTGCACTTATATTTTTAATTCTGATAAAATTTATATTCAAATTCTGTGTGTTGACATGTTGTTAGAATTTCTTTGGAAAGAAAAAATCCAGTGATGCATATAATATATTTCAAAATAAACCAGTGATTCTAATAGGTACATAAAAATGATCAGTTGTTCTTCAGATCAATATATTGCTTTGAATAAATGGATTTGATGCATATTTTCCATCTGGAATTTCTGAAACCTAGAATGTAGTTCACCAGGAAAACAAATGACCCCCCAAAATTGTTTTTTTTTAATGTTTTATTGATTTATTCATGAGAGTCAGAGAGAGACAGAGAGAGAGAGAGAGAGAGGCAGAGGCAGAGGGAGAAGCGGGCTCCCCACCTAGCAGGGAGCCCAATGCAGGACTCGATCCCAGGACCCTGGGATCATGACCTGAGCCGAAGGCAGACACTTAACCATCTGAGCCACCCAGGTGTCCCCCAAAATTGTTTTTCACAAAACAAAATTCACTAAAATTTTTAGATCCACTTTTCAGTTTCCTTAAAGAGTGTCATTTTCTTCTCCCATCTGAGAGCTAAATAAAACAAGCAATAAAAAGAAACTGCATAAGAAAATACAGGTCATTAGAGAAATTGAGGATCATCAAAATGTATGTGGAAATAATAGTATTATTTTATCCTGCATTAAATATTAAATATGTTAAATATCCATATTACATATTAAATATAATATATAAAAAGATAATGCCATCCAGAGTTAAAATGACCAGATTTCAGAAACTGAAGTCAGTAGAGATTGAGTGTGCTACAAAGTTCTTAAAAGGCTTATTGGGAAATATCAAAAAATATGAAATTTGGCAACATGGATGTGTAAAGTATGGATATGGTTTACAATATCTGTAAAAATGCTGATTTAGAAAGAAAAGTAAGATAGAGATGGAAGAACAGAAAAGAGGTAATATGTTTAATAGCTGGGCAATTTATAGATAAGATCAAATAATTTATTTTGGCTTCTAGTCCCATTTCTTTGTTGTTGTTGTTTTTAATTCAAGCCTTCATAGTCTAACGTGTAACAAGTTTACTGAAGAGTTTCAAGGCATCAGGATATAAGCATAAAATGATTTTAATTTTCCCAGGTATTGCCTTCCAGCTATGCTATGTTCCACTTAATGATATTTTGGCTAAATTCCATCATTTTCTTGTTACACTTGGCTATTATTGTGGTCTCATTTTATTTTTAGGGCTCAGCTCTACTCTTTTTAAAAAGTTCATTCTCAAACTTGATTCCATGTTTGTCTTCCTAGCCCCACCTCCCACATTAAGGAGTAGAACTGAGTCCCGCTTACTAAGAATGAGAAGGTACATAGTTGGCCTGACTCAGAGATAGCTCTTCTTTGTTTTCCAGGCACTGGTTTCACTGCTGTTGAAGGCACAAAGTAGGATAGAGAAGACAAAGATGTCTTAACGTTACTGCTCACACACCAGTTAAGAGGTGTTCCTCACATCACTAAGATTCAGTCTGTTCTATCTGATACTAATGTTCTCTGCTGATGGAGTAGGCTTCACATAGTTGATGCATGTGGTTTTCTTGAGGCAATGGGGTCAGCATCGCCCCTGCCGTCCTTGCTGCTGGGCACAAAATCTCCCAGCTGAAGGGATGATTGGATGCTGAAATCCAGTTCCCATTCAGTTTCTCAAGCTGTGTCAAAAGCATCCAGAATGGTGATTTTTGTCCAATTTGCACAAAAGCCTTAAGCTGAGGACTCCTGGAAATGTTTGTGCCTGCCCTTGATAGATCTGTAATGCTTTTGTTAAACTGGATTTGCCATCAAGTGGGCCCTTGGCTTCTGCTCCTCGTGTAACTTCTTGATCCTTCACAAGAAGCTATGGGAAGAGGTGGGGTCCTCTTCCATAATGCAAGTTTCCCTAAACTTTTCCAAATGTATTCATTACTCCTCTACAGTCCTTCAAGTCCTGCTCACTGTGGTCACTCCAATTCCTGTTCAAGAACCCTCCTTACCCAACTTCAGAAAACATATGATACAATCCCCTTTTCTTTCAAATAGCAGAAGGAGGGAACTGGAAAGAAAAACACCTCATATTCCTGGAATCCCAAAATTATCTCCCAAGGACTCCCTCCCTACACACTCTGATCCTTGAGTGACATCAGAATGGACCTATTTGTTTGCAGCTTTGTCATGCTTCCAATTGGAGAATCAGATGCTACTCTCTTTGTTCAGATACCTCTAATCCTTATTTTCTGGTATTTTCCTTAAGTGGCTTCATACTATAAAAAGCACCTACACCCTTAGAAAAGAGGGAGTGAGCTTTCATTGAAATAATGTTCAATCCACAGGGCCAACGTTTAATTACCTCTCTCCTGCTATTTCCTATTGTAACTGGGAAGAAATATGGTAAAATACTATTGGGGTTTGGCCAGTTCAGTGAGTCCAGCCAGAAGGTGGCCATTTCCAATTGAATGTTGATTGCTGTATTATTTGGAACGAGTGCTATCTTTTGTTCTTAGATTTGGGCCTTAGCCAATTCAGGAATAATAGTAAATATTCTATTTGGCACCCAATGGCTGCCTCAGTTGATATAAGAGACTTGTAACTGAGTCATATTATCAGTTTCAGCTTCTCCAGCTAATCAAAGCACAAATTTATTCTTCCTAAAACAAAGTTCTTCATAAATCCTTGATGTAAAATTTTCAGTGTCTCTACAATATACCTAGAATAAAATGCAAACCCTTCAGCATGCAATTTTAATTTCCTACAAACCAGTCCCAGCTTATCTTTTTGTCTTACCTCAGCGTGTCTTCCCAAACCCTGATGGCTCTACTTTCCCATGCTACCCACCACCCTAGTACTTCCCACATGTTTTTCTGAATCATGGGTCTTAAATAGACTGCCCTTTCTCTTCTCTTCCCCCCAAACCAACTTATTGAAAATGTTCACTTTTTTCCAAAGACAAGCCCTAATTCCTCCTTCATCATAAATGCCCATCATCCCTATAAGAATCAATATTTCATATGAATTCCCTTAACAATTAGTCTAGATGCCTTATGTCAGTATTTCCAATGAATCTTTGCTGAATAAATGAATTAAAAAAATATCTTCCACTAAATTGTAAGATCTCTGAGGTAGAAATCGTCCTATTTTTCTTTAACTCTTCACAAAGAATAAAACAATATGAAATATATAGTAAATAGTCAATATAATGTTCCACAAATTAAATAGAGAACTAGAAGTGGTGGACAGAGAAGAAACCATAAGACAATAAGAAAGTAACCAAGAGGGCACCTGGGTGGCTCAGTTGGTTAAGCGACTGCCTTCGGCTCGGGTGGGTCATGATCCTGGAGTCCCGGGATCGAGTCCTGCATTGAGTCCCGCATCGAGCTCCCTGCTCGGCGGGGAGTCTGCCTCTCCCTCTGACCCTCTTCCCTCTCGTGCTCTCTATCTCTCATTCCCTCTCTCAAATAAATAAATAAAATCTTTTTTTAAAAAAAAGAAAGTAACCAAGATATCAGTAATTTCTCATTTTGCCTCCATTTGCTTTGCTAAGCAGCAACAGTGCTCAGGGCCTTTTGGAACATAGGAGTGAAAATAGAACTATGTTAGGACCCTTCAGATGGTGTAATGTAAATAGAGATGCACTTTCCACTTTCCTGGACACCATGAGGTAGCTTTGGCATCATGAAGATGCAGTGATCAGGGAAGCATGGGAAACATCCGTTAGGAGATTTCGGTGTACTAGCACCAGGGCAGTAGTGCCCAGGGGAATGAAGAGGTACCTAGTGATTTCTGGTGACAGACATTACCATGCATTGTAACCCTTAGAAACTATTGTACTCTAGGAAATAATTGCAGTGTCCAGGAAAAACTGAGTGCCAAGAGTGCACAATGCCCAGAATGATTGGACTCATTCTTCCATACATTTGATTCAACCCATTGAGACTTCCCAAAGTCCCTGAGAGGCACATAGTGTGAAATCCTGTGTGAATAAATGGGAGTTTCCATGTGAGTTAATGAGACCCAATCCAGTTCCCAGTCAGATGAAGCAGAAGAAATTCTACTTATCTACCACCGCCCATCCAATAGCCAGATGGCTAGAGATGAATTCCTGGTGCTCTCTTTCTGCCACTTAATAAGCATAAATGTTGGAAATTTCAATGGATCAAATAGGAACCATTATAACAATGCCTAGAGTATTGCCCACCAAATCTACAATTTATATTAATTTTATTTTTAACAATCCATCTTGAGGCTGCAAGATATAATCATATTTTTAATAGCCAGATTTAATATTTTTAGGAAAAATAAGTTGCTCCCCTGGGAACTAAATGTTGTTTACATTTTATTTTCAAAAGAACAGATTTTGTGGCCAGGTAACATCATGCTTTTATAAATATGTTTAATATATTATATTTGGAATAAATTATAATTCTAATAGTACTCTTGCCATGTAAATAAACATTAATCAGAGTTCTGAAAACAACTTAAAGAAAATATGCTACCCTTTCCCTATTCATTCAGTAGTCCTAAATTAAATTATAATTTATATAAATTTGGTTTACTGATAATTTCAAGAACTATAAATCCTATTTAAGGACCAATTAAACCTCAAGTACTATCTGTGCAACCAAATTACTAGATTAATGTGTAGTAAATAAAGATTTTTTTGAACATTTAAGGCCAATTCCAAAATGATTTGGATGTTAATAATATCACAGATCATGAAGGGTTCAATTCATTGTACACGTTTAGACACTAATGTGTTATATCTAAATCATATGTATAGTTGACTAGAAAAATATAAAAAATTCTTGAGGTGTATTTCATCAGAGAATATCTACAAACTTAAAAATAGGTTTGTCTTAGTTATTCTTCACCTATTGTTTCAAAACTGATCTTTCGAAGAATTCCCCTCTAGACCTAGCAGTTCATTTTTATTCCATTTCTGTGTCTATGGTGATGTGAGTGAGAAAATCATCTAAAAGAATTCGAGGTTGGAGGAATGATTATCCTCAATTGCCTAAGGCAAAATAAACATGCCCAATTTGTTACGAAAAAGAAAAGCCATTGTCAAAGTCAGGAAAACAGAACAAGAAGAGAAACTAAAGGATGAGAGTTGATGGAAAATGGTTTAATAAACCATGAAGGGAAAAATGAGGGTTAGGTATAAGGTTAGGGTGAAAAAGATAAGATCAAAAGCAGTTGGGAAGTGATAGGAAGAAAAAGGTTCTGTTTAAAAAATGCAGGGATAGCTTTGCGCAATGCCAGTATCGTAGCCAATGAGGTTTATCCAAGGTGCAATTATTGCTAATTAAAAAATGCAGGGATGCTAGTGACCACTGGATGTGCCATCCTGGTAATTTTAAAGGAAAAACCCATGTAGGACTAGAAAGCTTATAAGATGTTCACAGAAAACCAGAATTACAGAACATAATTCAGAAGGTTATCAAGCAACAATGGTAAAAACAAAAAAATCCAAGAACTTCATGTTATCATCCTCCCAATATATGAAATTTTGATGATTAATAAGTTGGACTATAAGGAGATATCAAGGCTTTCTAAACCATCATTTCCACTCTATTGCCTAAGAAGAGGGCTTTAATTGAGAAGGATCAAGTCTAGGATAGTTTTGGGATCATGGAGCCAAGGGCACCCCATTTATAAGAAGCCTGGGTATACAACATAAACAATCTACGCTCTGGGCATTGGGCAATGTTCCTTTGCCTTTTTTTCCTTGTATTTATTGTTCCTTACCTTCTTAGTAATAATTTTTAGTGGTTCAGTTTCATGGTATGAGTATGAAAGGACAAATGCCCTGACATGCTATTCAGTGTGTGAGAAGGATAGGCTCTGGGCCAGAAATGCAGAGAACAATTGGAATTCTTTCCAGGTCCACACCCCAGCCCCCTTCTCTAAGAAACTATTGAGTATATTACTGCTGCCAAGAGTCACAGCACTGTCTTGTTTTTTGCTCTTCCTAAGAACTAGTTGTTTAAATTTTCCTTGGATCCCATGAAATAACCCAATAGCCTATTAATAAATTCCACTAGGTTTTAGATAAGATAATTTGAGTTATTTTCTATTCCTTGCAACCAAATTAAGAAAATCTCCAAAATGATTCCATTGATCACATTAAGATCAAGCTTTCTACTTAGGAGTTTAAAGCTAAATTTGTTTTTAATTAAGAATGATAAATAATGCATTTAGTTCTTTCCTCCCTGGACTCCGTGGTAAAGAAAAGGAGTTTATGAATAAACTGAGGATGATCCTAGCCATCTCAACAATAGGTCATGACAACAAATATAACATAATAAATTTAGTACTGTAAGAAGAGTGCTTTTCAAAGCTTGTCTAAAGAAGAAAGCAAATAAACATGAGCTGGGAAGATTGTACTCTTAATACTCTGGATTTCCTGAACTTCTCGGTTTAAAAATATTCCTACTACATCAGCAGATCTCTCAGAGAGAATTTATGTTAGGAAATTAATAACAAACGCATTTCAAAAAAGTTAGAGGTATTTACTTACTTAGAACTAGAAGTATGGTTTAAAAGTTTTCTGGCTTTTTTCCTTGAGCTATCTAGTCATTACAGTGGTGGTTCTGTACCAAAATGGTATGTATATAAACTTCCCGAACAGAAAAGAACTGCTTATTTTGAGTGTAGGTGGAAAAGGTACATTTGACAGCATTGACAGGACAGCCATTGATTTCACTGTTGTTGTTCTTCAAATACAGGTTAATCTATTTTTTCAGTCCTTTTCTTTTATCCTTTTCAAATGACTACAGAAATAGACATGAGAGGAGCTTTTTGTAACAATCTTCTAAAGCTCTATCACTTTATCTATGGAACACCAGCCCAAACACCACTAACAGATATGTTCTACTATGTACTATGAATTTAACTTTCTACCAATGTATATCTAAAGTATTTCAATTTAAAAATGTATAAATTGGGCGCCTGGGTGGCTCAGTCGGTTAGGCGGCTGCCTTCGGCTCGGGTCATGGTCCCAGGGTCCTGGGCTCAAGCCCCACATCGGGCTCCCTGCTCGGCGGGAAGCCTGCTTCTCCCTCTCCCTCTGCCTGCCTGCCGCTCCCCCTGCTTATGCTCTCTCTCTCACTATCTCTGTCTCTGTGTCATATAAAAATAAATAAAATCTTTAAAAAACAATAATAAAAATGTATAAATTGCCTAGGGCAGACAGTAGTAAATAACAACGTTACAAAAAGATTCTCATGATTTTGATAATTCCCATGTTTCTTTGGTTCACTCTGTATTTGGTAAAGTACCTAGCACATAGTAAGTACTCAGCAAACATTTGTTAACTAATCGAAAAATCAACTGGGAAGAACCTATTCTGTCATTATACCTCACACATAAAAAGAAAGAGTATTATGAAATAAAAAAAAAGAAACAAAAATAATTTTTAATTTGGTTTTTTCCCCCTAGGGTCAGGTTTTACTCTGTATTTTACCATTTTTAATTCCCTCAAATAAAGTGACTATGTTAAGAGTTAATAGTCATTTTTAAAATTAAATAATTTGCTGTAATTATTTAATATCACAGCAAAACTAAGTAGTTTGCTGTAATACTAAATATTAACACACCTGACCAATATTAAATCCTAAAAAGTAAAGAATATTAAATGTGTTTCGATAGCAGTAGAAAATTGTTCAGTTGAAGTTATAAAAATATTTTTAGAATATATTTTAATATTAAAAATTACTGCTCTGTATGCTTTCTGTGCTTTGGAGTTTTAATAAATAGTTTACATCCCTTATTACACAAGAGACACTCTTCCACTGACCAAAGAAGAATATCATTTGTTTCGCTTCCTAACAAACATCTACTATTTTCTCTTTGTTCACTGCCAGATGGAAATTGTATTAGGAAACAAAATAGAGTCTCTTAGTAGTCATGTTAAAATTAGACCCAAATTTGTTAACACAACTCATATTCTGACTGTTGAAAAATATGCAGAATAGTTTCCCAAATGCCTATATTACAAAGTCCACTAGGGATCAAAAAAGAATAAATTATGAGGAAGATGACAAAGGTAGGATCTGTAGATTTGGTAATGAAAGCCAAGATAAAGATCACAGGACCAAATTCTAAGGAAGGAAAATACTATCCATTAATTAATTTAAAACCTTGAAGCATTATTTTAGAAAATATATATTTTTAAAAGCCATGGAAGTACTTTGATAAAATAGAATGGCTGAAAAGAAATTTAAGATACAAAATATCAAGAAACAAATACAGTTAACAAAGGCAAACAAAAAACCACCATTCAAATCAACTCTATGTCATTGTGTTCCTAATCACATTATTTTACAAAATAATATTTGCATAACTGGGGGAAGGAAGACAAGAAAAATGATAACTTTAAATTAAAAATTGAGAGTTTGGTTATTCCCTAACAGAAATAGTATTCTGTAGCATTAAGAAATGTTTATCTTAATGACCACTGGCTTTTATGTAAAAAATAATGTAACAAAAATTTTATAGGAGACATGTAAACACAAAAATAAAATTTTTATATACAAGGACTAAGAATTAAATCACAGGTTTGCCATAAATTCTTGCAAACATCTCTTTTTACTCAGCAGTGGTTATTTGTTTATATCTTTAAATATTGACTTCAAAGTCAATTAGTAGACATCACTCCTTTCAAAATCTTTCTAATATGTTCCAGGGTTGTCACAGAGTAAAATATCTCCTTTCCTTATAATAATTCATCTGGATTTATTTATGCTTTCAGTTATATAAAGTGTAACAGTACCAACCATCTTTAATTGGAAAAAAAAATCTGTTCTCCAAGTATAAAACAAAGAGAACTAAGAAATCAAATGCATTTAGATAGAAATAACAATTGTACATTATGCTTGGCTTCCACTTCTATTTGAGATTTACCAGCCACTTGGAAACAGAATGTTACTGTCTTAGCCCTACGCTGGGAAAATAGAAATCTAGTTACATTATGTGCTATTACATTTTTTTTTTAAAGGATACAGTCCTCTGCAGCAGAGCACTAGCTGTACCTCTCTGGCTGTTCTAGTTCTTCCACATAGCAAAGAAAAGAAACAAGCAAGATAAACAATTGTATCTTTTTATAAATTTGTCAGGACTCTATTACACTTAGCTGACAGAATATTCAAAATGTGTTTTGGCTTCCATAACCGCTGCAATAATCTCTCGTTAAAGACACTAACAATTTTTTAAATGATAAATCCACTGAATTTCTTTTAACCTTTATGTCCCTAGATCTGAATATAGCATCTCATAACACTGACCACTCCTAAATCTTGGATGTCTCTCTTGCTCATGCCTTCCAAGACACTACTTTTTCTTACTTTTTCCTACTGTCAGACTACTCCTTTTCAGTAACATTTTCCTTTAATTTTTCATGGTTCCAACTTTGCAGGTTTATTCTTCTCCATATCACACTGATGATTTCAACTACCACATATTCTTAATGACTTCTATACTAGTCAATGACTTGTCTTCTGGTCTAGAACTTCATGCGTTTAACTGTCTTCTGGATATGTCCACCTGACTGTTCCTAAATTACCTCAAGCATGGTATGTCAAAAATTGAATTCATTACCTTTTCCCTCAAATCTGCTTTCTCATTCTTTGCTGCCTGTTAAGGTAAATAGCATGTTAGTCCATCCATTAGCCCAACCCAGGAATATAGACCACTTCCTTATCTTCATCACCCTCATTTCACATTGTCAACTGTCATCTGTCCCCCAAACATCTTTCAAATATACACCCTCCCCCATTCCCCTTACCAGTAACCTAGTACAGATTTCTATCAACTTGTACTATGGCTATTGTCTTCGAACCTTCAATTTCACACAGCTTCAATTAAGGCATACTGAAACCAGTACATTTCTAAATGAGAAATCTGAATGTATTTCTTCCTCACTTAAAATCTGGTAAATCTATTGCTCAACATAAGACAGTCCTCAAACTCCTGAAGTAATACAAATACGGATTTAAATTACCTTGTTCCTTCTATTCACATTTACAGTTTTCTCTCTTTGTATTACACACACACACACACAGCCTGTTCTTTGGCCAGTCTGAACTATTTGTAGTTCCCAGAAAATCATATGCTTTCTAGTTCCCAGGCTTTTACACATGCCTAGATCCCTCTTTACATTTTTCTAGCCATCAAACACATATGTATCTTTAAAATATTAAGTATGTCACTCTCCAATTTAATGCATCTTATTTTTAGTACCCATTAGAACTTGTATTACAGTAGTTTTTACTTTAATGAATTTATATGTTCAATTCCCTCATTCTCCAATCTATATTACAGAACAGAGGCTGTCCACATTAATCTTTGTATCCCAGTGCTTAGAACAGTTTTTAGCATTATTAGGTCTTCTATAAAAATCTGATAGCTGAATTAGTGAATAAAGAATTCTTTAGGGGCACCTGAATGGCTCAGTCAGTTAAGCCTCTGTCTTTGACTCAGGTCATGATCCCAAGGTCCTAGGATCCAGCCTCACTTTGGGCTCCCTGCTCAGCCGGGAGTATGCTTCTCCCTCTCCTTCTACCCCTCCCCTCCGCTCATGTTGTCTCTTTCTTTCTCTTTCTCTCTCTCAAATAAATAAATAAATCTTTAAAATAAAAAAAGAATTAGTTAAATAATAAAAGAATAGAACTTGTTTTAATTTTACATTTCCTTGAAAAGATACTGACATATTATTTAAGGATTTTCTATCTGAAGAGATAACCAGCTGTCATTACATAAAAGAGAGGATTTGATAAATCTAACAAAGTGAGAACAAGAAAAAAAAATTGGTTTCTTCCTTAAGGGGATTTAGAAATCACCAAATGGCCAAACATATCCACAGTGTGGCATTATCTGAATTGCCAAACATCACCCTTAAAATTTTTTTATTTCCTCATTTTGTCCACAGATTTAGGAAATTATCAAGAACATGAGTACAAGTCGCTACTGGCTTTATATTTGGGTGCCCAAGATTCAGAGTACTGACCCCTTTCTTACAGAAGCCTAGAGTACCAATTCACCACATGCACCACCATGGTGGTTACCATATCCTTTGACATTTCTTACTTGCTTACTCAATTTCTCACCACAGTCAGCAGATTTTTCACAATATCAGGTTTCTGATTACAAATTTGAATACTGCCTATCATCCTTATCAAAATGAAATATATAAATTCCATCCCCACTCAAATAAGCAACTGCTTTTAAAAGATTAATCTATACAGTACAACCAAACTGTACCAAAACACCCATTAAATGTTTCTCAATTTGCTGGTAATGATAGTTCCCATTGATTTATGGTCACACTCCCACACCATCCATGAAACTAAATGGATAATGGTTTTTTTTATTAACAGAGTTGAGTTGTGTGATAAAAGATATTTAAAGCATATTACTTATTGATTTTGTGTATTTTAAGAATATCTCTCTAATTTGCAAAAACAGCAACAAGAATTGTTCAGTGAAGTTTAAGGAGAGAAATTGCCTTAGCTTCTTATTTATGTTTCAATCCATAATGTATAGCATGGTGATCTTATCCATTGCTAAGCAGCTCTTTAGTGGAAATCACTGAAAAAAGGAGTATTTTTATATGATTTACATGTTCATACATTTTATATGAAGGACATGTTCATACATGAAGTACATATTCATACATGAAGTACATGTTCGTATATTTTCTCACTTCAACAACAGAAAAAATATAAAAGAAAATCATTAAAGGCAAAACAGCAAAAGGACAATTTTAAATAATAAGTGCATATACCCTGTGATATTACCGTTTTCAAGTGATTTTATTAAGCCAGCCTCAACCTAGTAATTGATTTTCTTCAAAGTATGAGAACTTGACCTGCACTTGAAATTTTTTTTTAAAGATTTTATTTATTTATTTGAGAGAGAGAGAGAGAGAATGAGAGATAGAGAGCACGAGAGGGAAGAGGGTCAGAGGGAGAAGCAGACTCCCCGCTGAGCGGGGAGCCCGATGCGGGACTTGATCCCGGGACTCCAGGACCATGACCTGAGTCGAAGGCAGTCGCTTAACCAACTGAGCCACCCAGGCGCCCTGCACTTGAAATTTATATACCTACTCTGAAGAAAAGCCAAAGATATGTGGCAGTAGTCCAAGAGAAGTCAGTGTGTTGTACTCCCAGGAACAAACTTTTGTGATCCCTGACCATCATTACAGTTTGATAATGATAAGGAAAACTCTAGTAAAAAATCAATGTTAGAGAAACCATCACTCATAGAACAGTCTTGGAGTCAATTACATATACTTCCATTGCAGGTATTATAAATATAGCAGCATACAACCTTCAAATCTGAATATTAATTTAAAGCTCTCTTAACTTAATGGGGGTGGGTAGCATATTCATGTAAGACATTAATGTAGAGTGAGTTTCTCATCCAGCCAATTTAGCTGCCCTGTGTTCTTACTTTAGGCACAGTTGATTTGCTGACATGTGACAATATTGTCAGGATTCATTCTTCCTCTGCATCCTACCCTCACTGGCCTCTTTTCTTCTAATTGTGCAAGCAAGGAGACAGTAGCTCTGGATTATCCCATTCTAAAACTTAATATCCCAAAGAAGAAAGACACTATTTCTCTTAGTGTCTACACTATATCCACCCCCTCCAAAAAACTGTTTAGCTCTGTTTAGATAATGTGTTCAAATTTAAAACAACCACTGTGACGAAGCTAGATCACATGTTTATCACTATGGAAGGAGAAACTGGATCATACCCAATAATACTTTATGAACTGAATTCAGAGCAATAAAGAGAATTTCAAGGAAGAAACAGGTATAGATGTGAGAAGTTAAAGGCAGGGCACATAGCAACTGACTTCTCCTTAAATGGCCAATATCCATACATCTTTTCCTTATATGATAATTTTTAATGGCCCTACCTAACATAATGCCAGTATCCAACATATCTTATAAGGAATTCAAAGTTTCATGTAGTTGCTGGGCCAACTCCAAGTCCAGGGTCTCGAGGTAATACACATGCTTCTTAAGCAGATGCAAAAGTGACTTCTTATGGCCTGGCAACATAGGGTTCACTGATCGATTTGACCATGCAGTTAGGATGGGCTAATCCTAACAAATATAGGAACACACAATGGAGGAGTGGAACAAGAATATAGTATCCTGCTAGAGAGAGACTGTGGAATCTAATGTATATAAAAGAGCTACATATTTTCTGAAATGGAGTTAGAATATTAATTGTATAACTTAAAATAATGCTTAGAATAGGTGTGTGTGTGAGAGAAAATTATCCTGCAATACACAAAATAATGTTTTAAATGTACTGTTACTTATAAAAATAAGTTGACTTTTGCCAGAGATAGGGTTATACTTTGGAACAAAATAATTAATATTTCACTCAGCATAATACTCTCTACCTCCATCCACGTCATTGCAAATGGCAAGGTTTCATTCTTTTTGATGGCTGAGTAACATTCCATTATATTATATATAATGGAATATAATAATATATAATAAATGTACAAACATGCCATATCTTCTTTATCCATTTATCAGTCAATGGATATTTGGGCTCTTTCCATAATTTGGCTATTGTTGGTAATGCTGCTATGATTTCACTCATATGAGGAATTTAAGAAACAAAACAGATAAACATAGGGAAAAAGAGAGAGAGACAACCCATAGAACAAATTCTTGGCTATAGAGAACAAAGTGAGGGTTGCTGGAGGGGAGGTGGACAAGGGGATGGGTTAAATGGGTGATGGGTATTAAGGAGAACACTTGTTGTTATGAGTACTGGGTGTTGTATTTAAGTGATGAATCACTAAATTCTACCTCTGAAACTAATATTACACTGTAAGGTAGCTAACTGGAATTAAATAAAAACTTTGGGAAAAAAAGAAAGAAAATATTATCTATTCCAACATTAGAAGAAAACATCACCAAATTGATATATTTTGAGTACTTTGAAAAACCATAGGCAGACTTTTGGTTTCTGGTCCAACATATAAGAAGCTTGGAAGTCACTACTCAATCCTAACAAGTAAAAAGCTGAAATAAATTGAAAGATCAACAACTCTTCTTAGATCTGTAAAAGAAGTAAGGCCAGAGAGCAAACTGCAGCCCCCAAAATTGGAAAGACCAACAGGCAAATGTAGATAATACTTAACAGAGCAGAAATGCACAAGCAGAAACTGCCATAGGGTGACAGAACCAGTGTCAGGGTAGGAAAACCTAAACAGTAATTGATAAATTTCTTGAGGCTGAATGCAGACAACTCAGAGTAAAAAGCTCCAGGAGAACACAGTCAAGGAGGGGCACATTTTTGTGTGTTTTACCTCTAGAAGCTTGACCAGGTTCTCACAGTAAATATCAAAGAAATTCCAGTCAGGGAAGGGGAAAAGGAACCATTTTGAAACACAAGAGGGCATTCTGTTCTTAACAAGTCTTGTCCTGAGGAGAAGTTAACCAGACTCTAACCTGCTGGGATTTTATCAGAGCCTCAATGACCTGGAGGACGAGAATACCCAATTCCTGTCCAAGCTTGCCACCCTATCTGGTGCAAGGAGGGAGAGGGATTACTGAGAAGCATTGAGGAAGTTGACAATCCAGCGACACAAGCTCACTAAAAGACTGGGACCTAATCATAAGACTATAGAATTCTTGGGCTCCTGGGTGGTTCAGATGGTTAAGCGTCTGCCTCCGGCTCAGGTCATGATCCCAGAGTCCTGGGATTGAGTCCCGCATCAGGCTCCCTGCTCCTTGGGAGCCTGCTTCTCCCTCTGCCTCTCTCTCTCTCTCTCTCTCTCTCTCTCTCTCTCATGAATAAATAAATAAAATCTTAAAAAAAGAGAGACTATAGAATTTTTCCTCTCCCTCCCACACCTTACTACTACATTACAAATAGCCTAAATGCAAGTTCCTTTTACCTGTTCCTTTTATCATGTCCAACTATCAGGGAAAAAATTACAAGGCATACTAAAAGGCAAAAGGCCATTTGAAGAGAGAGAATAAGCATCAAAACCAGACGCGGCAGGAATGTTGGAATTATGAGACTGGGAATTTAAAACAACTATGATTAATATCCATTTATTCAATGGATAAAGTAAACAGCATGTAAGAACAAATTGACAATGTAAGCAGAGGGATGGAAATTCTAAGAAAGAACCAAAAAGAAATTTTAGAGATCAAAAACACTAACAGAAATGAAGAATGTCTTTGACGTGCCTATTTAGTCAACTGGACATGACTGAGGAAAGAATCTCTCAGCTTGAGGATATCTCAGCAGAAACCTCCAAAACTGAAAAGGAAAGGAAAAAAAAAAAAGACTTATAAAATAGAATATTCCAAGAACTGTGGATAACTACTAAAAGGTATAACATACATAATGGTAATGCCAGAAGAAGAAAAAGGAATAGAGAAACTATTTGATGAAATAATGACTAAAAATTTCTCCAAATTAGTGTCAGACACCAAACCATAGACTCGAGAGACTCAAAGAACAGCAAGTAGAATAAATGTCCAATATATACCTAGGCATATCTCATTCAAAGTACAGAAAATCAAAGATAAAGAAAATGTCCTGAAAGAAGCCAGAAGAAAAAAAAATCATACCCATAGGGAAGCAAAGATAAGAATTATATTTGACTTCTCCTCAGCAATCATGCACATACAAGGAGAGTGTAGTGAGATATTTAAAGTTTTGAAAAAATAAAATCCCACCAACCTAGAATTCAGTACCCTGTGAAATTATCCTTCAAAGGTGATAGAAAAATAAAAGACTTTCTCAGACAAACAAAACTTGAGAGTATTTGTTGCCAACAGGCTAGCTGACTAGCCTTGTAAGACATGTTAAAAGAAATTTTTTATAAAGAAAAAAATGATATAAGTCAGAAACTTGGATCTACATAAAGGGCAAACACTGGAAAAAAATAAATGACAGTAAAATAAAAACTCTTTTCTTATTCTTAATTGATTAAACAGATAAGTTCAAAATAATAGCAACAGTGTACTTGAAAATGTATATATATAATGGTTAAAATGAATGACAACAATGATACAAGGGATAGGAGGAAAGAATGACGATTATTTTGTTATTATAAAGGTACTCACATTACCCATGAAGTGGTATAGTGTTATTTGAAAGTGAATTAGATTAGCTGTAAACATGTTTTGCAAATTCTGGGGCAACCACTAAAAATACTGTTTTTTTTTTAAAGTATAACAGATATGCTAAGAAAGAAAAAAAATGGAACTATACAAAATGCACAATTGAAACCACAAATGAAAGAAAAGGTTGAAAGAAAAAAATGAAAACACAGAACAAGGGCATCAAATAAAACAGTAACAAATGTGGTGAAAATTAATTCGACTATATCAATAATCACTTTGAATGTCAATGGTCTAAATATACCAATTAATAGACAGAAATTGTCAGATTAAGTCAAAAAACAGAACCCACTTATATGTTGTCTACAAGAAATTCACTTTAAATACAAAGACACATATAGATTAAAATAAATGGAGAAAGATATACCCTGCTAACACTAATTTAAAAAAAAAACAGAAGTAGCTATATTAATTTCAGAAAGACAGACTTCAAAGCATGGAAAGTTGCCAGGAATAAAGAAAGACACTACATAATAAAGGGATTAGTTCTCCAAGAAGACGTAACAATCCTTAACATATATGCACCTAACAGAACAAAAACTGATAGAACAGCAAGGAGAAATAGATGAAACCACTATGATAGTTGGATACCTCATCACTACTCTATCAGAAATGGACATACCCAACATGCAAAATATTAGTAAAGACATAGTTGAACTCAACAGCACCGTCAATCAACTGGATATAATTGATAAAGACGACTTTATCCAAAAACTGCAGAAAACACATTCTTCTCAAGCTCACATGGGACATTTACCAAGATAGACCACATTGTTGGCCATAAAACACACCTTAACAAATTTAAAAGAATATATATCATATCAAGTCTGCACCCAGACCATAATAAAATTAAACTAGAAATCAATGACAGAAATAGCTAGAAAATACTTGGAGATTAAACAACACACTTCTAATTAACACATAAATCAAAGAAGAAATCTCGAGAAAAATTTTAAAATATTTTTAACTAAATGAAGATGAAAATATAACTTATCAAAATTGGTGAGATGAGCAAAAGCAGTGCTTAGAGGGGAATTTATAGCATTAAATGCATATATTTTAAAAATAAGAAAGCGCTAAAATAAATCATTAAGCTTCTACCTTAGGAAACTAGAAAGAGAAGAGCAAATTCAGAGTAAACAAGAGGAACAAAAATTAGAGAAGAAACCAATGAGATTGGGGCACCTGGGTAGCTCAGTCAGTTAAGTGTCCATTCTTGATTTCTTCTCAGGTCATGATCTCAGGGTCATGAGACTGAGCCCTGAGTTGGGCCCTGGGCTCAGCAGGGAGTCTGCTTGAGATTCTCTCCCCCTGCCCCTCCCCCAACTCTTGCATGTGCATGCCCACTCTCTCTCTCTAAAAAAATCTTTTTAAAAAAGGAAACCAATGAGATTGAAAAATGGAAGTCAACAGAGAATATCAACAAAATTAAAAGCTGATTCTTTGAAAAAAACAATAAAATTGATAAGCCTCTAGCCAAGCTGATGAAGAAAAAAAAAAGAGGACACAAACTACTAACATTAGAAATGAAAGTAGGGACACAACTACTAATTCCATTGATATTAAAAGGATAATAAAAGAATATTATGAACAACTCTAAGCCCATATACTTGGTAACCTACATGAAATGGACCAATTCTTAAAAGACAATCTGCCAAAACTCATACAAGGAGAAAAAGACAATCTGAATAGGCTTATTTCTATCAAGTACATTGAATCAATAATTAATGACCTTCCAAAACAGAAAGCACCTGCACCCACCAGATGGGTTCACTGGTGAATTCTACTAAATATTTAAGGAAGAGATTATACCAATTCTCTATAATTTTTTTTTAAAAGATAGAAGAAGGAATACTTCTTAACTCAATCTCGGAGGCCAGCATTACTCTAACACCAAAACCAGACAATGATATTACAAGAAAGCTATAGACCAATATTTATCAAAAACATAGATGCAAAATCCTCAATATTAGCAAATCAAATCTAACAATGTATAAAAAGAATTATTCAAAGCTTTTACAGCAGTCAAAAATCAATTAATGCAATCTATCACATCAATAGGCTAAGAAGAAGAATATCATATTAATAGATGCAGAAAAAGCATAAGATGAAATCCAACAGCCATTCATGATAAAAACTCTTAGCACTAGGAAGACAGGGAAATGTTCCTCAACTTCATAAAGAATATCTTAAAAAAAAAAAAAAAACAAACCCTAGAGCTAACATCATACTTAATGGTGAAAAACTTCAAGATTTTCCACTAAGGTCAGGAACAAAGTGAAGTCTCTCACCACTCTTTTCAAAATCATACTAGAAGTCCTAACTAATGCAATAAGAAAAGGAAATAAAAGGTACACTGTTGGGAAAGGAAGAAACAAACTGTCTTTGCAGGTGACATGATTATAGAAAATTTGAAAGGAGAAAAAAAAACCTTCTGAAACTAATAACAAAGCAAGATTGCAAGATACACAAGAGTCAATAGCTTTCCTATATACCAGCAATGAACAAGTGGAATTTGAAATTAAAAACCATATTATTTACATCAGTACTCCCCAAAATGAAACACTTAGGTATAAATCGAACAGAATATGTACAAATCTGTATGAGAAAAATGCAAAATTCTGATGAAAGAAATCAAAGTTCTAAATAAATGGAAAGACATTTCATGTTCATGGATAGGGGAACTCAAAATTATCAAGATATCAATTCTTCCCATTTTGATCTTAATCAAAATCCCAGCAAGTCATTTTGTGAATATCAACACAATACTGAAGGATTGACACTATGTGTGTTCAAGATTTACTATAAAGCTACAGTAAGGAAGAGAGTGTGTTGTTATTGAAAGACTAGAAAAACAGATCAGTGGAACAGAATAGAAAGCCCAGAAACAGACCTACATAGAGGCAGTCAACGTGACAAAGGAGCAAAGGAAACACAATGAAGAAAAGATAGTCTTTTCAACAAATGGTGCTGGAAAAAAACTAGACACAGACTTTACCCCCTTCACAAAAATTAACTCAAAATGGAGCGCAGACCTAACTGTAAAATGCAAAATCATAAAATTCTTAGAAGATAACATAGGAGAAATCTAAATGATCTTTGGTTTGGCAGGGACTTTTTAAGTTAATTTTTTAGATACAACACCAATGGCATAATCCATGAACAAATTGCTAAGTGGAGTGGACTTCATTAAAATTAAGTCTCTGCTGTTATAGGCATTGTCAAAAGAAGACAAAACACCAACTGGGAGAAAATATTTGCAAAAGACACATCTCATCAAGGACTGTTATCTAAAATATACGAAGAACACTTAAAATTCAACAATAAGTAAATAACCAACCTGATGTAAAAAATAGTCCGAAGACTATAATAGACACCTTATCATAAAAGATATACCGATGGCAAATAGGCACATGAAAAGATGTTCTGCATCATCTGTCTTTAGGGAAATGCAGATTAAAACACTAAAATACTGCTACACACTTAATAGAATAGCCAAAATCCAGAACACTGGCAACACCAAATGCTGGAAAGGATATGGAGCAACAGGAACTCCCATTCATTGCTAGTGGAAATGCAAAATGGTAGAGCCATATAAGAAGGCATTTTGGCAGTTTTCTATAAAGTTAAACATACTCCAGCTATGCAATTATTCTCCTTAGTATTTTCCAAAGGAGTTGAGAACTTATGCCCAAACAAAAATCTGCACGCATATGTTTATAGCAGCTTTATTCATAATTGCCAAACATGAAAGCAACCAAGATATCCTTCAGTAGGTGAATGGATATGTGATATATGTGATATATCCAGACAATGGAATATTATTCAGAACTAAAAAGAGATGCATATTAAGCCATGAAAAGACACAGAGGAAACTTAAATGTGTATTACTAAGTGAAAGCAGCCATTCTGAAAAGGCTACATCCTGTATGATTCCCACTATATGGTACACTGGAAAAAGCAAAAGTATGGAGACAGTAAAAGTATCAGAGGTTACCAGGGGTTTAGGAAGAGGAAGAATTAAATAGGTAGAGCAAAGAAGATTTTTAGGGCAATGAAACTATTCTGCATGATACGACAATAGTAGACATAGGTCATTATAAATTTGTCCAAAGCCATGGAATGTGCAATACTAAGAGTGAACCCTAATGTAAACTATGGACTCTGCATAGTAAAGATGTGTAGGTTCATCAATCATAAAAAATGTATCACTCTGGTGGGGGATGTTGATAATAGAGGGGAGCAGGAAGTATAAGGGAAATATTGTACCTTCCACTCAATTTAGCTATGAACCTAAAACTACTCTAAAAAATAGTCTATTTTTTAAAAAGAAATAGTCTATTTTTTAAAAAAATAGTCTATTTTTTAAAAAGAAAACCACAGGCATCTTGCATCTTGAGCTTCCCACACTTGCAAATATGGAATGAACAAAAGCTAGCATATTCCAAGTCAGATGACTTGGAAACATCCAAATGTTGTCTTGGAGAATATATTACAGAAACATTTGTTAATATAGTGTTTATATGTCCAGGAATGTGTGGTCTCAGTAGTATTATAAAAGATTTTCTGAAGGTAAACAGAAGGATGAGGGCAAGACACCGAGAATAAGGCACAGGAGAGGAGTAGTGTTGGAGAACCCTGCCTCACTCCACACTACGCCACTCCCTTCTTCACGTCCCTTTTTGTCTTACCAACAATTATTCTCGTATTGGAAAAACCAAAGTAGCAAATACTTATCGAGTGCTTGTGTTTAGTGAATAATTAAGGATTGTTAAAGCCAGAAAGGAGAGCATGAAGTATAAATTGGTCCCAGGTAAGAAGCAAGATTGATCACTATTGTTGTTCCATGTGGTATCAGATTAGGTCCTGACATCATTAATCAAAGGTGGAACCAGATCAGAAACTAGAAATGGAGTTGAAAGTTAAAATTCTCAACAGAATTAAGGACATTTTTTACTTAGAAATATGAATTATATTGAGGCTTAGCAAGGAAACAACTTAGAATTCTATGGTCTGGAACCGGTGATTTTGATGTTATGATCCTTTTGAATAAGGCTGTGAATTTCTAAGATACTCAGTCCATCAAAAGTCTAAATTAAGCTTTCAAATCTACAAACTCAGGGTAAAACCTTTCACATTAAAAGGAAAATTTTACTCGTAAAAGTGATGTTTAAGGTAGAGACACCAATGTAAGGCTCTTTAATGTGGATAAGAATTTATGGAACTCTAGATAGGTAAATATGGAAAGAAACTAAGAAGTGGAGTATATCCAACATTACTCCCAATGCAGAAATTCTTTCTACAGCATTTCAACCAAAGTTTACACAGCCTCTGCCTAATACATGCAGTGACAATGAGCTCACTCCTTTTATAGAAAGTTTAATATATTCATCTTTGGTCATCTCTGACAACAAGCATTTCCTGTGAACTCAACATCTGCCAGATACAACCCTAGGCACCAAGGATACAGGCATGTGTAATGTATTCCTCTGGGTAAATTTAATTCCATCTCCTTTTAACTTCCATCTACTGGTCTTTATTCCTACAGTACTGCACAGAAGTCCTAAGTGTTCCCTTTATCCAGTTAACCAACCATTCCCAGAGACTTCAGCTATTGTTCATATGACTGCTTTGCACAATGCACTTAATCTGGATGGCTTCTAAATGCTGCTCTTACAGAGTGAAATCCTGAACTAACAACAAAATTTCAGATATGGCACAAGCACTTTGGCACAAGGTAGAATCAATACTTTTTTCATGTGGAATATGGTCAAATTGACATAGTTTTGGTTTTTTAAAAAAAATAGTCAAAGAATTTGGTTAGAGATCTATTTAATGCATTCTAGTGACAGCAAATTAACATGATTTAAATATCATAAGGCATTATCCTAATATTAAAGCAAATTGAAGGTTAAAAAGGTTTTAAAAAGTATCTTAAAGGTCAAAGGCACTGTATAAATATAAGGAACTGGTTATTAATAGATTCAATTGTATGACTTTATAATATAAGGACTGGACTAGAACATGCCAACATATAAGTACTACAGATGTACATGTAGGAATATTTTCCACGTAGGTGACATCTGGGCCCATTTGAGTATTAACAGGTTCACAGGAGTGAATGTTCAGAGAGAAGAATGAAGGCAAATTACATTTGTAAGATTAGTTTGCCTAGTTTGCTAAGATAAATAAATCACTGCATTTTAAAAGCTGAATAGGTACATAAACAAAGCTTTGACTACAATTTCTTTCAGTTTTTGTGGATTTTGTTGTTCTGAATAACAAAAATATGTACTTTGGCATGTTTTTCTTTACCCAAACACTCTGCAAGGTCCTGGACTTCAGGAAGATGCTGTAAAGGGTTCTCAGTTTTAATTGAACAGGAATTCTCCTGAGGCCCTTGAAAAATTATTGGATGGGGAACATTTTCATAAGTGAGAATTCTACTCCACAAGAGACAAGAAACATAATATTCTAATCAGAGAGTAGAGAATCTCAACAAATGCTCATATTTCTCCCACTTGCAATTTTCCCCCAAAGTATCTTGGAACTTGTTAAAAGTCCGAGTTCAGAGGCAGCAATAGAGCCAGTTGGCTGATCACGTTAAGAGCAGACTTTGTTAACGGCTGAGATAGAGGGTGGTTCACCCATGAGAGTCCAAAATGATATATGTTGAGAATTTGTCAATATTTTCAAAAGCCAAAGAGAAAACATGTGTCAAACAGAATTTCAAACATAAACAATTAGGAATTTATATTCAAACCAATGAGAAATAGTTTTTAAACATAAGAAATGCTATGTTAGAACAAATATTTATCCTAAGTATTGATCTTCAGAGATCACATTTATCAAGACGCTTTATTTTTTCTTTGGATATATATCATAAAATAAACAAAACAGTAAGAGGACATTTTGGTTAGTAAGCAGATAGTTTGTGATGATCTAGAGGGGAGTAGTGGTAAATAATACCAAAAAATTAACCAATTAACCAATTAATTATGCTTGACTTTTGGGGGGCTTTTGCTTTAGAAAATAAATAATGGCATGTCCAGAGTTCTAGATAGCCTCAGTACTGCAAGTTATATAATGCAGACACACTATGAAGATCTTTGCACAACCAGACAACATCCTCTGCTCATCCTCTGCCTGACATTGCTGATTTTCCTTACCTCCCATACACTTTCCACGGTTAGCTTTCACAAAGCATGAACTTTCTGGCATTCTTTAATATTATTCTAATATTATTCTATTCTGGCAAGAATTTATGGCATTTTAACTTTATAAAGATAAAAAGAAATTAAGAGAGGCTTCTTTTGCTGACTTTTCACCCCACTTATGAAATTCTTGCTCTACCAGGGATGGCTCCCTACTCAGAGGATGCTGTAGTCACTTCCAAGCAACAGCAAAGTCCTGCCCCCATCTACACTGGGCTGATCGCCTATAATTTGCCACTACAATTTTATCTTGGGACCAGTGCAAAGAATAGTAAACAATTATATCCAGAATTGTCTGAAATGGGTCTGAGTTTGTTAAACAATTTTTTTTAATTTGTTAAATAATTTTGTTAAACAATTAGCATGTATCTATTGATAGGTATTTTTGTTTGCCTTTCTGCTCTCATATTCTCTGGACTAATTCTCCCTTCTGCATGCAAATCTAAAAACAATATTTAGATTCCACTCTCTCAAATGCTCATAATGTCTTACTAATTCTAACCCAACTCTCTAAAGGGACTTATCAAGTGACATCACATATCTTTTCATCGGATATCCTGTTAAAATTCTAGTGCATGCTCTGCCCCAGTAAACCAGATTTGGATACTTTAAGATCCATAATTGGGTCCGGCCATGGAAAAGAAAAAAAGCTTAAACCATCCAAAAGAGACAAATCTTATTGTTTAATTCATTCAGTCTACAGATGTGCATCAATAGCCTGCTCTGTGCCAGGTATTGGTCTAGATGCTGCAAATACACAAAGAACAAGAGGCACTCTATATTTGAAAAGAGGTTTTGTCACTTTATAATTATGTTTACACATTCCTGTTGAAGCCAGAGCTTCTGAAGTAGCTCACAAAAGAAAAGCGAGCCTCAAAGAAGATACTGACTGCCATTTGAGGTATGCACACAATTCTACAAGTTGCCAGCTTGAAGGTTTTAACCTAGAGTTTAATCTTCATTTGATAATGTGCTTAAATAAATAAGAATTATACAAATATTTCCCTCAATTTTCAATGTCAATTTGTTTTTAATGTAGTTGCTTCACAAATAAAAATTATATATCCAAAATATTTCCCTCAATTTTTCGTGTCTCTCTCTTTTTAATATATTTGCTTCACAAGTGGAATTCATATATATATTTAAAACTACATGAAAAATACATAATCTCACATGTACAATCTAAAAAACCTGAACTTCTAGAACCAGAGAAAATGATGGTTGCCAGGGAAGTGGGTGGAAGGGAGAAAATGGAGAGATGTTAGTCAAAGCGTAAAAACCTTTCAGTTATAAGGTGAACAGGTTCTGAGGATCTAATGTACAGCATGGTGAATGCAATGAATACTGCATTATATACTTGAAATTTGCTAACAGATTGTTAACATGCTACTACACACATGCTAACCAGGTGAGGTGATGGATGTGTTTGACTGTAGTAATCATTTTACAATGTATATCAAATCATCACATTGCACACTTAAAATAATACACAGTTTTGTCATCAGTTATTCCTCAATAAAGCTGAGTGGAGAGGAATCTATATGCATCCTAAGCAAATGAAAGAATCAGTAAGACAGAACATACTCTTTTTTTTTTTAATGCCCACTTTTATTTTGTATCTTATATATATTTCAGACTTTTTTGATATTTAATTTTGGTCCATTGATCTGTCATTTTGGTGACACATTATTTTAAGAATGACGGCTTTGTAAAGCATTTTAATATATGGTTGCATTAGTTATCTATTGTTACAATTATGCTATCCAACAATCATCCACAATGCAATGGCTTGAAACATCCCTTCTTAGTAGGGTTCCAGAAGATAGTTAAGCCTTAATGTCCTAAGACATTTATTAATGAATTAACTATGTACCATTTGGGAGAACTGAGAAAATAGTCACTCAAATATTTTTTCTATAAGGCTTAATTTTCCTGTGGAAACCCACCGAGAAAATACAGCTTAAAAACAATAAAGTTTATTTAGCTCATGCATCTACAGCTTGTAATTTAGACTGGGCTAAGCTGGGCAGTTTTTCTGGCCTTATTCTCATTACATCTTGTTTTCTCGACAGTGAACTAGCAATGGCACAATTCCCTTTGATAGAGATTGTTCCAAGGTTTTTTGAAAAATTAGCTTTCAATATCACATATCAGTAATGTCTGTTCAACAGTGAAAAAATCACCCAAATTCTATCAGCCATCTGGATTTTTTCCACTTTAATCCCCAAATAATGCACTATGAAACACAATAAAGGCCTGACTGCTGTCTGCTTCAGCATTACACAATAGGTATTGCTTGATTCACAGGTTATGGAAGTATACCTCTTGAGAAATATTAATAATACAGTAAGAAAAGCATATGCAATAAAACAAAAGATGGAGCACAGCGTCTTTGGGAGTACTATTTTCCTCCTTGAGTAAAATCTTTATAACCTGGAAAATGGGCAAAGATGGGCAATACTTGGGCATAATTATTGCTTCCTAACTGGATAAATTTCCAATTTTCTGTGTTCGCAGGTGAGCAATTCTACTAGTTTTCAATTCATCCAAATAAACAAGACAAAATACATTTTTCTTCTTGTTATGTGACTTTTGGTTAGTAAAAGTGCGAGTGTGCCATGTACTGTTTAAACACAAGGACATAGCAAACAAATACTGGTTGCCTTTGTGTGCCAGGCTCCAGGCTAAGGGCTTTGAATCATTTCAAATACATTGATGGATGTTGCCATTTGCCGTAAGTTAAATAAATAACCATCGTGTAATGGTTAATACAAAAATCTCTGAAAACACAAGGCACAAATCATAGTTCTTCCAACTATTAACTAAATAATCAAAGACAAATTATTTTCTTGTTCTTCGGGTTATTTCTCTAACATTAAGGTAATATTAGCACCTACATCACAGTGTTGTGATAAGCATAAACTGAGTTTTATGTGTAGAACATCAGAACAGTATCTAACAAGTAAGTTCTCAGTAAAAGTTAGAAGGAAAAAATAAAAAGCTTAACTGGGTACAAGACTATAGCTGCTTCAAGAATTGTTAGAATACAAAGTCATTTCCTTCCAAGAATAATATTTTCCTATGAGGACAAAGTTTAAGAAAATTGATTCTGAGATCAAATAGCCATATCTGGTTTTCAAGATACTGTATCAATTTTTAGAGAAATTGTCTTTCACCTTTGAGGACTACACTTTTGATTTTTCTTATTCTTTTTGTTATTATTGAATAAACTACAAAGACTACATTTTACTTTTATGTAAGGAAAAAGCACATAAAATTATTTATAGTCACCTGTTTATTATTTCATCAGGCAAAAAGGTCTGAATGGATGTGGCAACGCACTGAATGTTTGTGTCCCCAGCCTCCCCCCACCCTCTACCAAATTCATACATTGGAACCCTAATCCCAATGTGGTAGTTTTGGGAATTGGGGCCTTTGGAAGGTAATTAGGTCATAAGGGTAGAACTTCCATAAATGGGATTAGCACCTTTATAAAAAACTAGCTCACTCCCTTGCCATGTGAGGATACAAGAAGTAAGCAGTCTGCAACCCAGAAGAGGGTCCTCACCATAATTCAATCATGCTGGTTCCCTGATGTTGAATTTTCAGCCTCCAGAATCATAAGAAATAAATTTCTGTTATTTATAAGCCACTCAGTCTCTAGTATTTTGTTATAGCAGCCAGAATGAAGATGGATCATAACTAATTTTGAAGATGTTTGGAACTGACAGACAGCATAAAGACTGTGTAGCACTTACCATATTTACTAGGGAGATGGAAACTTGGGGTCACCTCAACAAGATTGCCATTCTTCATCCAGAGCAGCCACAAGAGAGTTTTATAAAGGGACTCTGTGGCCATATAGCATTTCTCCTATGGCAAAGTAAAACACCTCAGACATAGAAATCAGTGGTTTCAAGTATAAACTATAAAGCAAAAGTCAAAAGAATATTCAAAACTGTAAGTGCTGATTTTTCTAGAGCTGCCTCTCAGTTTCCTCCAAAGTGAACACTAATGAAGATTTATTTACCCTTTTGAGCAACTTCACAAAGGCTAGTGTGTTATAAAAATAAATGAAATAGACGTTATTACCCTTATTTTTAACCTCTTTAGTTGTACTATTTTTTTTTTGTTACAGGTCACATCTCACATTATTAAGAGGGTATATAAATACAGTCTTCTTCAGTTCCAGAGGTGCAGTAAATATTGATGAATAGTAATAACTGCCACAACCAGTCCTCTCAAGATAAACGCCACCAAGCCTTTCTGTATTATGCAGAGAGGCGTCCATACAGGTGTTGTGCTGGGTTCCCATAAAACCAGGAAACTTCCACAGTGTCAGAGCCCTTGATGTCCTGCAGATAAAGGAGCAGGATGCCCTCACATTCCTTGCAGCGGGAACCTACTTGGCACCAACCTGGCCCCAACGCCGACTTCCAAACAAAACCGTCACCTACAAAAGGGAGAGTGATGCCATTACCTCATAAATCTGAAGAGGACCTGGGAGAAGCTACCGCAGGCAGCTCGTGCCATTGTTGCCGTTGAAAAGCCGGCTGCCGTGGGTACCATGCCCTCCGGGAGCAGTGGCCAGTGCGCTGTGCTCAAGTTTGCTGCTCCCAGTGGAGCCACTCCTAATGCCGGCCGCGCGGCCCTGGAACCTTATCTAAGCAGATGGAGGCAGCCTTCTGGGAGCCGCAGCTTCCCGCGGTTACTGATCCTGGGGCTGACCCCCCGCCTCTCCAGAGGTGTCTTAGTTAACCCGCCCACCCCGGGTCTGCTCCATGTGGTCACTGCCACCCCCGAGCAACAAGGGAGCTCGTTCAGTGGCTCTGACGTGGGGGAGGGGCGCCGGCCGGTGGCCCCATCCCCCTGAGCAGCCACAGAATGTCAGGCCTGGTCTCTACTTGCACAGAGATCTAAAGAGATTGAAAAGGAAGCGCAGGCCGCTGCTGAAGATGCTGGGCGCAAGGAGGAACTTTGGCAGAACGGACTGCTCCAGCTCCAACCTGGGGCTACTCAGCAGAGCTGGCGGCCAGGCGGAAGGTACAGGTGCCCTCTGCGCTTGCTCCGAGGTTCCGGCCTGAAGCCTGGAGCGCCAGGCCCCCCACCCAGGGCCTGTCTGCAGCCCCCGCCGCTTCGGCCACGCAGTGGGTAGGAACCACCGTCAAGAGGTTGCAGGCGCTTCTGCATACTCGTCAACAGAAAATGGAAGTAAGGTTGGCAGAAAATAAAGTTTAGGGGCGCCTGGGTGGCTCAGTCAGTTAAGCCTCTGCTTTGGCCAGGTCATGGTCTCAGGGTTCTGGGATCGAGCCCAGGGTTGGGCTCTCTTCTCAGTGGGGAGTTTGTTTCTCCCTCTCCCTCTATTCGTTCTCGTTCTCTCTTTCTCTAGAAATCTTGCCATTTGGGTCAACGTGGATGGAACTAGAGGGTACTATGCTAAACGAAATAAGTCAATCAGAGAAAGACATGTATCATATGATCTCACTGATATGAAGAAATCTTAATCTCAGGAAACAAACTGAGGGTTGCTGGAGTGGTGGGGGTTGGGAGGGATGGGGTGGCTGGGTGATGGACATTGGGGAGGGTATGTGCTATGGCGAGCGCTGTGAATTGTGCAAGACTGTTGAATCACAGACCTGTACCTCTGAAACAAATAATACATTATATGTTAAAAAAAAAAAAAAGAAGATAGTAGGAAGGGAAAAATGAAGCGGGGGGAATCTGGGGGGAGACGAACCATGAAAGACTATGGACTCTGAGAAACAAACTGAGGGTTCTAGAGGGGAGGGGGTTGGGGGGATGGGTTAGCCTGGTGATGGGTATTAGAGAGAGCACGTATTAAATGGAGCATTGGGTGTTATATACAAACAATGAACCATAGAACACTACATCAAAAACTACTGTAATGTATGGTGATTAACATAATATAATAAAATTTAAAAAAATGCAAAGAGATAAAAAGAAAGTTTAAATAAAGTTTCATAAAAGATTTTTAGATAAACATCTATCTATGTAAACATATTTGAAAACCTAAATTAAAAGTCTAATTTCCTAGATAAATACAGAATTTGAGCAAGAAAGCTATAATTAAATTAGGCATTCCTTTATTCCTTTAAGGAATTACAGCTTTCTTAATGAAAGTCTATGGAATAGTTTAAAAATATAACTAAAAAATAGAGGACTAAAAAGATGACAAATTACACAGAATATGCTTGTGATATGCTACTTTAGAATTAGACTTTTTATTATTCCTTTACCTTGAAAATAAAAAATATATAAATGAAAAAGTATATATAGGTATAAATAAAAAGCCCCTCCCCCAAAGTAATATATTTTCAGTGCAACTTCTCCATGTAATATAATCTCTCTTCTAGTATTAAAAAGATAATATAAAATATATTATTCATAATCAGATGAGATCCTTTATGATGAATAAACTTTCTCCTCTACATTTTTGCTTAAAATAATCTCCCTTGGGCTCTATTCTCTCACTACCTAAGTAAGCTTTCAGGTGTAAATTTTTTAAATTATTTTTATCCGTATAGGCTGGAGTGATATTTAAAAAATGTTTTTCAACTAGGGGCGCCTGGGTGGCTCAGGCAGTTGAGCGTCCCACTCTGGATTTCAGCTCAGGTCATGACCTCAGGGTCCTGGGATCAAGCCCCATTAGCAGACTCCCAGGTAGTCTCCTTGTCTCTGTCTCCCCTCTGCCCCTCTTCCTGCTTATGTGCTCTCTTTGTCTGAAATAAATAAATCTTTAAAAAAAAAAGTTTTTCAACTAGTATAGTACATATCAAAATAAAGCACTGACCAATTGTAGCAGATCACGGCTCCTTAAAACTGTATGGTTATACTGACCTATCCTGACTATCCTGACGCATTCTCAATCCAGCTCCATATAGGGTAACCATACCTCTCTGCTTACCCAAGGCAGCTTTAATTTATACTTGTTCTCCTGGCATAATTTATAGTGTATACCCTCATTCTCAAAAGTGTCCTAGTTTAAATGATAAATTATATTGTCACCCTGACTTATATATACACAGACATAAATGATTCCTTGGAATATCAACTACCATAGCAGTACTTTCATTGAGAACTAGATGGCAAATATTTCCATTTTAGCCTCCTAGTTCATGTCAGTGATCAAAATTTCTGTTTTCATTAACACAAAAAGTCCTGATGTGTATTCTTGCCCTTCCATAAATTATTCCATCTCTGTAATAGGAAAACGCATGCAGGGCCTGCAAGAATCTTGGAATACTATATTTAAATAAGGATGTAATTAAAGCCTTCTCTTCCAGACCAAAAATGTGAAGACATAACTTGCTTGGGGGGATCTAAGGATAGACATAAACCAGTTATATATCCTTCCACTAAAAGGAACTTTTGCTTGTGAGCAGGGAAACCTCTCCGTGAGCCCAGCAGACTGTGTGATCCATAAAATACCACCCCCCCCCCCCCGACAGCTAAAAGTAGATGGAAAGCCCAGAGAAGGCATCACAGAAGAGGCAAAATTTGAGCCAGGTTTCCAAGTGTAGAGGATGTATACAGTGATTGCAGGGGAGTTTGCCAGAGGCAAGGCTGGCTTCCTCCCAAGAGGCCTCACAGAGTAATAATATTCATCACCTGGGTAGATTCACTATGGCCCGTGAATTGGCCTGTTGCTTTACATGTCTAATAACTTGATTTTGTCAGCATTCCAAAAGCAAATCCACTTCACAAGAAAAAGCTCACATTATCCAAGCTCCTGAGGTAGATAAATGAAGCCAGAATGTGACTTAATTTACATTGTGAAATAATTGTTACAGGGACTAAAATTTTTGAAACTCATATGAGCAACACATTTTGTCCTTGTAGGCACACACAGAAAGACAATAATCAGAAGGCTGTTCAATAAATGTGGAATCAAAACAAAAAAGTCAGATGAATCCAATTTTTAATGGCATTAGGCTCAGACAACTGATTAATTCATCTTAAAACAGGGATAGGCTTGCCAAAGGAGTCAGGAGTCAGTATATTCAAAGTCTGTTGGCTAAGTGTCCTTTTCTCCTGGGTAATGGTTGGATAGAAATTGCCAAATTTGCCTTCATGACTTCCTTTTTCAAAGGTTCCCAGGACTAACCAACTTGCATCAAATCAACTTTCTTTCTTTAGATATCTTAACACTCTATATCAGATTGCACTCATTATATAATGTGTAAAGCTTTGTTTCTCTTGTGATTAGTTAAAATTATATTTTAAATTGCATAAATTATAACATGCATAAATATCTTTTAAAAGGGGAAAACTTTCAAACCTTTCAGTATGTGCCCTTCTCAGAAATGCACATACATGCATATACACACATACGTATATAGGTGTAGAAAAAATTCTACATTGGTTTCTTTCCTTAAAATTAAATTAAATCCTAATCCCAATTCTCATCTGTTTAAGCTGGCAGGATATTTAATTCTGGTCATCAAGGCTTGTCTATCCCATTCCCATCCCAGGACTCTTGACACCTTGGTCTCTGCTGCCATAGTTATTTCCCATGGAAGCCCCTCTCCAAAGAGTGTCATATCTTCAGGGTTCTGAAAGGAAGTTAATTGTGGAATCTCATACCATTGCAAGTCCCATTCCACCAGAATTTTCAGTTCATTTCTCTACCTCTTTTCCCTCTCCAATACCATCTTGATTTCTCCCATTTCCTTCCTCACCTAGCTTGGATTCCATGATTCATCATTTTAGCTGTTCTTCGCATATCCTTGAGGTTTTCATCTCCCCTATCCATTCCATCTCACCTGGAAAAACCTCCATCTGTGAAAAGCCACCCATTCTGTTAGGCAGTTAGTTAGGCATCAGTGAGGAGGGATAAAACAGATGCTGGCCATACCTTCAGAGCCACCCCAGAGGGTTAACAGAACAGGAAAGGTCTAGCCACAGAGCTGGCTCAAAAGCCCAAGAGGACTTCCAAGAGCTGAGCATGTGCACAAAGAGTACAACTTGCCCTTAAGTTGTACCCTTAACTTTAAGGTCATAGCAAAAGCTCATTAGATACTCGTAAATATACAATATATAAATAAATATAACAGGATGTATCATGGGTAGGCGCATGCGCAGAAGCCTAAATGTTACCTAACCACCAGCTGTCAGTCAAAAATGTCAATTAAAGCCAAATACAGATGCAGAAAGTAGACTTAAAAGGAAGCAGCTAGGAGCGCCTGGGTAGCTCAGTCGTTAAGCGTCTGCCTCGGGCTCAGGTCATGATCCCAGGGTCCTGGAATCGAGCCCTGCATCGGGCTCCCTGCTCCGCGGGAAGCCTGCTTCTCCCTCTCCCACTCCCCCGCTTGTTTTCCCTCTCTTGCTGTGTCTCTCTCTGTCAAATAAATAAAATCTTTAAAAAAAAAAAAAAAGGAGGCAGCTAGAGCTTCCTGGGGCCACTGCCACTCTTGTTCCAGCAGTGGCCCGCTTTTTCTCTTGAAAATGTACTATGCTTATCTACCCAATAAATTCTACCTTTTCATTCTGATCTCAGGTCTCCAATTCTTTGGTGAATCTGGGACAAGAACCAAGCAACCCAGTAACAACTCTACCCCTGAACCTAGGTAACTGAGTGCACCTAAAGAAAAACAAACCATGAGAGACTATGGACCCCGAGAAACAATTTGAGGGTTTCAGAGGGGAGGAGGGTAGGGGAAGGGGTAACAGGGTGATGGGTATTGAGGAGGGCACGTGCTGTGATGAGCACTGGGTGTTATACTTAACCAATGAATTGTTGAACACTGTATCAAGGACTAATTCTGTACTATACAGTGGCTAACTGAACATAATAAAAAATAAAATAATAAAATAAAATAAAAAAAGCTAGCTTCCCTGCTGAAAAAAGAAAAAAGAAAAAGCAAACTTATACTGGCCTACTTAATTTATGACCACAAACCTCAAATGGTCTGCTAATACTGTCTGGTGACTATACATTTCTTTAGTTAAATCACATTTAATTCCTCCAAAATAATTATTTCACCCTTTTTTTCCTCTCAATTTCAAAACCCTATTGTTACTACCTTACTCTTACCTTATCACCTTGCTTTCATTTTTACTTAGAAAATATAAAAATTTCAAGGAGAAATTTCATGTCTTCAACCATTAAATCTGCCAATTTTAGGTCCTTAACCCCAAACTATACTTCTCCTTTTATTAAAGTGATAAAAAGCCCTTATCCCTATCTATGTCCCAATGAGCCACCTGAATATTTGTTCTCATTTCTCTTACAATTGCAAACACCTCTTCTTATCATCCTCCTCGCTCTTGCATCATCATGTTTTCCTCCCTGTGGATCATTTCCATCAACAAAAAACATGCCCCATTTATCTGTTGCATTTTCAGGAAAAAATAAACAAGCGAAATATGTATAAGTATTACATACATTATTTTCACTTCCTCTCTTAGCTGCACTCTTCACTGGAATAGCTCGTTCAAAGTTCTATACATATTCAACAGCCAGATCTCATCGAACTTTTCGCAGTATCCTGTCACCACTGATAATTCCCTTCTTGCAGTTCCCTACCTCATGTATTTTTAGGACACTGTGTCCCTAGCCAACAGTCCACCCCAATCACTTTCGTTGTCAGCTTTCTTTTTTGGATCTTTCTGCTCTTCCTAACCCCTACATGTTGGAATGCTCTAGAACTTACTCCCCACACCTCTTTTTTTCTCCTTTTAAAATTACTTTCTGGGTGATCTCATCAAATCCCCTATTTTTTAAATCCCACATGATGAGTCCTACATTTTTATATCTAGGTCCAAACTTGCTACTGGATTCCAGACTCACATATCCAGTTTCCAACTCAGCATGTCCACTTTCTATATTTCTATATATTTCTATATCCATAGAAATCTCAAGTGAATATCTAAGACTGGATTTTTATTTTTCAACACACATGTTCCACCTCAAGTGACTCCAGCTCATCTTACTAAATGGTAATACTATTTACCCAGATTTTAGTCCAGAACTTTATAATCCTCTTTGATTCTTCTTTCTCACACCAACATATAATCTGAAAGCAAGTCCTATCGGTTCTATTTCAAAACATATACTGAATGAAAGAAACTACCACACTCACAAATAGCTCCATAGTTTAAGAGACAACAATCTCTTGCCTAATTATCATAAGAAGCTCTAGGATTTCTTCCAACACAGCCAGGTTTGTTCCCACTTCAAGGCCTTTTGTAGTTGATATTCCCTTGGCAATGATGTTCTTTCTTCCCTTATGTTGGCAAAGCTCATTCCCTCATTTCACTCAACTTCCTAGTCTTATTTCACCTGCTCAGATAGACCTTCCCCTGACCTCCAATAGCAGGTGCTGCCACGTCTATAACCTTGGTATTCTAGCTTGTTCCCAAAGATGGATACAATAATTCTTCTTGTGGAATATGCCCTTTTGTATATAAATTTCCCACTTTTCCCATCAAAGGGTAAAATCTATGTCTCTTCCCTATAAATCTGGACTGGCCTTAGGACTTCCTTTGACCAACAGTATGATAGAAGTTATGCTGTATGCTTCAGCTTTAGGTCTTGGGAGCTTCTCTGTTGGCTTTCTTGGAAGCCAGTCACCATGGAAGAAGCTCAGGATATAATACTGAAGGATGAAAGACCACATGGAGAGGCCACGTGGAGAACTGAGTTACCTTAGCCAGCAGTCAGTGCCAAGCTCCCGTGTGTGTGTGTGTGTGTGTGTGTGTGTGTGTGTGTGTGTGTGTGTAGCCTCTTGGACAGCCTAGTTCCAGAGTTTTCTTGCTGAATATAGGCACATAAATGATTCCAGACATCTTAAAGGATTTTTCCACGATTCTAGACTACACATAAAATATAAACAATTAGCTGCTCTGTTCATGAATAACTAAAATAATTTCAAAAGAGCCTTTGTTGGGGAGTTTAGATCTTTTACTTACAGAGAGTATATTGTGGCATAGGAGTAATAAAAATATTTTTTCTTTCAGTTGAGAAGACACAGTGCGATCAAAACTGTGATTTCAATCATTTCATTATCTTGGCATCAAGTGAGATAGAAAAGATTTTGACAAATATAATAAAGAGAAAAGTATTCAAAATATAAAGTGATGATAGAGCAAATGAAAAAGACTAAATAGATTTTAACTTTATTTCACATTATTTGAAATGAGATTTAAATTTACCAACTAAAAACCCCACAATTATATTTTTCCAAAAAAAGTGACTGTCTATATGACACCCTACTTGGATTTTGACAGTTAATATCTTTTCAAACATAAGTTAGGCCATAATTATTGTCAATTCTAGAATTTAAAAAATCCTTATAGCTGATAAACCCATCTCAATTAGTAAAATAGTTTGCCTGTGTGTTCCATTAAAATCTCACTTCACTATTCAATTTATTTTAGAACTGTAATTATAAGTTAACACTATAATTTCATGAATCCATTCACTTTATGAATGTCTTCATAAGATTTTTTTATTAAAATATTTCCTTGAACTTTTTTTTTCAGCACATACTTTGAGGTAAGACTTTATCCCTTGCTATTTATTTAGTAGGAAATCTTTCCTGGCATGTTGACTGTGCAGATTGGATTTTCCAGAAAGCGGACTTTGAGACAAACTTTAGCATGCAAAATGCTTAATAAGAAGTGTGCTTGGAATCAACACTTGTGCAGAGGCAGAGGGACATAGCAGGGTTAGGCAGAGGAAGAAGTTGAGTTGCAATGCAGTCCGGACAGCCTCAGCTGACTTGAATGGCAGTTCTCAAATGATAAAGAACTTTCAAGGGTGTCTTGTGTTGGGCCAGAATGAAAGATCTTTATATTCATGCATCAGTTTATCATTATATGTGAACCACAACAGTCATGGGCCCACTGCTCCACTTCCTTTGGTATAAAAATAGGTCCTGTGAATGGACACAATGTTATCAGGATCCCATGCTGGTGGGTTGAACACTATGTAAACCTAACTTAGATAGTAGTGCTGGCTGAAATCCTTTAGGTAGGAAATGCAAACCTACCCCTGAAAAGTCTTATCAGAGCTAATCACTGGCATTTTGGGGGAAGAAAGGATCCAACGTTGCTTACTTGTCACCAACTATCCAGAGACTTAGTCTTGGCCTTTGTCATCCATAGGGTAGATATTCTGTAGCAGTAGGTAGACCAGTCTCAGTAAGTTGGAGCCCATGCTGTTGGATTCATGAATAGCCTCCATTCTTCACTTTACTCATGTGCTCATTATGCCAGCATGGGAATGGCTGGTGACAAATTCTGGCTCATGACCAAGTCTTTTTATCTATTTTGTTCTGTAGTGCCTCTAACCCTGTAGGTGCTCTCTGATTGGCATGAACATTTGATATGAAAATTTTCAAACTTCCTACCTACCTACCAAATGCCTCTTCCCCAGACCTCTTGATCTTCAATTTTTAATTGTTCTCCGGCCCCTGAAGAGCTAGCCATGCCATTTGTCAGTGACTATACCCATACATATACAAACTCCTATAGATTATATACATATAGATATGTAGAGGAGTATGTATATGAGGCTGTACATTCTAACCTCAGGCCACTTCTCTTTCTACACATATTGGATGACCAGGTGCATCATTCAAATCTCTTTTCCCTATGCACTGTCAGGACTACCCCAGGGGCGCCTGGGTGGCTCAGCCATTAAGCATCTGCCTTTGGCTCAGGTCATGATCCCAGGGTCCTGGGATCAAGTCCCACATTGGGCTCCCTGCTTGGTGGGAAGCCTGCTTCTCCCTCTCCCACTCCCTCTGCTTGTGTTCCCTCTCTCACTGTGTCTCTCTCTGTCAAATAAATAAAATCTTAAAAAAAAAAAACTACCCCTCACTAGGGCTATAGTACAGTTGCTATCCAGTTGCAGCTTAATACCCATATCCTGTTCCAATATCTCTGACACAGGATACCCCTAAAATGGCTCCAGTGATCTCTGTCTCCTGATATTCACACTCTTGTACAATTCCCTCCCTTTGGGTATGCTCCTGAGTGTGGGCATGAACGATTACTTCCAATCAATAGCTATGACAAAGATGATGAAATGACATGACACTTCTATAATTAGGATACATAAGAGAATAACTTCTGTCTTGCTATCAGACTCTCTTTTTCTAGCTTTAACTGAAGGAAATTGCCATGTTGGAAAAGTCCCCATGGCAAGGAATTAATGGTATCCTCCAGCTAGCCAAGAACAGAAGCCCTGATTCCAAAAACCATCAAAATACGAAATCCCACCAAAAACCACACAGTTTAGAAATGGATCCTTCCCCATTGAGTTGAGCCTTCAGAGGAGACTTCAGCCCTGAGCAATATTTGCAGTCTCATGAAAGACTATGCAGGAGAAGACTCAGTTAAACCATGCCCAGATTCATAAGCCACACAAATTGTGAGGTAATAAATATATATATTTTACGCTGCTAAATTTTGGGGTGATCTATTATGCAGCAATAGATTACTTATGTACCATCCATGAACTAAATAGACTGTTTTAAAAACAACTTAAAAGCAGAAATTATACTTTATATATGAGAGTATAAAATATAGTAGAGGACTTTCAGTTACAGTTCAGGTTTTTGTCTCTAAATTTGGTAGGAAATAGGGAGCCAATGAAGATTTTATTACCCAGGAAGTTGGGGGGGATTCTTTCCTAGTGATTTAAAGTTTTTTTTTGGGGGGGGGGATGTGGTATATTGAAAGGATAAAGGTGAAAACAGAATGGCATCATGCTTGTATAGACAAGAGAAAATGAGGGTTTGAACCAACATATAGCAATAAGAATGTAAAGACAAAAGTTAAATGAAAAAGATAGCCTCAATATTCAACTGACAGTATTAAATGTGGGAGATTAAGGAAGGGGAGTAGTTTAACATATAAGACATGGATGACTGGAAAATTTCTGGCCTTCTAACAGAATGAAGAAAGCAGGAAGAGTTGTTGGCTTAAAATCTTAAATATTTCTTGATTTTAAAGAACAGAATATAGAAGATTTTTTTAAAAACCAGTTTAGAAATGTGTACATGGGCCCTAAGAGATACTGATTTAGTAGATACCAATATAGCAAAAACAGTTTAAAGGAGAATCTAGAGAAAGAAGAGATTTAGTTAAGGAAAGGACTTTGGAGTATTAATCCATGTGAAAAGACAAAAGATAAGATATGAAAAGGGAATAATCAAAGACAATAAGCATGAAGGCTAAGGTGGAAAGGAGAGCCAAGAAGGTGGAGCTAAAAATTAGATGGAACTTTAAAAAGTTCATTTGCCCTGGAATGTAAAAAATTACAAAATGATTAATTTCCAAAGAGCAGTAAAGAAGGTAACTCAATTACAAGAGGTCAGGAGTGAGTGGGAGGTAAGAAGTTGGGGTAGCAAATTTCTTTCTAATAGCAATTTGGTGGAGTAACAGAGATCAAGAAGGAGAATGTGGGATGGGAGTCTGATAGGCAAAGAGAAAAGGAGCTTTGAAACCAGGAGATAGGAAGTTGCATCGTCCCTTGTCAGATGTCTCCCACTTCAAAGCCATAAATTATAAGAAACTGGGTGAGGCATGGTTGGAGTTTAAGAAGAGTGGAAACATTTAAAATAGCCACTGCAAGGAATAAAAAAGAACATTTAGAGCATCTTTAGCAGTGATAAGAATCCAGTTACATTTAAATAGCTCATGAAACTTACTCAATCATGGCTGCAATCTCACCATTAGAGGACCACATGCTCAAAAAAGCCCCAAAATGATAAAATTTATGTATTTTATCTGAGCCCCCTTTTGTTCATCCAAAATCCACAATCAATGGACACATGAGAATCCCTATGGTTATTTCTGTAGTTCAAGCATATTACATTATTTGCCATCCCTGGTTCATACCATGCCTCCATGCCTTTGCTTATGCTATTCCCTCTGCCTGAAGTGAGCCCGCCCCTTTATTTTAGGTCCTAACTCAAGCATGCCATAGTTTATGAAGTCTCTCTCCCATCTATTTCCCAAACACTGTAGAGTTGATCATATTTTTCATTACACTTGCATTACATATGACCTGCTAGAGAAATAACCTGTTTTCAAATGTATTTTAGAAAATGTATACTAAAGTCAAATGTGGAAAAGTCAAACAAATGACTGATAAAGGATAAAGATGGAGACAACCCCAGATAAATAATATCTTCCAATTACCTCTCTTTAGGTCACTGTTTCTGAAATCCCAGCGGGTATCATATTGCCTGTTGCATAGCTACTCTCCCTTCTAATTTCAATGTTTTTTTACTCTCAGATCACCTTCCCATAAACTTATATGGATCAGATCACTTCCCTATTAAAAACCCCATGGTCTGGTACAGACGATCTTTCAGTGCAATTTGCCTTTTGGGCTCCTCTCCCACCAGCATTCCAATCAGGTTACGCTCCTGCCACACACCCAAAGCCAAATAGCCCACAACACTCAGGTTCAACCTTCTGAATCTGGAAAATTATAACTCATCATTAAGACCTGGTTCCCAAGTCCCAATGTCAGTGAATTCACTCTTCTAAGATAATGTTAGTTGCTTCTTCCTCTGTGTTCCTTACAGTAGGTCATCTTTAACTCTGTAAGAGTTCTTGCATTGGAATGGTGTTCTGTAACCGATCTTTTTGCATAGTCTCCTACCAATAGACTGGACATAATGTAAATGGTCAACAAAGACATTTAGTAATTGATTTAAGTTTCCATTTTATTAGTAAGAATCACAGAATAAAACAAAGTTAATTATGGTAATTTTATTCACTTTGTTCACCTGAACACCAACTTTGTGCCTAGCTTAGAAGGCAGAATATACCGTGGTGAAGTCAAAACATACGGTCTTTACATTATAGAACTTAGAGTTTAGTAGGGTAGAATTGGTATATAAACAAACTTGCATAAAATGACAAATTATTTTTAAATGTTAAGAAAAAGCATAATGGGTCTTAGGCTAATTTAGATAATCAAAGAAAGCCTCTCTGAATAGGTGACATTTAATCCAATAACTCATAGGGGAGGAAAAAAAAAAAACTAGTTGTGGAAGAACGGGATAGAATCTTCCAGGCAGAAATGACATATACAAACTCCTAAGGCAGAACAAAGCTTGGCATATGGGAAAGAGAACAGGTGTGGATAAAGTATGGGATACGTTGAGAGTTGTATGAAATGAAGGCATGGAGAGGTACCAAAACCATAGAACTAAGGAATTTGTCTACCAAAATAAGAAATTTTTACTTTATTCCAAATAGGTTGGAAAAATATTAAAGAATATTAATCAGTAAATTGACATGTTCTAATTTACCGTTTAAAAATTTGCCCTGCTAGCATTTGAAGAATCCACTGGAGTTGGCAAGAACAGCAGCAGGGAGAATGAGGAGAATATTGTGGATGTCCAGGCAAAAAATGATGATTTGGACCAGGGTCATAGAAACAGAACAATAGAGACTTAGATATGTTTGTTGTGTGCTTTCTAGAGAATAGAGAGGTTTTAGTAATGGACAGAGTGGGGGGGTTAAAGGGAGAGGAATGTGTTAAGTTAGATTTCTCACCATCATTAATTATTGTTCCCATTACACCTTAGGTACGACTTGTGGCTTACCTACAAGCTATGCCAATAAATAGAGGGAAAAAATATCAGTGTATGGAGTCAATGCTTTTCTTGAAAGAAAGGAGGAAAATAGTCCCACATCCATCTCTCTCAACTGCAACTCTCAATTTTGTAGTCAGGCAAATTTGATGTAAAATTCTGATTCCACCTTTCCATGACCTAACTTTTTTTTTTTTTAATGATTTTATTTATTTGAGAGAGAGGGAGAGAGAGAGCCCACACACAGGAGCAGGGGGGAGGGGCTGAGCAGGGAGCTTGACTCTGGGATCATCCCAGGACCCTGGGATCATGAAGGCAGACACTTAACCAACTAAGTCACCCAGGCACCCCCTCCATGACCTAACTTTAGCTAGGCAAGTTACTTCTGTGTTTCTGAAATTTCTCATCTGAAAACAAATGCAATTATTTCATATGTGCCGGGGTGTTGCCAAATTTAAAAGAGCCAATATATGTGAAAAACATAATGCAGTACATTGCATATGGTAAGTACTAATGTTTATAATTCTTTTCAGTTGCAGATGTTTCTTTTAAAAGTCCGTTTACATCATTACATATGCATGGATTAGGAGTTTCAACTCCAGCAAGTCCATATAAATTCAGTACATGCTCAGAAATACCTGGTTAGTCCATTATTATAAGTTTCAAAAAGTGTGAGAACTACTTCAAATAATGATTTTACATTTGAAAGATGCAATGGACTATTAAGGTACATACTGGCATAGGGCGCCTGGGTGGCTCAGATGGTTAAGCGTCTGCCTTCGGCTCAGGTCATGATCCCGGGGTCCTGGGACAGAGTCCCACATCGGGCTCCCTGCTCCTTGGGAGCCTGCTTCTCCCTCTGCCTCTCTCTCTCTCTCTGTCTCTCATGAATAAATAAATAAAATCTTTTAAAAAAAAAGATACATACTGGCATATTTTTCCACTGTATTAATTGTTAAACATGTCACAGGAAGTATAAACTGCCTTGGAGACATAAAATACTTCAATAAAATATCTTAAAAGAAGACCACTTCAGCTCTTTCTCAGATATATTTTCTGTCTTTGTATATGAAATTGCCAGGTTATAACTATTCCCATTGTACATATATTTTTGGCACCATATTCATTCTTTGGAACTGACAGAGTTTTGAAAGAAAAATCAGTCTATGCTAGCACATAATCCTTGCATTTGTGAAAAAGGTAAAATAGCAAAGATGACAGCATTTACAATAGAGATAGAAGCATTTTAGAATCTTCCATTGCTCTTAAAATCGTGAAGAGAATTACGTAAAACTGTCACACTTCCATCCAACACCTTGGAGATCTTTATGCTTTAGGATATCTGGGTGTCAGTAAAGTCTGAAGATTGATTACCATTGTGATGAAAAGAAAGAGCACAGGCTAGTTCCCCACTTTCCTCTTTCGCAAAAAGCAATCTGTGATTTAGAGAAAAATCAAAAGGTAACTGAAAAATATAGGATAGGATAAAGCGATCAGGCTCAGTTTCCATGTGATGACGTAAATGTCCAGGGGTCAGTTCCCAGGGCAAGGTAAACAGTGTCCTCCCTTGAGTGTCTGCCTTTCTCCTTAATCTGCACCCTCATTCGGATCTTAAGTGATTGTATTTGCACTGCTACTCAGCTTCCTGGTGAGGGATTGCTGCCTGGAACTGGCAGCTACCTCAGGTAAACAAAGAAGTATCCAAAACAGTGAACTCCTCCACCCATTCATGTAATAATCATATTCTAAAATAGCTGTCATAGCCAAATTTATGCATGGAACACTGCATCCTTGATTCCTATTCTAGAGCTCAGATAATTAGACTGTATGGTTTCCTTCAGAAATATTCCATTTAACATTATATTACATTTTTAATTTGTTTTTCTTTTCTTCAGTAAAAGAAAAAAGTAAATGGAAAACATTTGTGAAGTATTATTAACATACCATGTTATATTAGTTTCAGGTGTACAACATTTTGATTCAACAATTCTATACATCACTCAGTGCTCACCATGATGAGTATAGTCACCCTCCTTCACCATACATTACTACAGTATTATTGACTATATTCCCAATGCTGTACTTTTTATCTCCATGACTTATTTTATGAGTGGAAATCTATACCTCTTAATCCCCTTTATTTCACCCATCCCCCCAACACCTCCCCTCTGGCAACCACCAATTTGTTCTCTGTATTCAAGTCTTTTACTCATTAGTTTAGTTTTGTTTTTTTTAGGAAAAAATAAACTTATATTATGGTGGAAAAAGAAAACTGACAGTTTTGAGTCAATTACAATCTCACTACTTTGGATCTAATACCACTGACCAAATAACTTATGCACAAACTATTGTTAATCTACATATGATTCTTATGTGATTATAATCACATTTAAACAATACCTTTTCAAGTAAACAATGTATATATGACAATCTCTAGCTTCCACTATTATAAAAGTGATTCTGAGTATTAATGTTTCAAAATCTATTTGGGCTAATCAAGGTCAAGTCCCCATTATGGGCTATACTTTCCTCATCTGTAAAATTAGACAATCAGATTACATGTTCTCTAAAGTCCCATCCAACCTTGAAGATTTAAAAGTTTTAATTCCAAGAATGAGAGTGAAGGAATCCAACCTGTATGTCTGACCTTGGCACTGTACTACACTGTGTCCTTTTGACTCATTTGAGGACTTAATCTAAAGAATGTACATTCATACCCAATATGCTACTTCCAGCAACAAAAAGTAAAAAATTAAAATACTAGCTGCTCAGTGTAGTATTTCAATTCGTAGAGGCTCAAAAACAAACAGTCAACTTCATACTGAATGGAATTAAACCAACTCAATAACAGTCATCAAAAACAAACACATTGGGGAGGGTATGTGCTACGGTGAGCGCTGTGAATTGTGCAAGACTGTTGAATCACAGATCTGTACTTCTGAAACAAATAACGCAACATATTTTAAGAAAAAAGAAAAAGAAGAAGATAGCGGGAGAGGAAGAATGAAGGGGAGTAAGTCAGAGGGGGAGACGAACCAGAAGAGATGATGGACTCTGAAAAACAAACTGAGGGTTCTAGAGGGGAGGAGGGTAGGGGGATGGGTTAGCCTGGTGATGGGTATTAAAGAGGGCACATTCTGCATGGAGCACTGGGTGTTATGAACAAACAATGAATCATGGAACACTACACCAAAACAAAACGAAACAAAAAAAACAAACAAACACAGATTGGCACCTTCGACTCCATTAAATCTCAGTATTCAAAGCATTACAACATGTTGTTTTAAACTTGGCTCAGGAATGGTGATGTGAGATATCCTTAGAGGGAACCTATTAATATGAACATATCCTTAATACACCAAAGACTGTGACTGATCTCTTTCAGATTGCAATTGGCCTTCTGCCACAGGCTGGTCTAGAAATAAAGCAAACTCTGCAACAGGATAGAATGAAATCTAAGAAGGCTAAGACAAGAACGCATTTTTTTTTTTCCTTAATGCCTGGGATTTGAGAAGGAGAATAAACTGTTATTGTTTCCTGAGTCAATTACTACAAAATAATTTGGAGAACATTCAGTTATTCATACAAATAGAAGCACTAGCAGTTTGTATTCCCTGATAATTCTAACTCCCTCGTTTTGTTTCCAGATTCTTATGCAAATCACATCTAAGCTTTAGTGTCAGAATTCACCTCGATTTAATCAGTTTTATCTGCCAATGTTCCCTTGAAACTGGAGATACTTATGTGACAGGAGCAAGCAGAAGAGTTAAAGAGGGTGAGGACAAAAAAAAGCAGCAATAATGTCTTTCACTACTTCCCAGCCTCAGAGAGACCTCACTTCAGAGCACCTGGCTCATTTCCCAGCAGCTAGCATAATTCAGGTGCTCAACTCAGAGGTCATTAGTACCCAGTTCACATAGTGCTGGAAGTAAGAGAAACACACTTAATGTATTAACGACCAGTGGGCAGTGTGTGCCGTAAACAGCCTGGATACCAGCCTGCCGATTTTTCCCTCCTGGATCTGCTATTTGCCCAGGACTTAGAACTAGTTTTTGCTCTAAACTTCTGACGATACATACCCTCTTTTGACACTGGAATTCTGCATTAAACGTCAGCCTATTTCACTGGTATTCCAATACTTTGTTTTATTCCTGCCAGCCACACTACCTCCAGGACCCAATTCTCATTTTCTATAGCTTTAGCCAATGGCTGTGCACTTTCCAGGATCTACAAGTCTGATCATAGTAATGGGATATTGAATGGGGCCGTTTCTGACTCAAGTTTCTACTGAGATCCAGGACAGTAGGTGCCAACTACTTCAACATTCCCATGTGAAATACTAGCAGGACTGCAAAAGGGCTGTCTGTGAATCAGTTTTAACTCACTCTTGATTTTCACCCACCTCTGGCTTTTAAAGGGGGGTTGAAGAGGCAGCTTTTACATTGAAAACAAGAAGAGGATTTCCTTGGAGACACTTGCTAGTGAGCTGGAAGAGGCAAGTGGGGACACATGGTATGTTTGTCCCTGGTCCCAAGTCAAGTGAGCAAGACTTCAAAGAGACCACTCCTTGAGGAGTTTGACATAATCCCCCGGAGTTTAGGGATATCCAGTCTAGTCTCCAACTCAAGCCTGAATATAAAAGGGGCAGGAGGCTGGTCAGAATAGCTTGTGTCAGGGATGCCTGGGTGGCTCAGTCAGTTAAGCGACTGCCTTCGGCTCAGGTCATGATCCTGGCTCGAGTCCCACATCAGGCTCCCTGCTCAGCAGGGGCCTGCTTTTCCCTCTGACACTCTGCCCTCTCATGCTGTTTCTCTCTCTTAAATAAATAAATAAAATCTTAAAAAAAAAAAAAGCCTGTGGCAGCAGAGGAGAGGATTGTTTAGGGAAGCCACTGACCTTCCACAGTGGGTTTCCAAAGGACAAGGCATGGGCCACATAGAAGACAGAGCTTCCTGGGCCTAAAAGCAGTTTTGAATCATGTCCAAGAGGGCTTTCTGTGAGGGTCAAGATAATCTCACCAAGAGAGGCTGGAGGTACAGCGCAAATTGCAGAAGCTGTGTGGGAATCACAACTGGATAGATGAAGGAAAATTACTATCCATGTGGAGAGGGCTTCAAGAAAATTGGAGTAAACACCCCAAAGAATCACCTCAAAACAATAGCAAAGGTCAAAGAAGTCAACATCAGGCACTACCTGAGCTCATACAAGGACTACCCTGCCCCTTACTCCTCATCCTTCTGGTGCTCCTAACAGCAATAGTCCCGGGAGTGGGACAGATATAACAATGCTAAGAAGATAGCCGTGAAAGTAAAGATGCCATCTGCCCCCACCTCTAATGCAGACTTTCAGCTGGAATGTACATGAGCAATGGGAGAAAGACGCTTTAACTCACAGTGAAGTTTCCCATTTTGCACACTACGTGGGATAGATATTTTAATCATTGAAATGAGTCTTTGTGATTAGGGAGCACAGAACTTTTTGTTATCTAAGATAACTATAAGAAATATGAGGCTTATCAAGGATCTCATCCAGGGCCAGGGGAGTTACCAGGGGATAGAAGAAATCTAAACAACAACAAAAAATGACAGCAAAGGTAAAATCAGTTTCCAGTTCCACCATGTTATTTCACATATTGTATATACCATTAATAAGTATTATACCTATGCTTCCAAGTGTTGTAAAAAAACATGGACTCCAGATCTAACTTCCCTGATCAGAGCTGATGAAATTTGCATTTGCTGAAATATTGTAACAGGTTTAACAACTTTTCTAGCTGGGCATATATTCTGGTTAATGTCCTCTACATTTTGTACTCCATTACTCTCTGCTTCCATTGAAGTATCAGCATGTCTTATACCTGAATCCTGCGGTAAATTTAAAAAACAAAATGGTGACGGTTCACTAGAGGTTGTTAATTAGGGCTGTTTCTCAGGTAATCACCGCAGAAGCAAATATACAGGCCCTTTGCTTTTCTTTGCTTGCAGCCTTTCTTAATGAGTATTCTTTCCTTTCTAACATATTTTTTAATAAAATGGGCTTGGGAATAAAAAAAAAAAAACACCTGTCAATTGCTTTGTTTTACATACCAGTAGCTGAAATCTTATATACAGCAGAAGGAAAGGATAAAATTAATGTTTAAAGTGTTTACAGAGATTATCTTTGTTACATCTGATGGCATACTTGGCCTGCAAGCACAAAACTGAAAAAAACCCAAAATTCCCAACACTCCCAGTTTTTGTCAACTTACCCTATAAATATTGTCTCAACACCTGTAGGTATTCACACCAAAATAAATTATACCGTTGTAAACCATGGCATAAGAGGAAACAACAGCAACCATAATGAACTAGAAACATAAATATTTGTCAGTAAGGAATGGTTGAGTAAATTGTACTATATCAACACTATAGAAAATTTCAAATCTATGAAAAGGGTTGGATTTATTAAGCCAACTGACCTGGAATAAGGCCCACATTACAGTTAAGTGCAAAAAGCAAGGTGAATCCCGTTTTTTTGCCAATCTAATTAATTTACTTAATTAGTTATAAGAATAGCCGTACATGTGATATGTTTGATTATTTTTGCATAAGAGAGCGAAAGTAGAGAATAACATGTGACGACATAGAAAATGAACACCTAGGGTGTTCAAGTACAAAAAAAAATTACTAAGTTCATATATATGTATATAAGATAAATATATCTTTTAATTTGTGGAAGTCACCATGTAGTCTATTTTTATGGTTGAAGAGTCTTATAACATTAAGTTTTAAAATATATGTGTACACACACTTCATTAGTTTCCTATTACCGCTATAAGAGATTACAACAAATAGGTGGCTTAAAACAACACAAATTCTTAAGTTCTGTAGGTCCGAAGTCTGATGAAAGTCTTTCTTTCTGGAGGTCCTAAGGGCAAATATATTTCCTTGCTTTTTCCAGATTCTAGATTCAGCCAGAATTCCTTAGCTCATGGCCCCATTTCATTTTCTTTTTTTTTCTCAAGATTTTATTTATTTGACAGAGAGAGAGACAGCGAGAGAAGGAACGCAAGCAGGGGGAGTGGGAGAGGGAGAAGCAGGCTTCCCTCAGAGCAGGGAGCCAATATGGGGCTCGATCTCAGGACCCTTGGGATCATGACCTGAGCCGAAGGCAGACGCTTAACGACTGAGCCACCCAGGTGCCCCTAGTGTACTGGTCTTAACACTGATTATAAACACTAATATCCTGTGATAGAATTACTTTTTTAAAAAGATTTTATTATTTATTTGAGAAAAGAGAAAGAGAGGGAGAGCACAAGTGGGGAGAGGGGCAAAGGGAGTGGGAGAGGCAGACTCCCCGCTGAGCAAGGAGCCTGAGAGAAGGGACTAGATCCTAGGACCCTGAGATCATGACCTGAGCCAAAGTCAGATGCTTAACCGACCGAGCCACCCAGGGCCCTCCCTACTCCATTTTCGAAGCCAGCAATGCCCTGGATAGTGTATTCTTCCTCCTACGGCGTCACTCTAACACTGTCTTCTTTTGCTTCCTGCTGCTTCTATTAAGGACTCATGATTATATTGGGCCCACCTACAGTAATTCAGGCGCTTTCCCAGTTTTAAAGGGAACTGATTGGCAAAATTTGCCTGAGAATTACCCTTTGCCTGGTAACAACCTACTCACAAATTCTAGAGATTAGGTCATTTTTCTACCTACTCTAACACAGCTACCCCCACCCCCAACTACCCCTAAAACATGATATTATTTCTCTGTGTTATAGGAAAAGCTTGGTAAAAGTCCTTAGAAGACAAGCCTTCCTCATGTTAGAAATGTACCTCTGACTTCCCTTTATTAATCAACATGGATACCATTTGTCTAAGTAAACATTCTCTGAAACTTATTTTAACCTTTTCGAATGACAAATTTATTTGTATTTATTCATATGCACTTGATAAAGTAAAAACAACCTTTATTTATTCTAACACCAATCCCTACAAATGAAATAAATAGGGTTCAACAAGGAAATCAAGTTTGTTCTTTCCCTAGTTCCTTCTCCTTTGTCTGAATTTCATGTCAGCCTGAAATCCACGTATTTGCCACAAGTGGGTGCTTGTATTGAGTTTTTTGGGTTTTTTTATCAGAATCTTTTTTTTTAAGATTTTATTTATTTATTTGAGAGAGAGAATGAGAGAGAGAGAGAGCATAAGAGAGGGTTGAGTCAGAGGGAGAAGCAGACTCTCTGCTGAGCAGGGACCCCGATGCGGGACTCGATCCCGGGACTCCAGGATCATGACCTGAGCCAAAGGCAGTCGCTTAACCAACTGAGCCACCCAGGCGCCCCTGTATTGAGTTTTTAATGAAAAATTTTAAAGATGGTTGGAAAAAGACTAGGTTCACCAGTGAATTAGAGTGAAAGACAAAATCAGGTGTTGCAATTTGCCTGGGGTTAATGGTTTAAAAAAACATCTCACAAGGCTGGACAGCAGGGTTGGGTTTTTTTGGTTTTTGGGGGGTTTTTTGCTTTTTGCTTTTCTTTCTCTATTTCTTTTTCTTCCTTTTCTTAAGTAGAACTCCCTAGAAGTGAGATCGGAATTCAGGCATATATGATTTATTGGGGAAGTTCTCTTTAGGAAAAACCTATATGAGATGAAGGAAGGTTAGAGAAGGGGAAAGAGCCAGCAAGCACGCAAAATTGGGTAGAGGCTAATCTCAAGTGTAAATTGGCGCAGAGAGTTGTCTCACACAGAAGCAAGAGGGCTGGGCTTTTGTACCTTGTATTAGTCCATTATTGGCTTCCCCAGGGATAGGGAGGCATGTAACCTCCCAAACATTAGCGGATGAGGATCAGTTCAGCAAAAGGACAATACTCCAGAATTAGCCTCAACACTTGTACAGCTAAGGGATGACTTTCTGATCAAATAAAAAGGATCTGAGAAGGACACCGACAACATCTCCTACGTGGTTACTTTGATCCTACATCATTTCTTTCACACTGTCCTTTCTTCCTCTATTCTCTTTAATTCTTGCTTTCCTCCACAATGCTAAATTTTCAAATATTCAGGTCTTATTGGAAATATTCACCCATTGTCCTTTTTTTATTATGTTATGTTAATCACCATACAGTACATCACTAGTTTTTGATGTAGTGTTCCATGATTCGTTGTTTGCGTATAACACCCAGTGCTCCATGCAGTACGTGCCCTCTTTAATACCCATCACCGGGCTAACCCATCCCCCTCTAGAACCCCTCCATTGTCTTTAAGCAATGGAAAATTTAGAATCTTTGTTCTTAAGCTGGTTAATATGATTACTGACATCTGAACAGAACCCCCCAATTGATACACCTCCAAAAATTTTTATTTCACATTATAAATACAACGTGGAAAACATTTTTTATTAGAATCAGGTGGGGGCACCTGAGTGGCTGATTCAGTTAAGCATCTGCCTTTGGCTCAGGTCATGATCCCAAGGTCCTGGGATGGAGCCCCATGTCAGGCTCCCTGCACAGCAAGGAATCTGCTTCTCCCTCTCCCTCTACCCCTCCCATTCATTCTCTCTCTCTCTCTCAAATAAATAAATAAAATCTTCAAAAAAATTTATAATCAGGTCTTGGGGCACCTGGGTGGCTCAATTGGTTAAGCCTCTGACTCTTGATTTCAGCTCAGGTCATGATCTTGGGGTCCTGGGAGGGTCCTGGGGTCAAGCCCCACCTTGGGCTCCACACTCAGTGGAGTCTACTTGAGGATTCTCTCTCTCCCTCTCCCTAAGCCCCTTCCCCTGTTCACACATACACTCTCTCTCCCTGTCTCTGTAAGATAAATAAAACTTTAAAAAATAAATAAAAAGTAAAAATTAGAATCAAGTCTTTTAGTAACACAAACATAACACTCTGAAATGTAGCCTGTCAACTATGATTTCTGTCCAGTCTATCTGCTGGATTCTAGCTGTCTACAAAATGCTACCACAATTTTGAGTTCTTTTCACTCAAACCATGCATGGTACCAGGTTGACAGACCATTGATAATTTAATTGCCTGAAAGTTGCAATAGTGAAATGTCAGAATATTTCTACTAAAAGGCTCTTGTATTCAAGTTGACTATGTGTTATAACCAAATTTTGAGTACTTTCTTCAGCTATTTCAAACACTGAGCCTAAGCATCCTTAAGTTTGGTGAACAATGAATTTAGAACACAAGTTATGTTTTACAGGGGGAAAAAACCCATATTGGAAATCAAGAAAACCTGGGAGATCTATAACAAGTCACTAAAGCTTTCATTTTTCATTTCCTCATTTATAAATGGTTTAACAAAATGAGCTATGACTTAATCTTTGATTAAATGACTTTCTCATTTGAAATAGTGTACAGAGTAGCGCTAAGAGTTATAACATCATTCTTTGGCTGCATGACGTTTCAGCTGTTTCACTCTGAAATAAAAAGATAGTGTAAAACAAATGGGCCATCTTCCTTTTAACAGGAGCTGAGGAATCTTATGAAAGAATAGTTTCTGTAATCACTACATCAAATTGTCACAACAGATAATAAAAATAGAAAAAACTAAAAAAAACTAGAGGTTTTCATAACTGCTCACTTATTTTCTTTTACTGGCATAAAATAATGATTCTAGTAATAATCATAATTCTATATAGCTCACATTTCTTAACCAACTTTCAAAAACATTTTCTTTAAAAATGCTTGGAATTTTTATCTGCACTTTACATACACACTGAAAAATAAGGGACTAAGGTCAGATAGTGTATCAGTAGTTTAATCAAGATTAGAAACTCTAATTCCAGATTCATGTGCTCTTTATACTGTAGCATGCCCTTTCATCAGAAGTCATAGTTTGACTTCATATAATAAACAGATTTCATTGGCATCACAAAATTAAACCAAATATTATGCTGACATTCAATCAGAAAAATTATGCTTTACAAATATTTGTATTGTTCATAAGTCAACTATATTGTTCACAAATGAATGTAGATTTATGGCTAACATTATCATCCATATTACTGGAATGGGAAATATTGTCAAGTAATCTAAGTTCTTAGATTCCTTGCCTTCATCTTTGAATATGCCCAACTCCACCACTCATCCTTCTTGCTAACCTTTGATAATCCCTTTGGACTCCCTTCAAACTTTATCTTCCCCATCACCCATTTGATTAAAAGTAAAGTAGGAATCAGAGGCACCTGGGTGACTCAGTTGGTTAAGTGCCCAACTCTTGATTTCAGCTCAGGTCATGATCTCAGGGTTGTGATATCCAGCCCTGACTTGGTTTCAGGCTCCACGCTCAGCTGGAAGTAGGCTTCTCTCCCTCTCCCTCTGCCCCTCCCCACCCATCGTGTGCATGCGAACATGCACTCTTTCTCAAATAAATAAATAAATAAATTTTTTAAAAAAAAAGTAAAAATTGGGTTTCTGCGGCTACGCAGGGGTGCTGGTGCATGGGCACACGATTCTTCCAGCGCCGGAGTCACTTCGTGGAGAAGGCTCATTGGGGTGAGGCTGCTTGGCGCGTGTCCTTCCCACTGTCATTAATAGCATGAATCTCAACAGCACAGAGAGAAAGCTTCAGGCAAAAGTCATTGCTGGAGATCAAAGAAAAGAATAGCAGGAACTCTCTGAACAGAAAAGCGACCACTTTCTGGAAGGTAGGAAGTACGGAGAAGTGAATCCGAGGTGATACCGGGAGGATAGACTGCAGGGGAGGGGGCATCTGTCAACCACTTCTGGCAAGTGATAGAGCAGCAGAGCACAAAATCGGAACTTTTAAAGAAGCCTGCTCCACTGAGGGATGTCGCTCCAGTGGCTAAGCGGGAGGGGGGGTGTGGAACCCTCTCTGGGACAGTGTGGTCTTGGGACCCTCGGGGTCACAGAAAGACCAGGGGTGCCTGAGGGCAGCAGAACTCACAGGTATCAGACTGGGGAAGCCAGACGGAGCTGAGGCACGGGCTTTCAGCTTGGGGCTGCCATAAACCATGATCCGCGGCACAGTCAGGCCACTGCTCTTCCAGCAGGGGCCCAACAAGCAGCAGATCCAGGGAGACTCCCCTTCCTCCTTCAGGAGGAGTGGTGTGGGAGCGCACCATGGGGATCTGCTGGGTTTGGAGACTCCACATGGGGTTGGGTGCCAGAGATGGAAACACTGGGTCATAGGCCGGGTGAGCAGGGAGTGCAGCCTGAGACCAGGGAGATGGGAGTGATTGACTGCTACTCTCTGCGGGTGCACTGAGGAGTGGGACCCCAAGTTCTCAGCTCCTCTGGCGCAGACATTGGGCGGCTGCCATTTTCACTCTCGTCCTCCAAAGCTGATCAGAAAGCTTGCAGGGAGCAAAAGGTCCCAAGAGCAAACCGGAGCAGATTACTTAGCCCGGACCGGCAAGGGCGGGGCAATTCCGCCTCCCGCAAAGATATTTGAGAACCACTGTAACAGGCCCCTCCCCCAGAAGATCAGCAAGAACTGTCAGCCAAGGCAAAGTTTACCGATCAATGAGAACGATCAATGAGAATGGCAGAACTCCAGCGCTAGGGGAATACTGCACATAGAATTCATGGCTTTTTTACCATGATTCTTTAGTCTTTCAAAGTTAATATTTTTAATTTTCTTTTTTTCTTTATTTTTTTTTGAATTTTTCTTTTTCCCTTTTTCAAACAACATCTTATCAATCCCTTCTTTAAAAATCTTTTTTATTTTTCATTTTTAGAGTCATATTCTATCCCTTCGGAGTAGTTAACCTTATTTTTGGTGTATATATATAAGTTGTTCTCTTTAAAATTTTGGTATACAGTTTCTTCTAACAGACCAAAATATACCCTACATCTCTAGTGTATAGCTTTGTTCTAGTCTCCTGCCTGATCACATTCTCTCTCTCTTTTTTAATTTAATTTCTCTTCTTTCTTTTTTCAACGAACTTATCTTATCAATTCATTTTATAAAATCTTTTATAATTTTCATCTTTACAGTCATATCCCATCCCTTCATCATATTTACCCTTATTTTGTACATATATAAGTTTTATTTTCTTTAAAATTTTGGGAGGCAGTTTCTTCTAACAGACCAAAATATGCCTAAAATCTAGTGTGTGGCACTGATCTGTTCACCAGCCTGATCATATTTGCTCATATTCTTTTTTTTCTTTTTCTTTTTTTTAATTTTCTTCTATTTGGAAATCAACCCCACATGCCATCTTCTGTCCATATACATAGGTGGGGCTACACCATTTCTCAGAAGTGAAGAATGTGACCCAGTCCTAAAACAATCAGTGCATTGCAGTTTCCCGACTACAGTGATAGATTGGGGATAGACATGGGACTCAGTCAAAATGATCAAGAGACAAAGAGACTTTTGCTAACTTGTATGCAGATAGGGGAACCTAGATGCAAAGCTACAGAGCATGTTCCACAAACTTTGAAGGGTAGAATACAGTGAAGAAATCAATTTTAAGAATAGTGATTCATTGTAGATATCAGAAATTGTTAGATAAATCCACTTTCTCTCAATTCTGTTTATTGTCTCAATTTATTATGCATCCACTGTGTATATGGTGTAGCACTAACAACTGAAATGTTGAAAGATATGTTAAAAATTTTAAGTTTACTTGAGCAAAATCAGTTCAAACTGGGCAGCACCAAAGTGGAAATGATTAGGAGTACTCCACTGTAGTAGCCTGGGGAGAGACTTTTTATTAAGAAAAGGTGGAAGCAAAACAAGAAAATTATTTGATTAGCTATAACTTAAGGGTGTGTCTTTTTTGGCAAAGCCTGGTTGGCTGTTGTGATTGGTTGTCCTTAGGTTTTTATTTCTTAAACCTTAGGCATTTATAGGCCAAGTTTTTGGTTTGCTCACCTCGGCTTCTAAGGTATTAAGACCTCCTCAGTCTAATGGCCTCCTTGTTTGATTAATTTAACAGTACTTATCAGATGATTAGGTGAAAGGTAAATTTTTTTTATAAGGATCTTGAATTTGATCTGGTATGTGAAACAAAATGGAAACATGAAAAAATTAAATATACAGAGGCAATGGTTTAATTTGATAATCTTAGCATTACTGGGAAAGGTCATTTGGTTCATGTCTTTTAGTCACAGTAAGAATTGAACATGCACATTTTCACTTTCTCCTTTTTTTAAATTTTATTTTATTATGTTATGTTATTCACCATACAGTACTTCATTAGTTTTTGATGTAGTGTTCCATGGTTCATTGTTTGCGTTCAGTGTGTCATTTCCACAAGAAACAACACCCAGTGCTCCATTCAATATGTGCCCTCTTTAATACCCATCATCAGACTAACCCATTCCCCCACCCCCCCTCCCCTCTAGAATCCTCAGTTTGTTTCTCAGAGTCCATAGGGTCTCATGGCTCATCTCCCCCTCCAATTTCCCCCTCTTCATTTTTCCCTTCCTACTATCTTCTTCTTCTTCTTCTTCTTCTTCTTCTTCTTCTTCTTCTTCTTCTTCTTCTTCAACATATATTATTTGTTTCAGAGGTACAGGTCGGTGATTCAACATTGTTAGACAATTCACAGTGCTCACCATAGCACATACCCTCCCCAATGTCCATCCCCAGCCACCCCATCCCTCCCACCACCCACCACTCCAGTAACCCTCAATTTGTTTCCTGAGATTAAGAATTCCTCATATCAGTGAGATCATATGATACATGTCTTTCTCTGATTGACTTATTTTGCTTAGCATAATACCCTCTAGTTCCATCCACATCATTGCAAATAGCAAGATTTCAGTGGTTTTTTTTGATGGCTGCATAATATTTCATTGTATATATATACCACCTCTTCTTTATCCATTCATCTGTTGATGGACATCTCAGCTCTTTCCATAGTTTGGCTATTGTGGACATTGCTGCTATAAACATTGGGGTTCACATACCCCTTTGGATCACTACATTTATATCTTTGGGGTAAACACCCAGTAGTGCAATTGCTGGGTCGTAGGGGAGCTCTATTTTCAGCTTTTTGAGGAACCTCCATACTGTCTTCCAGAGTGACTGCACCAGCTTGCATTCCCACCAACAGTGTAGGAGGGTTCCCCTTTCTCCGCATCCTTGCCAACATCTGTCGTTTCCTGACTTCTTCATTTTAGCCATTCTGACGGGTGTGAGGTGGTATCTCATTGAGGTTTTGATTTGGATTTCCCTGATGCCAAGCAATGTTGAGCACTTTTTTATGTGTCTGTTGGCCATTTGGATGTCTTCATTGGAAAAGTGTCTGTTCATGTCTTCTGCCCATTTCTTGATTGGATTATTTGTTCTTTGGGTGTTGAGTTGGTAAGTTCTTTATAGATTTTGGATACTAGCCCTTTATCTGATATGTCATTTGCAAATATCTTCTCCCATTCTATTGGTTGTCTTTTGGTTTTGTTGACTCTTTCCTTTCCTGTGCAAAAGCTTTTTATCTTGATGAGGTCCCAATAGTTCATTTTTGCCCTTGCTTCCCTTACCTCTGGTGATGTTTCTAGGAAGAAGTTGCTGTGGCTGAGGTCAAAGAGGTTGCTGCCTATATTCTCCTCCAGGATTTTGATGGATTCCTGTCTCACATTTAGGTCTTTCAACCATTTTGAGTCTAGTTTTGTGTGTGGTGTAAGGAAATGGTCCAGTTTCATTCTTCTCCATGTGGCTGTCCAATTTTCCCAACACCATTTGTGGAAGAGACTGTCTTTTTTCCACTGGACATTCCTTCCTGCTTTGTCGAAGATGAGTTGACCATAGAGTTGAGGGTCCATTTCTGGGCTCTCTATGCTGTTCCATTGATCGATGTGTCTGTTTTTGTGCCAATATCATACTGTCTTGATGATGACAGCTTTGTAATAGAGCTAGAAGTCCGGAATTGTGATGCCACCAGTTTTGCTATTCTTTTTCAACATTCCTCTGGCCATTTGGGGTCTTTTCTGGTTCCATACGAATTATAGGATTATTTGTTCCATTTCTTTGAAAAAAGTGGATGGTATTTTGATAGGGATTGCATTAAATGTGTAGATTCCTCTAGGTAGCATTGACATCTTCACAACATTTGTTCTTCCAATCCATGAGCATGGAACGTTTTTCCATTTTTTTGTGTCTTCCTCAATTTCTTTCAGGAGTATTTTATAGTTTTCTGAGTACAAATTCTTTGCCTCTTTGGTTAGATTTATTCCTAGGTGTCTTATGGTTTTTGGGTGCAATTGTAAATGGGATCGACTCCTTAATTTCTCTTTCTTCTGTCTTGTTGTTGGTGTATAGGAATGCCACTGATTACGGTGCATTGATTTTATACCCTGCCACTTTACTGAATTCCTGTATGAGTTCTAGCAGTTTTGGGGTGGAGTCTTTTGGGTTTTCCACATACAGTATCATATCATCTGCAAAGAGTGAGAGTTTGACTTCTTCTTTGCTGATTCGGGTGCCTTTTATTTCTTTTTCTTGGCTGATTGCTGTGGCTAGGACTTCTAATACTATGTTGAATAGCAGTGGTGATAGTGGACATCTCTGCCGTGTTCCTGACCTTAGTGGGAAAACTCTCAGTTTTTCCCCATTGAGAATGATATTCACTGTGGGTTTTTCATAGATGGCTTTCATGATATTGAGATATGTACTCTCTATCCCTATACTCTGAAAGATTTTGATCAAGAAAGGATGCCGTACTTTCAAATGCTTTTTCTGCATCTATTGAGAGGATAATATGGTTCTTGTTCTTTCTTTTATTAATGTATTGTATCACAATGATTGATTTGCAGATGTTAACCAACCTTGCAGCCCAGGAATAAATCCCAATTGGTCATGGTGAATAATCCTTTTAATGTACTGTTGGATCCTATTGGCTAGTATTTCAGTGAGAATTTTTCCATCCATGTTCATCAGGGATATTGGTCTGTAATTCTCCTTTTTGATAGGGTCTTTGGTTTTGGGATCAAGGTAATGGCCTCCTAAAACGAGTTTGGAAGTTTTCCTTCCATTTCTATTTTTTGGAACAGTTTCAGAAGAATAGGTATTAATTCTTCTTTAAATGTTTTGTAGAATTCCCCTGGGAAGCCATCTGGCCCTGGGCTCTTGTTTTTTAGATTTTTGATGACTGCTTCAATTTCCTTAGTGGTTATGGGTCTGTTCAGGTTTTCTATTTCTTCCTGGTTCAGTTTTCGTAGTTTATACATCTCTAGGAAAGCATCCATTTCTTCCAGATTATCTAATTTGCTGGCATATAGTTGCTCATAATATGTTCTTATGTTTGTATTTCTTTGGTGTTGGTCGTGATCTCTCCTCTTTCATTCATGATTTTATTTATTTGGGTCCTTTCTCTTTTCTTTTTGATAAGTCTGGCCAGGGGTTTATCAATCTTATTAATTCTTTCAAAGAACCAGCTACTGGTTTCTTTGCTCTGTTCTACTGTTCTTTTGGTTTCTATTTCATTGATTTCTGCTCTGAACTTTACTATTTTTCTTCTCCTTCTGGGTTTAGGCTTTATTTGTTGTTCTTTCTCCAGCTCCTTTAGGTGTAGGGTTAGGTTGTGTATTTGAGACCTTTCTTATTTCTTGAGAAGGGCTGGTATTGCTATATACTTTCCTCTTAGGACCACCTTTGGTGTATCCCAAAGATTTTGAACAGTTCTGTTTTCATTCTCATTTGTTTCCATGAATTTTTTTAATTCTTCTTTAATTTCCTGGTTGACCCATTCATTCTTTAGTAGGATGCTCTTTAGCCTCCATGTATTTGAGTTCTTTCCGACTTTCCTCCTGTGATTCAGTTCTAGTTGTGGTCCAAAAATATGCATGGAATGATCCCAATCTTTTGGTACTGGTTGAGGCCTGATTTGTGACCTAGGATGTGATCTATTCTGGAGAATGTTCCATGGGCACTAGAGAAGAATGTGTGTTCTGTTGCTTTGGAATGGAATGTTCTGAATTTATCTGTGAAGTCCATTTGGTCCAGTGTGTCATTTAAAGTATTTCCTTGTTTCTCTTTCGTTAGATGATCTGTCCATTTCAGTGAGGGGGTGTTAAAATCCCCTACTATTATTGTATTGTTGTCGATGTGTTTCTTTGATTTTGTTATTAATTGGCTTATATAATTGGCTGCTCCCATGTTAGGGGCATAGATAATTACAATTGTTAGATCTTCTTGTTGGATAGACCCTTTAAGTATGATATAGTGTCCTTCCTCATCTCTTATTATAGTCTTTGGTTTAAAATCTAATTTGTCTGATATGAGGATTGCCACTGCAGCTTTCTTCTGATGTCGGTTAGCATGGTCAATAGTTTCCCACCCCCTCACTTTCAGTCTGGAGGTGTCCTTGGATCTAAAGCGATCCTCTTGCAGATAGTATATCAATGGGTCTTGTTTTTTTATCCAATCGGACACCCTGTGTCTTTTGATTGGGGCATTTAGCCCATTTACATTCAGGGTAACTATGGAAAGATATGAATTTAGTGCCATTGTATTGCCTATAAGGTGACTGGTACTGTATATTGTCTGTGTTCCTTTCTATGTTACTTTTAGGCTCTCTCTCTGCTTAGAGGACCCCTTTCAATATATCTTGTAGGGCTGGTTTTGTGTTTGCAAATTCTTTTAGTTTTTGTTTGTCCTGGAAGCTTTTTATCTCTCCTTCTATTTTCAGTGACAGCTTAGCTGGATATAGTATTCTTGGCTCCATATTTTTCTTATTTAGTGCTCTGAAGATATCATGCCAGTCCTTTCTGGCCTGCCAGGTCTCTGTGGATAGGTCTGTTGCCAATCTAATGTTTCTACCATTGTAGGTTACAGATCTCTTGTCCCAAGCTGCTTTCAGGATTTTCTCTTTGTCTCGGAGACTCGTAAGTTTTACTATTAGATGTCGGGGTGTTGACCTGTGTTTATTGATTTTGAGGGGGGTTCTCTGTGCCTCTTGGATTTTGATGCCTGTTTCCTTCCCCAAATTAGGGAAGTTCTCTGCTATAATTTGCTCCAATATACCTTCTGCCCCTCTCTCTCTTTCTTCTTCTTCTGGGATCCCAATTATTCTAATATTGTTTCGTCTTATGGTATCACTTATCTCTCGAATTCTGCCCTCGTGATCCAGTAGTTGTTCATCTTTTTCTTAGCTTCTTTATTCTCCATCATTTGGTCTTCTATATCGCTGATTCTCCCTTCTGCCTCATTTATCCTAGCAGTTAGTGCCCCCATTTTTGATTGCACCTCATTAATAGCCTTTTTGATTTTAACTCGGTTAGATTTTAGCTCTTTTATTTCTCCAGAAAGGGTTTCTCTAATAGCTTCCATGCTTTTTTCAAGCCCAGCAGTATCTTTATAATCGTCATTCTGAACTCTAGTTCTGACATCTTACTAATGTACATATTGATTAGGTCCCTGGCAGTTGGTACTGCCTCTTGTTCTTTTTTTTTTAGTTTTTCCATCTTGTCATTTTGTCCATAGGAGATTAGATGAATGAGAGAACAAAATGCTAACAGGGTAACAACGACCCCAGAAAAATATATACTAAACAAATCAGAAGAGACCTGAAACCAGGGGAAAAGAAAGGGAAAGAAAGAAAAAAGAAAAAGAAGAAGATAAATCCACACAATGTTTCCAACCTTTGTTTCCTGCAGTTTGTATTATGAAAAGAAAAGGAGTTCTCTTCAGATGGACACATTGTGGGGGTTTCTATAATTTCCTGACACATAATGTTTAAGGTTTCAGATAAAAGATTTTTAAAATAATCTCTAAGCCTGGGATAGAAGACAGCAATTCTTTCAGCATATTAAAATATAAAATATTCACTAGCCGATTGATCCTTGCCATACAAAGATTTAATACTCCCAAGGCCAGATCTCAGAGTGGCATTGTCCCCTTCTCTTCTCCATCCTTAGGATATAAAGGTTTCCCTCTCTCTCCTTACCCTGTTGCTATACAGCTGCAATATATGGCAAAAGAGAGAGCTAAGGCAGCAAAGCACTTCCTGGAGTCCTTACATCAGTGGGGGTGCAGTCAGGGGAGGGGAAACTCAGAGCTGGGAAGGGCAATGAGAAGAGACTGAAAGATAACTCTGCAGAGAGCTTGGGTGTGAGGAACATTCCTAGGGTCCTGGACCACCTGGGGGTATTTGTTAACCATGCAGGCCTTCTAAAGCTGAGTCTCTGAGGAGGAGGTTTAGAAATCTACATTTTATGCGGGTGTTAAGAAATATCTCTCTTGGTTTAAGATAGGACAGAACTCAGTATGAGCTGTTTTAGATAAATCAGTGCTGACTGCCCTTCTGAAGACTGACTCCTTGAAGTTGAAGTCACATAAAATAATTTCCCTGGTTCCATTTGTGTGCATAATTAGCTACAAAGGCCTGTGTGTGTGTGTGTGTGTGTGTGTGTGTGTGTGTGTTTGTTTATACAAAATAACCCTCTCTTCTGTGATATGTGGGGTAGTAGGAAGATAACTTCTAGTTAGGTAACAAGATGAATTTTGATGCCCTAAAAACCAAAAGAGACATTACATATTTCCAATATTATTTGTTAGTTTTATTCTTTCAAATGCTATATTGTAATCTTACTTCCCTCACTTAAATGTTCCTGGGAGTGCTGGGGAATGGAGGCAGATATTTCTAATTTTCCTCCATAAATTATTTGCATTTTATGTTCCCCAATTTTAATGCTAATGATGACTTTTATTTTTGCAACTAAAATAACTTACTTCAAAATATTTTTTAAAAAATTGTAAAGATTTTATTTATTTTAAAAAGAGAGAGATAGTGACAGCAGGAGGAGGAGCAGAGGGAGAGGAAGATAATCTCCAGCAGATTCTGTGCTGAGCACAGAGCCTGATGTGGGGCTCAATCCCAGGACCCTGAGATACTTACGTGAGCTGAAACCAAGTTGGGCACTCAACTGACAGAGCCACCCAGGCACCCCAAAATATTTTTTAAATTTTACTTCAACTTGCTTTTAGCATGACTGATATCATTTTTCTGCAATAGCCAAAAATCTCTCCACAGAACCTTCAAAAACATTCTCAGAAGCATACATTAATTTTTAAATAACATTTTCCCTTTAATAAAATTGTAGTTACTTATTGTAGATCATTTAAAAAATCTGAAAAATGTAAAGAATTAAAATCATCTGTAAATTAAACCACTGATAGACTTTTTTTTTTAAAACATGGAATTTCACTTTATTTATTTATTTGACAGAGAGAGAGGGAACACAAGCAGGGAGAGTGGGAGAAGGAGAAGCAGGCTTCCCGCGGAGCAGGGAGCCCGATGGGCTCGATCCCAGGACCCTGGGATCATGACCTGAGCTGAAGGCAGATGCTTAACCACTGAGCCACAGAGGCACCCCACTGATAGACTTTTAATATGCACTTTTACTTGTGTATGCATATACATTACCCACACATATGCCTGTATTTACCAAATATATATAGTGGGGTGATAAAATACCTTAAAAAATACTGATCCTTTTTAATTATCAGGTCATGGACATTTTTACGTGTCATTTAATATTATCCTAAAACATTATTTTTAACAACTCATAACATGCCATCATATTTTTAAACCACATCTCTAAAGTTTAGGTTAGTGTTGTCAGTATTGTAACATTTTAAGAATGCATTAGGTGTTCAGCTCAAAAGGCCTCTGTGAGACCCTAGCCATTATTGTGACTCATTATATCAGTTGGTTTCAAGTGTTTCCCAGTAACAGTGATCTGTGGAAGATAAAGGCCACAAAGGAATTTTACCTCTAAAGCAGAGTTTCTCAGTCTGGGCACTATTCATATTTTTGGCTTTTTGGTTGAATAAGCGTTTATTGTGGGGGGACTGTCTTGTGTGTTGTAGGATGTTTAGCAACATCCCTGGCCTCTGCTTACTAGCTGTCAGTAGCACTGCCCACTCCCTACCCAGATGGGGAGAAAAAACCACACTGGGTTGAGAAACACTGTTCAGAACAGTTGGTCCTTAGTTGTCTGTACTCATAAACCCACGCAAGCTGTATGAGTGAGTTTATCTCTCAGGGGGGCCCTGCAGAGGTGAAAAAAAAGTTGGAGAACACCTGTTAATGAAGTTAAAGTCATGTTTATGAGATCTGTTTGAGCAGTTCATTAATCTCCATGTCCATAACTACAATCAAGCTCATTCCACTTCACTGTGAACAATTACCACAGGTCATTTACCAAAGGGGGCTGAGTAGGGAAGGGGAGATTCATGTCAGTCATCTTATCTGAAAATGTAACTCAAAACATGCGTTCCCCTTGTGGTGTGCAGCACTGTCTTCTACTACAAATATCGAATCAATGATCTATTATACCTTAGATACCTTTTCTCTTAATCTAGATTTTTATGTTTATTTTTTCTTCTGATAAAAATGTTGTGTGCTTTATAGTTTAATGTGACTAAGATGGAAGGTAGAAATGCGCGGTTGCTGTGTCTAGTCATGCATGTTATGTACTGCACAAATCCTGGCCCTGCCATTCAAAACCCCGTTGATGTAACATGTCTGCTGGAGTTGGGCAACACTTGACTGCAGGCCTGGGACATTTGTCTAAATTGTACTCTCTCCTCTTTTGATACCGCTGAATCTAAGTGTCCTAAAATTCAAAAAATTTTACTTGGTGACAATGCAAGAACATCTGTTTATGAATACTGACTGAAATGCTCTTTCACATTTTAATATGTGATTTTTTTTCGACATGTCTCATAGGATTGTGCTTAGTTATAAAAACTGTTCCCTGGATATATTTCTTGGTATTTTATAGAAGATTTCATTTCAATAAGTACCTGTCAAGATGTGTAAAGCTCTATTGGAAACACATATTTGAAATAAGACAATGTAGTTATGGAATCATCTACCTGAAAACCCAGTTCAGGGATGCTGGCAGAAGTTAAACAAATATAATAATGCAGTGTTCAATTAAATAACTTACTAATAAAAGGGCAAACCATTATGGGAGGGAAGAATTCTGACAGATATGCTTAAGAAATTATTCTAAGGGTTGGTATTTGAATAGGAATTGCAGTGTGACTAGATTAATTTTTTTTGACATTTTTGACATTTTAGAATGTTTCTATAAGAATCAAGGGATGGTAAATAAAAGATGAGGAAGTTCTATGGTTGTGAAAATTTGGTATTTATTCCCAACCTCTACTCCCTATTCTTTTGGCAACGGTGCCAATTTTTGATTTACATTCTTCCTCTCTCCACCAACCAAAAAGATTCTCAACTTGCGAGGCACTTTCCCTAAAGTGGGTGGGATGAAGTAAAGTGATTTGTAAAATTTTCGTAATAATCAAAAGAGAGTGTGTGTTATAGATTGAAAATTTGTGAATATTGTGTAAAATTCATATGTTGAAATCCTAGTCTCCTATTAGAAGATGGGCCTTTAAGAAGTGATTAGCAGATAAGGTTGGAACCTTCATGAGTAGGATTCGTGCCCTTATGAAAGAGGCATCAGAGAACTCCCTTGCCCCTTTGGCCATGTGAGGGCGTGGCAGAGAGACAACCATCGATGAGCCAGGAAGCAAACTTCACCAGAACTCAACCATGCTCAAACTTCCAGGCTCCAGAACTGTGACAAATAGATTGCTGTTGTTTATAAGCCATTCAGTCTTTTTTTAGTAGCCCAAAGCCCAGTACTTTGTTTTAGTAGTCCAAACTAAGATATCCCAAAAGAAGGTATGGTTCAATAATTTTAAATGCTGCTTAAGAGGTCAACAAAAGGAACAGGGAAATAGAGATACTTCCCATAGTGATTGATCAAAGGGCCCAAAACTTTCATTCAGAAGACTTCAAGGTTAAAAAAAAAAAACAGATTTACTCAAAGGATATTCAATTCCCCACTTCATTTTCTCATATAAATTGCTTCATCCATTTTATTGTCTCATGTAAACAAAAATGTAATTACCTTTATAACTGGGAATATTTTTGTATTCTTTATAAGACTAAACAGAGTGGTGAAATAACTGGAAGCTTGCTGAGTATGAAATCAGAAAATACAAAAATAAAAACAAATTTTGAAAAAAAAAAAACAAAATTTAAGCAATCCCATCATTCCTATTCTCTTCCCAAAATAGGTCAGAATATTTATGCCAGACCTTTAATATTCCCTGTGGAAAAACATTCAGATCCATCATCTATCTAAGACCAGAAGCTAGACTTGATGGCAAAGCAGGCACCTTGAGAACTGGGCCCAACATGTCCCCCAAAATCACATCTTGAGTTGGGGACACTATGATCTCATACTTTTGCCAACAGAAAAAAAAAATCTAGAAGTTTTAATTTGCAGTTATATTAGGAAACATTAGGAACAGGAGTAGGGTTGAGAATGGGAATTAAATTATCTTCAATGCCTCCCTAATTGCCTCCCATTTAAACATACTGTATTAATCAAGGTTCTCTGGAGAAACAGAACCAGTAGGATGTGTATATAATATAGAGAGATTTATTTTAAGGAATTGGCTCACATGATTTGGGAGGTTGGAAACCAAAACCTTCAGGGCAGGCTGTCAGGCTGGAGACCTAGAGTAAAATCGATATCAGAAGGCAGCCTAAAAGCAGAATTCCCTTTCCCTGCTAAGGCTTTCAATTGACTGGCTAAGGCCAGCCCACGTGATGGAGGGTAATCTGCTTTACTCAAAGTCTACTGATTGAAAGGTTAATCACGTTTTAGGAATACCTTCACAGCAACTTTTAGACTGGTGTATGATTAAGTATGTGGTACTATGGACTAGCCACGTGGATACCTAAGCTTAACGATCACACATACCAATATTCACTTTTTGTGATCCTAATGACTTGACTAACTTTTTTTTTTTAAGATTTTATTTATTTACTTGAGAGAGAGCGCGAGAGCACAAAGGGAGAGGAAGAAGCAGTCTCTCTGCTGAGAAGGGAACCTGTCTCGGGGCTCCATCCCAGGACCCTGAGATCATGACCTGAGCCAAAGGCAGCCACTTAACCAACTGAGCCACACAGGCCCCCTTTGATTTGACTAACTTTAAAGGAAAAAATAATTAATTTTTTGGACACTCATTTAAATTACTTAATGAACAATTGTATTTTTTTAAATTTAACTGAAAATTTAGAAATGATTAAAGTTTCATTTCAACACTTAAATATTTCAAAGTGCTACATGCTTCACAAGGTAGTAATTATGGCTTCTATGTTTGGTTCAGTCAAGTTTCTAGCTATTAACAGGTCCCTGCACTGAGGAAATTTAAATTGTTAAAATATCAGATGACTATTCTTCAAAAAAATTTTATTTAAAAGCTCATTTGCTGATCTTGAGCTGCTAGTCACTAAACCTTGGAAATTTAAAATCCTGCTAGTATGTAGTTATGTTCAGCACTTGCAACCTTGGCTTTACATTGTATTCACCTAGAGTGTTAGAGATACTAAGGCCTGGGTTCCTCCCCAAAGGTTCTTATTGAATTGGTCTGGGATGCAGACCAGGGATCAAGATTTTTCAGAGTTCTCTAGATCAAGCTAATGTGCAACCAGAATTGAGAACCACTGCCTACATGATAGTGAATCAATCCAACCTGAGTGTGTTTAGCCAATTATTAGTACAAGTTTATAGCTCTATCTACATTCAGCAAAGAGAGAAATATTTATCCACTTTACATTTAGTATGCAGATAACACAGATGAAAGACTTTCTTTTAGATAATTCACTCCAATTACTCAAATTATATTTCAAAGGTACTAGATACTTCTATTCATCATAAATAAAATTAGTCTGTGGTTTTCTTTTTTGCTTTATTTCTCAGAGCCTGGTATTAGAATATGATAGGATAATTTCCTTTTTTAAAAAAAATTATTGCTTTTTTGTAGATGGAAAATGAAACTGTAAACACACAAGAAAAAAATCTGGAGGGGCAGAAAATTTAAGGACAGTTTGTATAAGTTGAAGGATATAAACATTTAAATTTTCTGCCATGAAGTAATAATAAATTTGAAGAAAATTTCCAAATTTGCTGAGGAGGAAGAAATTATTCTTTCTATGGGGTGGAGCAGGCTGGGAGAAGCTGCTTGAAAGAGAGACTTCCCAGATCAGGAAACAACTGTAGCAAACACCTGGGGAGAGGAGAGTGTTCCTAGAACAACAAAGGCCAGGAGGAGGGAGGAGCATGCTGTGCTGTTCAAGGAATAACGGAGCAGTAGGGAGCTGGGGGAAGATGAGCAAGGGTGAGCGAGTGAGTGACCCCGGTGAGTGAGGGGGAAACCGAAGAGGGTGGGTGGAGCTTGGATTGTCCAAGTCCTAACCTGCCCCGTTGATGCCTCTCCTCCAAGGTCGACCCACATCAAGACCCACTCGTGGGACAGTGCCAAGGTGCCGCTGATGGAGAACAAGTGTGACAAAGAGTGGGTGGTGTCCGTAGCCATGCAACAGGCAGCCGGCTTACCACCTCAGTGAGTACCTAGCCGGGCTGGGGGCTTTAAGACTCACAAGGTAAAAGTGGGACACTGGGACCCTGAAAGAGGAGGGGACACATCCAAAGTCTCAGAGAAAAGCCATGATGGGGCCTGGATTTGAATTCAAACACTTTCTGCAAACTGGCCTGGATCCAAGAGCCTTTTGAAGTGAATCTTAATGGATGCATAGGAGTTTACTATGCAGGAAGTTACTGATTCATTCTGATACCCTCATTACCCAGCTTTGTGTTGGGTGTTACTGGGCTCCTATGAGGTCTCCAGCTTTGTGGAACAGCAGGAGGAACCTGGGCTGGAGGACTCCATGAGGGAAGCCAGACTCTGCCTAGCATAGATAAGGCTTCCCCGAGACCAGGTGAAGGGCTTTGGATCTAGCGCTTGAGAAAAGGGTGGTCTTTCAAGCAAGGGAAACAGTTTGGGCGAAGGGCAGACGTGGAAGAGATCCTGTGTGGTTTGGCAAATAATTTTTAGTTAGTTAGTTAGTTAGTTAGTTAGTTAGTTAGTTAGTTAGTTAGTTATTTTGAGGAGGTTGACATCTTTATTGCTTTGGAGGTGGGGGCAGGTGCTCAGGAGCTCTTGGTGGGGCGGGCCTGCTTCCTCTTCTGGCTTCCAGCTGTGCAGGAGGGCGCTGGCTCTGTGAATGGCAGCCGTGCGCAGATCTGGGTGGTACTTGTTCTTGCAGATCACGTCCGGGATGCTGTTGAGGGTGGCCAGGCATTCTTGTTGATGGTGGTCTGCACGTAGGAGGTGGCGGATTTCCGTTGGCCGGATCTCTGCTTCAAGACCACCACCACGCCTTTACCACCCGCCGCCGGCTCTACTCCCACAGTCTTGCGGTGAATCAGCCCATTGTAGCGGAATGAGTTGCGAGCCTTCAGGTTGTTGGGCTCAGTGCTGTAGGTCAGCTTGTTCCTCTTGATCAGGAAGCTGGAGCAGTTCCACACGACCATCCGCTGCAGATGGGCAGACATGGCGACAGCCCCTCTCGCTACGGCAGCCGGAGTTGGAAAGAGCTGGAAAATAATTTGGGGGTATGGCTGCAACATGAGGGTCATTTGGAGAAAAGGAGGCTTATTTTGCAGGAATGAATAGGGTTGGGAGGTGCCAGGACTCTTCGGAGGGTAATAAGGAGCCACAGAAGGTGTGTGAGCAGGAGAGGGCATGGGTGGATCTGAGTGTGACACCAGAGCCATGAATGGGGCTGGGTTGGATGGTAGGAGCAGGGGAGAATTTCCTTTTATGTCTATGCTTTGGGGCAACTTAAAGACCATCAGGATTTTATGTGCTTTGAAGGTTTTATGTAGTGTATGACTTTGTAGATGGGTACATATTTTTTTACATTGTCAAATTGTTAATCTTTAATAACTTAATTTCTTAATGACATTTAACGTTTTTAGGTTTTTATTTCTTCCAAAATAATGTCTTCCATCTCAATTTTCAAATGTATTGACATAGGTCTTCTGATTATTAAACTAGTGTCTCTCAGCTTGAAACCCACCATTCTATCCCCTGCTCCGTGATGTTGGGGCCCTTTCCACAACCTGTAGGGCTGTGCCAATAAGGATGATTTCCTGGAGGGACTCTGATAAACTGCAGGAGACCAAGGAAATTTGTCCTTTCATTCCTTCCTGTTCCTGGCTACATCACTACGATATTAGATTTTTACCATAGCAGCAACAGTTGGTTCAAGTAGCGGTAGCTGGTTCAGTTTGCAATTTTCCCAAATCTCCAAGAATTAGGCCCATTGGGCCACCTCAGAGATATCAGCAACAGTCAACTGTTGACCCAACTCAGAGTTCTGGGTCTTATCCTTGGTGGGCCCCTTCTCCAAGCCTCTACATTTTACTCATCTCAGTTCTTCCCTGTGTCCCTCCAGCTCCAGGACCATAATTGTTTCTCACATTTGATACCTCTCTATACCTCAGTGACCTTTTGTTGATTTTCGGTACTCCAGAACTGGTCTACAATTCTTTATATTACATTTTCAAGGTTAAAAAAACAAAACACACACAAAAAAAACTGTGCTTTCTGTCTCCTGACTAGAAACCTTATTCTCTCATAATTTTTTTTCCATTTCTTCAATATCTGTGAATATATTACCATTGTCTTCTTAGAGGCATTTTTTTTTCATTTTTACTATTTAAATTTAATATTTTTTTAAAAAAATTACATATATCTAACTTTACATGAATGAAGGGAGTAATATAATACATGTGAATTTCTGGAGTACCATCTATTTATTTTGGTTTTGCTTGACCTTATTCCTACCCCTCCTACTCCCTTTCACCCAGAGCAGCTTTTCCCAACCCTCCCTCCCCACGCACACACACCCCACATGGACAAATAACACAAATTAACAATCTAACATATAGGTGTAATTTTCTCCATGTCCATATAATTATACACAAATATTCAGCTGTGTATATACACACAAAAAAGTTATAATCACATACCTTCACAACATACATTACTCTAATTAGGGATATTTTTGATCATTTTCTAAAATGTGGTCATAAGAAGTTACTTTTCTTAACTTAAAACTACCGTGTAACGTTATTTCAAGTTAACTTGCATAACTTTAACTCATTTTATAAAATTGCTGTGTAAAATTAAGAGAGTTATAGTTTAATTTATTACCCATTCTTTTTTCAGTGGACATTGACTTTGTTTCTAGTTTTTTCCCTCTGTGTACAAGGTGTCAATAAACATTTATACTATCCATAAATAAGTTATCATGTTCTATAGGAAAGATTCTCACGAGTGGAATCGCTGAGTTAAGGTGATTTTAATAGTTGTTAAAAGAATTCTTTTGCCCAAAAAAGCAGTAATAGTGTATACTTCCATAAGTAATATGTGAGAGTAACTCTTCTGCATCTCCCCTATCCTTAAATTGCACATGTAGTAACATTTTCTTGCAGCATTTCTGTAGCTTTAGATTTACATTGAATTTTGTATCTAAGATACAGGTTTAATTTTATCATATCTCGTATAGTCAGTATAGTAACACTACTTAAATAATTATCATTTTTCCATGAACTAAAACACCACCTTTGTCATGTGTTAAATTCAAATATATACTAGTATCAATTTTGGTTTAATCATTTGGTTTTTTTACACTAGTGCCAAAATACTGCTTTCACTTGAACAAACTTTAGATGGGGCTCCTCTGAGCTCTCTTCTGGACTAGGCCTCAACCTTGGCCCCCATTCTTGTTGGGCCTACATAGCCCAATTTTAGCAAGAATCCTGCTTAGTCAGTTTAGAGAGAACCTCCCCCTCCATCCCCTGCCCCGCTATTGATATCTGCTTAAATTCTTCATCCCCACACTTGATATCTGATCAACCTGTCCAGCCTTCAGTAAAGATCTGGTCTTTAAGTTGGTTTACTAATAGTCACCTTACCCTTGATGTCTTTCCTCTTAAGTAGTTTTTCATTGACCACAACCCCCTCGCCCTGATTCTGGACTATAAATCCCCACTTTTTGTTGTATTCAGATGCCGGGAATGGCCAGCAATCCCTGTACTGACGCATGAAAGATTACTCCAAACTTTGCTGTGAAAGAGAGGAGAAGTCAAGGGGGTCAATGCTCAAAGGGGAAGACCCTGTGCCCTTCTTTGCTCCCGCTTTTATTGGTCCTTCAGGATAATCATACATTTTTACCACTGTTTCTTAAGCACATGATGTATGACAAGGGGTTTTACTGAACTAGGAGGATCTATTTATGGGAAAGATACGATATGCTAATCTGCGTACAAGTTCTGCTAAACATAATCTAAGGAACAATGCACACATCTCTTAGATCACAGGGTGGTTGTTTGGGCTAAGAAAGCTTTGGGGAAGGTAACTCCCAGTGTCATTCCTAAGGCAGAGTGGTCACGCAGCATCTTATATATGTTATATCTAGACATTTTATATATATATACATAGTGAACTTTATTTGGAATTGGATTAAGTGTGAAATTAATTAATTATGGGAGAATTAGTATTTTATGATATTAAATGTGTAAAAACGTGGATGGTATTTGACTTGGATAGCCTTTTTTATGTCTTCCCATTTTCTCAAATCTCACTTTATGCTCTCTAATTAAATTTTATGATTTTTATGTGTCCTGCCCTTATTTTTAAATTCATTCATAAGTATTTTATAAGTTTTTGCTAATGTGAATGAAAACTTTTTGCTCTGTTTATCATATTATAGAGAAAATCTATATTTTGTATATTTATTTTATGTGCAGTTACCACACCAAATTATTTTAATTTACCTTATTTTAAAGACTTGTTTATTATAGAGAGAAATAAAGGGAGAGAGAGCACACAAGTGGGGGGAGGGGCAGAGGGAGAGAATCTTGAAGCAGACTCCTACTGAGCACAGAGCTCAAATCTCAGGACCTGTGAGATCATGACCTGAGCCAAAACTAAGAGTTGGACTCAGTGACTGAGCCACCCAGTGCCCCTAATTTATCTTTATTTTTTGACTAGAGGCTCGTATGTTTTCTTGTTATGAAATGTATCATCAGCAAAAAAAAACAGTTTCAGCCCTTCTTTGCCAAAGTCTGTACAAATCATTTTTCTTTTCTCAATGCATTTGCTAGGATCTTCAAAATAAATATGAATGATAAAGTCTACATCAAGAGTTTCTTTGTAGTTTTTATTGTTATTTAAATGGCTTAATGTTTTGCCAATTAGAATACTATTTGCTATAGATTGTGCAGGATAGCTTCTATTCAAATTATTTGTTTCATATTATTCTCACTTTATTTAGGAATAGCTGTTAATTTTATCAAATACTTTTTTAGCTGACTAATATAGCCATAAGATGTATATATATCATATGTAAAATACATATATACAGAAGGTATATAAGGTAACATATAAAACATGTTGACATTATAAATGGATTAGGGAGAGTTCCAGATTTTTCTGGGGTTTTAAATGACTTAATATTGCAATTCCCTATTCCTTAAAAGTTAGTAGAACCACCTGGTCCTCTTTCCACTTCCAGTGGTAGATTAAGCAATCTTCTAATCTTGTCAGTATTAATTGGTTCATTCAAGATTTTCAATTCTTTCTTTGTTAGCTTGTATCTTACTAGCCATCAATTAATTTCATGATTTTCAAAATTTCCCCATAGATTTATATGTTGTACTGTCTTAAAATCCTTTTAATAACTTCAAATTCTTTGGCTATGTACCTTTCCTCATTCTTGCTTTTCTTCCAGATTTCTAAGAGGTTCATCTATTTTGTTGGCTTCCTCAAAGAACAAGCTATTGGATGGACTTAATCTTTGTTCTTGATTTTCTTTGTTTTTTATTTCATTAATTTCTACTTTTAACTTTATTAACTTCTTCCTTCTGGTTTTCTTTGGAGTAGCGTGTGTGTATGTTTCTAATGTGAGTTTCTTTCCTGGGCTTTGATACAAAGTATTTTTTTCTTTCTTGTTTACTAGATCATTTATGATTTTGAAATTTCCTTTTTTATCTACAGACTACTTAGGAAAGTGATAATTAATTTTCAGGTAGTTACTATTTCAATAACATTTTATTTATTTCTAAATTTATATTAATAAGATCAGAGAAATTGTCTAATAAAACTCTTCATAAAATACATTCTTATAGCCATATATGATCAATTTTTGGTCAACCAGTAGAAAAATGGAAAAAAGCCATAATGTCTAGAGATTTAGAGATCCTATAAAATTATTAAGCCAAGTTTTTAAAATAATTTAAATTTTCTTGCTTATATTTGTGTACTAGTCATGTCTAAGTATCAGAAACTGTAACAAAATTCTCTCAATATAATTGTTTTATAAGTTTATCCTTTTATTCCTAAATGTATTGATTTTTATCTTTACCTGCTGTTTTTTCTGTATTCTATGTTTATTATTATGTTTTTCATAAACCGCATCCTTCATTATGATTTTATGTCCATCTCTATCCCTATTTATTGCCTTTATAGACAAGTTATACCCTTTCTCATATTAATACAGTCATTACTGATTTACTTTTGCTTGTGTGTCTATCATCTCTTTGATCATCCTCTTATCACTTAATTTTTTTTCTTAGAAATATCATATGTGAGTTTTGTTTTTTGAGTCAATCTGTCTTTTAATTGGTAAATTCAATTCATTTATATATAGCATAATGAGTAATACATATGCATTCTAGTTCATCCATCATACTTTATTTCCTATTGTTCTTTATTATGTTCTTGTTTTCCTTCTTAATTTTGTTGATTTATCTAATTGCTACTTATTTCCTTTGTCCTTTTTAAATGCTATTTAATTAGGTTATTATACATTTATTGGTTCTCTCCCTTTCTTTTTCCTAGCATCATAGGCAGAAGCATATTTTTTGTATTATTATCTGAAAGAAAAAAAATGCCAATTTCCCACACTAACAAACTCTTTTTCCATAACTTCCTACTTGCTACACCTCAATAAGAAGAAACTCTTAGAATACTTTTTACTTTACCTTTTTTTATCACTATTCTTTCTGGAATAATATTACAGTATTCTTTGCAGCATGTCCCCTCCATTTCAAGGATGCTTATTTGGACTTATGCATTCTCAATACATAACATTCAGTTGTAACTATATACATGTGTATACCATTCATCATCTAACATGTGTTTCCCTTGCTCATTCCTTCACCCATGATGATAAGACTGTTTTGACTCATTTGTTGTTTAATTAGAGTTAATCCCTCTGTACTTTGCTTCACATGATCTCATGATTTATATGTATGTATGACCCATACACTAAATATTTTTATATTCTCCAATATCTTTCTTTTGTCTGGCAGATAAATGTAACCTTGGCTTTGGTTGAGCTCTAATTCTTTTCTCAGTTGTCTTAACAGCCAGGGCTGCAGATGAGGAAGTGTTCTGATTTATTTTTATTCTTCTTTACTATGAAACTTTTAACACCACTTAACCCTAAGTGGGTAACATTTATCATGGAAAATGTAGATATTTGTCCTTCCTCCACTGAATGAAATTTTCTTCTATTAATTTTTAAATTATTGTCCCTCCTACAACTGTTTCCCTTTCTATTCATGGAGCCCTATTTACATTTTATGTTTATTATTTACTATTGTTTTATTTTATACTCTTTAGTTTATTTTACTGTTTATTATTTTATTCAGATTTTTTTTAAGTAATCTTTATGCCCAATGTGGGGCTTGAACCCATGACCCTGAGATCAAGAGTCACATGCTCTAATGACTGAGCCAGTCAGGCTCCCCTATTCTATTCGGGTTTTTTGCTCATTAGTTTTCTCTGTGCTTTGGACTACTACTGGCACTATTTTGGATCTCAACTTTAATCATCTACAGGTTAATTTGCTTCAAAAATACTGCTTTAAAAAAAGTTCTTGAGAGCCCTTTTTTCTGCTGTACTTGAATTTTATTAAAGCTGTTTTTGTTTTGTGGTTGGGGAGAGAGGGTTGGGGGGAAGATGTTGCTCAAATTGTTTTCTGTTACCTCCAGCAGTGCAGTTTCTCTGAATGCCTATTTTGTAATCTCGTGTATAGGAGGCCTCACTCCACTGTTGCGCTTATCCCCAATGTCTTTTGAGTAGACTGACATGCTTTGGGATCTGTTTTAGTCTTAGCTCAAGACTTAGGCTGGCTCTGTCTTTCAGAAGTCTCCCATGGCCCAATCAATACTCAGGCAGTCATCTCCACATACTCTGAAGGAGCAGATGGATTAATTTTCAGAGTAGAAAAAACATGGAAATTGCTCACATGAGGATGCCATCTTTACTTTTTTAATCTCTTTTAAGATTTGTATTATTTTATTAGGTTAACTAACAATTTATTTATTGTTTTGTTTTTTCAAATAACTTGAATGTGTTTATTATTTGTATTCTTTCTGATTTCTCCTTTTATCTTCACTAGTTCTCTCTTTCTGCTGTCCTTTTGTTGTTGTCTTTTTATTCTTCAGCTGAATTTATTTTCAATTGAGGCATTTGTTTTCATTCTTTCTTGTTTCTAATGCAATTATTATGCTATGATTTGGGGGGGTTACACACTTCAGTCTTTCTAATTAAGTTACTTTAGTTGATCTCATAAATCATAATATATCATTTTTTTCTCAATTATTAAATTTTAGATATTTTTACCATTTTGATAGAATGTTTTCATTATTTTCTGGGCTTTTGTAGGTCTACCATTAATTTTAATGTTATCAGATTGAGACCAGAAAACTATACTGTACTACTTATTAATTTTCTCATTCTACTGATGCTTGAATTATGGCCCAAAATTTGATCAAATTTTGTTATGTTCCATGGACATTAGAGGAATCCTGCATCAGGCAGAAATGGATTGTCACTAATACCCTGCCATGTTCAGTCATTGCCTAGGAGCAGTCTGGGGACTGCTTGGCCTCAGATTCATAGGGGTGGTAGCTCAAGCTACAGTCAATTATGCTCCCATGGCAGCTTCTTATTGTAGGAGACCTGAATAGTGAATCTTCATGACCATAATACACAGCCAAAGCTTAACTGAAATATAAATTTAAGACCATGCCATTAAACATTCTAAAATGAGAAATGTCTCTGAATAAGGGTAAAAATATCAGCAATAAATGAGTTATTTTTTCTTTCCATATAAAGTTTTTGTCACCACTCCTTTATAGTTATAGATGATTTTTGTATTAAATTGGACATGAACTTGGGAAATTACTCTTCTGCTGAACCTTATAAAATCTTTGTAGAAGCCTCTCTTAGGTTTCAGGCATGTTCAGATTAGAACATTACTTGACCTTCAAGTGTATAGCATATGGCCAATAACATCATTGGAATTCTGACAGGGACAGTTACAGAAGGGTTTGCCAAGGATTGCTAAAGAAGATTCACAGGACCCAAAATGGCAATGCTTGCAAATCTACAAGAAAACAATACAATATAACAACAGCTTAGAGAATGGATATGCATCACAAGCCAAAGGATGTCTTTGAGCAAAGTGTCCAAAGCAGGCTAGCTGGGGGCTTCAGTCCTTCCTCTCTAAAGGCCAAACCAGATACCTCATCACTCTCAAATCAGGAATCACTAATATATGCATGGAACATCTCCAAACCAGAGAATCCAAAAGGGTGTTTCAGCTTGGGTTTCATATACGATGCTGGTTATGTAGGTATATTCTTATATAACCAGCCACAACAGCAGAGCCTACAGGAGCTCACCAGATGCATATCATCAGTTTCAATGTTATCAGTAAATCATGCTGACAAACTGATAGAATTCCTTTCAAACCCATGGTTACAAAGCAGTACAAATCCAAATGTTTCATGCCTCAACCTGGGGTCAGGGCTGCAGAGGTGTGATTCTTATTTCAGTAGAAAAACTCAGGATAATTCCAAGCTGTTGGAATTAACCCTCCCAGCGTAGTCCACCCTACTGGCCTGTGATCAAGGCCTTTTTATGACAAAACAACCACTCTTAGTTTGATAGTAATACGTACCTTATAACATCACATATCAAACATCTTATGGACAATCGTAATGTACATACAGATTCCAAGCATTTGTAATAATCAGTGGAGGGTTGGTATGGATATAAACAGGCAGCTGAACCATCCAATGATGCCAGCACAGACTTTGTCAATATTTACTAACTTTACGGAGTCTTTTTGCCTTCCTGATCTACAGCTATCTGTACTTCATAGTATATATATCTACTGGAGATTAAAAAATATAATCATCAATCTATTACTGATCAAGCCTTAATCTTCTTCAAGCCAATTCACTTCCATAGGAAAATTGTTCTGTGGAGTCTTTAATTCAATCTCCCAATATATTTGATCATCAATAATATTATCAGAAGTTTGTTACCTTCTATATTAATTTATCTATGATTCCTATACTATACTATAGAGCAGTATCATGTAGTACTGTAAATACTTGGCTGCCATAAAAACCAGACATATTCCTGTTGGAATAAGATGTCCTCAAGGCCGCATATTCAATGCTAGTTCTTTTACATCAATATGCCTTTCCTCACCAAACCCACCTGGCTGGTTACTTTTAGCACAGCTCCTAATTCTCTTGAAGCTCTCTTATTTTGAGTAGAACAGTATTGTTTGATCCACCAGATATGCTGTTGCCAATGAATATTAACTGCTTAGTACAAATGGAAAGTAAATTCCTTCAGAGCAAATCTGCTGTCAACAAATTCTCTTAGTTTTCCTTCACCTGAGAATGCCTTTATTTTACCTTCATTTCAGAAGTTTATTTCAGTAAATTCTGAGGTGACAGTTTTTTGGTTCTGGTTTTGGAGATTTTAAAGCATTTGAACTATATCATTCAACTTTTTTTTTTTTTTTTTTTTTGGCCTTCATGGTTTCTGATGAGAAATATGCTGTCAATCAAGTCTTTGTTTCCCTATAGGTAAAGCATATTTTTCCCTGGCTGCTTTCAAGTTGTTTTGTCATTTCAGATGTTTGTTTCTTGGAATAGACTTCATTGTATTTAGCCTGTTTGGGATTCACTGAGTTTTACCACATTTGGGAAGTTTTCAGCTATTATTTCTTCAAATATTTCTCATCACCATACTCTTTCTGCTTTCCCTCTGAGATACTGAGGACATGAACACTTGACCTTTGGTCATTGTTCCACAGCTCCCTGAGCCTCTGTTCAGTTTTTTCCAGTATTTTTCTCTCCATTATACTGACAATTTCTATTGCTCTATCTTCAAGCTGACTGACTCTCTCCACTGTCATCTCTGCTATTGAGCCTATCCAGTAAATTTTTTGTTTCAATTACTGTGGTTTTTTTTCTAAAATCCTAAAATTTCCATCTAGTCTCCTTTAACTCTTACATTTCTTCACTGAGACTATTTTTCTATTAGTTTCAAGAGCTCTCGTGATTTAGCATTTTTAAATAGCTGCTATAAAGTCTTTGTCACATAATTCCACATCTGTGTCATCTTGGCATTGGAGTCTCTTTCCCATGCAAGTTGAAATTTCCCTGGCTCTTTGTATGTTACATAACTTTGGATTACATCCTGGACATTTTGAACATTACGTTATGAGAATCCAGGTCTTATTTAAATCCTATGGAGAATGTTGAAATTTTGTTTTAGCAGACAACTGGCCCAGTTAAGTTCCACTCTACGTTCTGTGGTCTGTAAGTCCAGTGTCAGTTCAATTTTCAAAACCTTCATTGTGCTATTAGTATTTCTCCCCCCTGTGCACTACCCAATGGTCAGCATGGGGTGGGGGGGAGCACAGTCCATGGTCTGTTTGTTTAGTTCTTAAAATCTTTGGTATGCTCAGGATCAGATCTGTGCATGCATATCTCAGGAGTGAGCTCAGGAGTGTATATACAACTTTTGGGGATCACTTTCTCAAATTCCTTCCTCTCCATGATCTCCTGAGTACTTTTCAGTTCCCCAGGCTCCCCTTTATGTTCTTCCAAACAGAAAGTTACATTGTTGATTTTTTTTTACCTGGCTCAGATGCACACTGCAACAACTATACCTGTGTCCCCAGGGCCAGTTGTTTAAGATTTGTCAAAAAAACCACAAGTTACACAACAGGAAAAGAATGTTGGTACTGAGTTGTAACACTAAAGCTATTAAAGTACACCACAATAGGTTTCATTCTCCAGTTAAGGAGGATGAAAGGGAAAAAAAAGGTAAACTAGCTGCCAAATTTTGATCTTCCCCAATCTGTCAGCTGTAATTTACTTTTCTTTTTTTTTTTAAGATTTTATTTATTTATTTGAGAGAGAAAGAATGAGTGGAGTGAGAGGGAGAAGCAAGGAGCCCAACATGGGGCTTGATCATAGGACCCTAAAATCAGGATCTGAGATGAAGGCAGATGCTTAACCGACTGAGCCACCCAGGCGCCCATTCTATAATTTCTTTTTCTTTTTTTTTAAGATTTTATTTATTTATTTGAGAGAGAGAGAGAATGAGAGATAGAAAGCACGAGAGGGAAGAGGGTCAGAGGGAGAAACAGCCTCCCTGCTGAGCAGGGAGCTCGATGTGGGACTTGATCCCGGGACTCCAGGATCATGACCTGAGCTGAAGGCAGTCGCTTAACCGACTGAGCCACCCAGGTGCCCTATAATTTATTTTTCAAAGTACAGGTGGTCCTTGACTTATAAAGGTTCAACTTAATGATTTTTTTAGCTTTATAGTGGTGCAAAAGTGATAAACATTCAATAGTAACCATACTTCAAGTTCTGAATTTTGATCTTTTTCCAGGCTAGTGATATGTGCACAACACTCCCATGATGTTAGGCAGTAGGGGCAAGCCACAGCTCCCCAGTCAGCCGTGCAATCATGGGAGGAAACAATTGATACACTTACAACTATTCTGTACTCAGACAAGCATTCTGTTTTCCACTTTCAGTATAGTATTCAATAAATTTCATGAGATATTCAACACTCTGTTATAAAATAGACTTTGCGTTAGATGATTTTACCCAACTGTAGGCTAATGTGAGTGTTCTGGGCACATTTAAGTTATGATGTTTGATAGGGTGGGGGTAAAAATGCATTTTCAACTTACCATATTTTCAACTTAGGATAAGTTTATCGGGATATCACCCCATTGTACGTCAAGGAAGATCTGTATATAAGTCACTTTATGCATTCTGCCCAGATTTGAAAGCAGTGTTCAGTGGGAGGGGGACGTGTGCTTACTCTGTCTCACCGGGAATTGGAAATTTCCAAATCTTTTCCTAAAGAGATAAAACATTACAGATACTTTTGGAATCCATTTCATATCATTCTCCTTGTTCCCACAGAGGTAATCACTATCTGAAATTAGTTTATATCTTCTGACCACATTTTTATATTTTAATTGCATATGTATTTCATAAAAAACATATTTGCATTGTTTTATAACTTTACATAACTCTGATATACTGTATAGATCTTTACAATTTGATTTTTTCTGTAAATTTTATGCTTTTGAGATGTTTATGCTGACATATATATCTGTTTATTACTTTAAGTACCACTTTGTACAGATATATCATATTTTATCTATTCACAAATTGATGGACATTTAGTTGGTTTCCAATATTTTCCCATTAAAGATTATCCCAAGAGGTTTTGAATGCCATCACTCTCTCCCCACCCTAAAAAATCTTAGGCATTATAGCAAGTGTTTAACCTGCATGGTTTCAATTAATTCTTACAACATTCCAACAAGTTATAATTTCTGCTAAAAAACAATGTGTGTTCTTGAAAAGCTTTATGTTCTGCAAAATTATACACAAAAACAGTATAGCTTATGGGACTATATAGTTAAGGGCTAACCAAAGAAGGCCTGCCACTGTCTAAGCATCATGCTAAAGAAAAATAATCCTATTTAAAATGCTATCACAGTTAAAAATTTATATAAAATTTCATAACTAAGGGACTGCAATAGCAAATGTATATAGGAGTTTTTAAAAAAGTAAAACATACTTTGATGGGAGATGGCATAAGGAATGATTAAGACTCCTGTGTTATAAAGATGAGGGGAAAATGCACCAAGACAAAGCATATCACCAAGAGGAAGAATCTGGGGCAAACAGGTATTGTATACAATACAGCCTTTCATACTACAGTATTACTCATTCCTTTAATAAATAAAACAGAATTCTGCATTAACATAATTTGCATTCTGCTGCTATTATTTGATGACCAAAAATCGGTATGATGGAAAAAACTGCATTTGAACCAATGGAATTTCTTTTTATAATGCATCATTCTTTATTTAAAAAGCACATATGAGCTAATTTGCACTTAAAGTATACATTTTATCAGGTTAGACCAGACTACAAATTTACCTGATTTACAGTTCTTAAATACTAAATTATATGGCCTCCAATAATTTTTTTTAAATTTTCAGTAATTTTTTCAAGTAAAATTGTGAATGAATATAATATTCAAATTGCTATTGGCACAGAGAACAATAATGTTTTGCCTGATGGTTGCCAGAAGGGAGGGCAGGTAAGGACTTGGGCAAAATGGGTGAAAGGAAGAGGGAGATCCAGGCTTCCAGTTATGGAATGAGTAAGTCACAGGAATAAAAGACACAGTGTAAGGAATACAGTCAGCAATATTTTAATAGCAATGTAACAGGACAGATGGTAGCTGTACTGGTGGTGAACATAGCATAATGTATAAACTTGTCAAATCACTGTTTAACACAAAACTAATGTAACATTTTGTATCAACTATATTCAAATTAAAAACATTTCAAAAATAAAAAAATCAACTATTTGAAATAAAAACACTTTAAAAAGAAAAAAATTAAAAACAAATTGCTATTGGCTTATGATAGTCAACAGATGTATCACTTCCAAATTAAACCATGATGACTATTCTTAGAATGATAATAGAGCAGAAGATGTGAACTTCAGGAATTTTTAGCAAGTCCTTTGATAAACTTAGCAGCTGAACATAAAAATAATAAGCAACATCTTTTTTTTTTACAAACATTTTCTTTAATGAAGATAGATGTTTTTTCAAATGTGTGACAGGAATTTTAAGGAGAGCGTCATATACTACAATCAGTGAAATTGCACTGTGTAGAAAGCATCTTTCAACTAACACCTTCTTTGATGAAGATAAAAGCATTTTCAAATGCATGTGTGGAAGCAAAAGGAAAGTGCCATCTATGTAAGTCAAGGAGACAAAGTTTTCTAGAATCTGCTTCTTGATTAACATCTTCTTTCATGAAGATAGATGTGTTTTCATATGTCTGGCTGTCATTGTAAGGAAAGTGTCATATACTAACTAACCTCAATGACACAACACTGTGTAGGAAGCATCTTTCAACTAACCTCTTCTTTGATGAAGATAGAAGTGTTTTTATTTTTTATAAGTTTATTTTACTTAAATTCAGTTAATTAACATATAGTGTATTAATAGTTTCAGAGGTAGAGTTCAGTGATTCATCAGTTGCATATAACACCCAGTGCTCATTACATCAAGTGCCCTCCTTAATGCCCATCACCCAGTTACCTCATCTCCCCACCCACCTCCCTTCCAGCAACTCTGTTTGTGAAGTGTCTCTTATGATTTGTCTCCCTCTCTGATTTCATCTTGTTTTATTTTTCCCTCCCTTCACCTATGATCCTGTTTTGTTTCTTAAATTCCACATATGAGTGAAATCATGATATTTGTCTTTCTCCAATTGACTTATTTCGCTTAGCATAATAGCCTCTAGTTCCATCCATGTTGTTACAAATGGTAAGACTTCATTTTTTTGATGGCTGAGTAATATTCCATTGTATATATATACCACATCTTCTTTTTTTTTTAAAGATTTATTTATTTATTTTGAAAGAGTGAGAATGAGAGAGAGAGAGAGAGCACATGAGAGGGGGGAGGGTTAGAGGGAGAAGCAGACTCCCCGCTGAGCAGGGAGCCCGTTGCGGGACTTGATCCCGGGACTCCAGGATCATGACCTGAGCCGAAGGCAGTCGCTTAAACAACTGAGCCACCCAGGCGCCCCTATACCACATCTTCTTTATCAATTCATCTGTTGATAGACATCTGGGCTCTTTCCATAGTTTGGCTATTGTGGACATTGCTGCTAATAAGCATTGTTGGTTCAGGTGCCCCTTCGGATCACTGTGTTTGTATCCTTTGGGTAAATACCTAGTAGTGCAATTAATAAGCAGCATCTTACTGGCACATGGCTATCAACATAAATGTGTTTTGTGTCAAAATTATGAATGCCTAAAGAAATTTCAAAAGGGTAAATCAAAGTAATAGATCTTCTACAAGGCTAACATCAGCATTTAATAAAGGGATCAGCAAATATGTTTTTGTAAAGAGCCAGAGAGTAAATGTTTTGGCTTTGTGGGCAATATGGTCTTTGTTGGAACTCCTCAAATCTACCATTGTAGCATGAAAGCAGCCATAGACAATATTTAAAGAAATGAGCATGGCTGTATTCCAATAAAGCTTTATTAACAAAAACATGCAGCAGGCCAGATTTAGCCCAGGGGCTATAGTTTGCTGACCCCCAATTTAACAAATAAGTCATAAATTGGTTTATTTAACCCCCCCTATGCTCAGAAAGAGCACTATAATGATAAAACCCTTCTTAGCCTGTGCCAGTAGGTTTATTTATCGTTATGATAACAGTGTGACTGGAAACTATGCTGCATTAAATGCAAGCTATTTTAAATGATGCGTACTGTATAATAATTGATAAATTATCAATAATATCTCCATCGAGCTTAGTAAAAGAAGTGGTCATCCTAATTCCATGCAATCATTAATGCCTTATCCAATAAATTAACCCATAGTTCTAATACAAAGCAAGTATTTAAGTTATTGTAGTTATAAAGTGATTTTTAAGAAGCATATCAAATATTTCTCTCTCACTTTCTCTCTTTGGATATATACACATATGCATCCATAATTACGTATGGATAAAGGATATTCAAAACAATCCAGTCACATTTACTTCTATTAATTGCTCTAAGTTAACTAATTAGTTCAGCTAAAACTGAAATTTGAATGATCATAGATGTTAATAACCTGAAGAGGAAACAATTCTATTTAGAACAAATTCCAACAACATTTTTTCTACTCATGAGATTCTACGGAGAAATTAAAGTGATGACAGAAAAGAGAAATCAACCAATCCTACAACCATTAAAAATCATGTTTTGGAAAAACCTTTCCCTATTTGGGAAAAGGGTTGTGATATGAAAATACGTAAGGAATCTGTAACTAACATTTTTTAATGATCTTACGGAATTAGGAATAATTTAAAAATTGAGGAGATAATGGCTTCTTACTATTCACACCCAAAAAAATCTCAAGAACTAAGGGGACCTGAAAAAAAAACAAAAACAAAACTAAGAGGACCTAACCAATGCCTCAGTGGAAATGGCTTGGCTTGCCAGCCTACTCCCCCTTTATTGTTTACTACCTTCTAGTCCACTGATCTGACCTACGTGGGTCTGGAAGAAATACACAGTGACTAAAGAGTTAGAATAAAAGGTTTCTATTCTCCTAGGAAAAGACTGGCTGTCCTTTGGCCAAAGAAACAAGGAACCATTGATGCAAGTGATCAATGCACATGTGCATATGCCTTAATGCTTTGTTCAGAGAGATTGTGTCCTACAACTACAGCTCCCTCCGAATTAGCAAGCAATTAAATAAAACAACTTTGTGTTTAACATCCTCAGTGGTGGCTTCTTCTTTCAATAGATAGTTTCTGTTAAATTAGAAGAAAGGGGTAGGGGAGAAAAAGACAGAAAAAAAATAAAATAAAAGTAGTGAGAAGTCTTAAGGAAACTACCTTACAGGTAAAAAGGCCTTTCTGGAACCAAAATCATATTTTTAATTTTAAAAGAAAATAAATTAAGTAGGAAAAAGAATGAATACAGGTAAACTAAAGTACTGATGTGAACAGATGTAATATAGAGAAACTAAATGGACAAAGAAACTGATAAGAGTCTTGAAGCCCAGATACTCTAGATCTTATGATTATCCTTTTCTGGGAAGAGTAAAATAAATGGAAGAAGAAAAACAATAATTAAAAGAATGAAAGAAGCCTCTGGTTAGACGTAGGAGAATGAACGCAGGTCTACTGCCTCCAAAATCCCCATTACAGTAAAGGATTTTTTTGTTTACATCAACCTATAAAGACTAGGAGAACAAAAGAAACAACAGCAGATAAAAATTCAAGAGTTTGAAAGCTGACTATAAGATGGATGATGATAAGAGAAAAAATAATTAAAGCTATGCATCTGGGCATACCTGTCTGGCTCAGTCAGTGAAGCATGCAGCTCTTGATCTTGGGGTTGTGAATTCAAGCCCCACATTGAGTGTAGAGATTACTTAAAAATAAAATCTTTAAAAACAAACAAACTAAGCATCTGGGAGGAAAGCAACCGCAATCTGATTCATATTTGAGTTTAACAATAAACACGTATTTATAATTTAAAATTTTTTAAATGTTTAAAAAGCACACAACTATATTTCTTTAGATATCAGAGTATAAATAGCTTTAAAAAACGCTCATATCATCAGGGATTATGCTTGTACAACATCATAGGAACTACTCCATTTTATGTATCTTAAATTCAGTATTTTATGTTAATAAGCAATTAAAGATACTATGTTATTCCTTAGCATGAAGAATTAGGAGACAGAACTCTCTCATGAACCAACCCCAAACAGAAGCTGGTCTCATTTTCTCAGTTTCCATTCTTAATTTGCACACATTCATGTACTGAAGTGTTTAACTTTTCATTGCACACATCTTGTGAATTATGATAGATATATATGAACTCATTAGATATAATATTTTATGAATATATATGTATGCACATATATAAAAAGAATTGGTTAAAATGATCTTAAAGTGCATTTGAAAGTATCTGAGTATACCTGAAAGTATGCCTGAACAGTATCCTAGAAAAATATAAAAAAAAAAATATTTAGGATAGAAGGGACTTGCTTTTATCGATAAATTAATTGTAATGTGTCAAAGAAAACAATGAGCCAGCCGGGCACCCCCAGATGCTTAGTTTTAATTATTTTTTTCTCTTATCGTTTATTTTCATCCATCTGATATTCAGCTTTCAAAATCTTGTTGAATTCGTATCTGCTGTTGCCTCTCTTGTTCTCCTAGTCTTTATAGGTTGATGTAAAAAAATCCTTTACTGTCTCTGTAGTGGGGATTTTGGAGGTCTTTTTTATTTTTCCACAAAGAATTCTGAATTTGTCCTTATATTAGTCATTCAATGTTTGATTATTTGTTCAAAATTTATCTTCCAGGGACAATGTTCATATTGTATACTGAAGTACTCCAGCAGTTCACATTCTTAGAACATAGTAGGGGCTTTATGTTTATATAGAACCTGCCTGTAACACACACAGAAAAAGAGTCAGAACAAGGGGGATGGTCCCTCTGACAGAGACAGTTAAAAATATTGTGGGGCTGACTAGTGTTGACACATTTCTTTTCACTTGCCTACCTTTTACAATTAATGTCTTAATGATCTGGTAGTCTTTTGAAACACACACACACTTAACACTCCTACCAGTATGAGATGTAATTTGCATGGTTTCAGAAACTTAAATTAGAAGTAGCCTAAATATACAATATACAACTTACATATAATAACTTTATTATATATTATGTATTATATATAATAAACCTTACTAGTTAACTCTTACTGGAAAGACAGACAACATAGCAAGCATTCTACAACTAAAGTGATCATCTTTAGTGAATACTCACCAAATTTCAAGTGATTTTAATATAATTGCCATAAAACTTTCCTTGGAGTACATTTTACAAATAGTTTTATGTGTTCACTTAAAAGTTTCAGTGCTTGATCTAAGTAGTTGGTGCTTTTTGTGGGTTCCTGGTATTACTGCCTTAATTCTTTAGACTCACATCTCAAGTTACAGTAACCATAATTTAGTTAAGACAAAGAACTTTGGGCCATTAATGATTCATTTGTCCCTGAATGAGATTGGTAGCAACTTTTTGAAGACTATCTTGGTCTGCTCATAGGTACTCCTTTGGCTCACCACAAAGCAAGGATGGCATGGTCTTCATTTCAAGCATATATTCTTCTTAGAGTCTACAATGTGTTTATTGGACACCCTTCTATGTACTTGCTAGCCCTCTGGACTTATCACAATATATGTCTCACTGTATATTACAATTGCCTATTATTTTTCTATTTTCCCCACTAGTTAATAAATTTCTGTGAAGACAAAGTCCATTTCTGTCTTCTTTACAATTGCATTTTCATGTTCTAGAACAGAAAAGTGACATAGTAGAGGTGCTTGGTAAAATCAGTTGAATGGGTCTAGTGAATGAGATGATTATGTGAAAAACTGTACAAAATGCAATGTGAAAGAACTTCATGCATCAATTCAAATGGCCAATTAAAATATATTTATTCAATAACTTACATGTCATGTCAGGAAAATACAAAAATAGCAGATAAAATGGATAGTCTCAATGATTTTATGTGCATGCTATATTAAAAAATGAATATATTAATTGAATTATGGCTTTTTGCATGGTAGACTGTCAGATTTTAGGCATATAATCAAATATTCTGATGATAGATATTTTATTTTTAAGATTTTATTTATTTATTTATTTATTTATTTATTTGACAGAGAGAGAGACAGCGGGAGAGGGAACATGAGCCAGGGGAGCTGGAGAGGGAGAAGCAGGCCCCCCGCTGAGCAGGGAACCCGATGGGGTTCAATCCCAGAATGCTGGGATCATGACCTGAGCTAAAGGCAGATGCCTAACGACTGAGCCACCCAGGTGCCCCAGGTGATGATAGATATTTTAAAAGCAAGCAAAAACTTAAAGCATCGCGGTCTCACTCCCTTTGTTTTAATAAAAGAAATCATCTGCTTTTACTAGATGTTGGAATGGTTATCACATCATGCCAAGAATTTGTTCTTAAAGTTGACAAAAAGGAGCAAGTTTAAAGTTATAGCCTATAGATCACAACAACATTTATGATGAAAAATATCCTAATTTCAGACAGAGACCTATGACCACTTTTATAAAGATTCTGAAACTTCCTCCTCCAGAGAGTTTAGACAATTAAATAAAATACTATGTAGTTTTTCGGAAATTTATTATTATAAAGAAATATTTTTGAAATGTGGTTAAAGTAACCTAGTAAATATAGCTATTTAAAGTCAGGAAAAGTATCTTCTTAGCAATGGTTACATTTTCAGAGAGCCAGATGGGAAATCTTGGTTCGGTTAGAATATGTATTAACAATTCTGCTACATTCTACATGAATGAACCTTGAAAACATCATGCTAATGAAATAAGCCAAACACAAAAGGATAAATATATAATTTCATGTATAGGAGGTACCCAGAATAGTCAAATTCATAGACAGAAAGTAAAATAAAAAATACCAGGAGGGGCGCCTGGGTGGCTCAGTCATTTGAGTGTCCGACTCTTGATTTCAGCTCAGGTCATGATCTCAGGGTCCTGGGATCCAGCCCCGCATCGTGTTCTGCCCTGAGCCTGGAGCCTACTTAAGATTCTCTCTCTCCCTCTCCCTCCACCTCTCTCTCTCTGGGCCTTCCACTTGTACTCTCCTTCTCTAAAAAAAAAGAACACCAGGGGCTGATGAGATAGGATAATGGGGAGTTATTGTTTAAGGGATACAGAGTTTCAGTTTGGGATGATGTGAGAGTTCTGGAGAGGGATAGTGGAGATAGTTGCACAACAATATGAATGTACTTAATACCATTGAATTGTACACTTAAAAATGATAAATTTTATGTTATTTTACCACAATAAAAAAATAATAAATTTTTAAAAATCTGTTAACATATATTAAGAAATGAAAACTACTCCATGTATAACTGGTCTGTTCACAGCCAACGTCAGAATCAGAATTTTCTGTTGGGATAATTAGAATGGGCAAGGGGAGCCACGTGAAATCATTCTGGCTTATTAGTGGAAGTCACTGGTACCACAATTTATCGATTTCTTATTTGGTTGATTGGTTCTCCTGAACATTTGAATCATCGGTCGGACCTTTTTTTTTTGTACCAGACACACGGCCCACTGGTTGATTAATTCTTTCAAAACCTTTAAGGATAGATACTAGAAAGAAATAATAAAGGTAAGGCAGGGAGGAAGAGAGCAACTAAGTAATTACTCCTTGAATAACTCAAGGAATCACAGGGCAGAAGTTAGTATGTTCCAAGGGCGTAGGGTGTCCAGTCGCACACATCAGAGAGAGAATTCAGACAATTTTGAGCTAGTTAGTCTGGAACTGACTGGGTGCACAGTAGAATGAGGATGATAATGAATTTTTCAACTCATTCAATACCAAAAAAAAAATCAACTAATTTAGTCATGGTATAAACCTCTTACTTTTCTACTTCAGTCTGCTCTCTGAAAATTTTCTCTTTTCCTGCTTTGTGTTTTCCTGAGGCCAGAGACTCATTTAGCTGATCTTCAAAGTTAGAATCACTAAGCGTGGTCTGTCATACACTTACCCTCCAAAAAACTGAATCTTCATGTATTCATTAGCCCTGTCCCTTTGCTTGGATCAGATAAAGTTCTCCAAAAACATCATGGATCCTTATTATTTCTTTCTAACTTGAGAACATTTTTAAAATATTAATGTAGGATATATAGTTGAGCTATTTTTTCAATTTCTAAAAAAAATAAAAAGGTAGTACCCTTGACAATAGCAAATTCTTCACAAACATTAATGAAATGATCTCTGTATTCAAATTAAAGATCCATCACTTACCAGCAGTATGATCATAGAAAAACTGTTTAAGATTTTTTTGAGTCTCAGTTTCATCTGTAAAATGGTAACAATTTCACCTACCTCACTGGTTTATTGTGAGAAATAAAGTTTAACAAACAAAATATTTAGCACAGTGTCAGTCAGTTACACTAGGAGCACTCAATTTAGGTTAGCTAATAATTTTTAATACTGGTTGGTTATATAGTTTCCCTTACCTTTCATTAATTACACTCTGAATTGACTAGTCATTTTAGCCAATATGGTGAAACTGATATGGGCATGTAGTTGGAATCAAGGGTTGCAGAGAGAGACCAATGTCAAACTTTGGAGGACCCAGCAAACAAAGGACTGCTGGGAGTCTAACCTTTGCTCACAAGGACCTCAGCTTCAGAGTCCTATGAGAAACAAAGATGTTTCTCAATTTAAACATAGGAATATTTGACCATATTTGACCTGATAACTGTATTACAAGCAAACCTAATTATTTTTCTCTTTCTGCAGAGAAATTGACATCAAAAATCAAAGGAGATGAGTTACCTACAAAAATAATTTGAGAAAGCACTTCAGTGAGTGTAAAATCTTAATAGGTTTGAGGTTTTTGCACTGCATTTGGTAATATTCAAGTTTCCTTTTTAGGAAAATTGTGAAATTTCATTTAAAAAAATTGGCCACAGCTCTGACTGGTAATTAATAATAATAACTGTCCTAAATATAAAAATAAATTCTCACATTATTTGTAGTCAACTTTAATAGGAATTGTAAGATGCAATCTAAGCCCTGATCTTTATATTTTAGCAAAGTTTTATCTTATTTTTGTCAAATGGAAAGATCCCTCCTGTATCAATTTACTTTTTTCTACTTTTTATTATGGAAATTTTTAAAGATTTTATTTATTTCTTAGAGAGAGAGAATAAGCAGGGGGAGGGCCAGAGGGAGAAGCAGACTCCCCGCTGAACAGGGAGTCCCACACGGGGCTCCATCCCAGGACCCTGGGATCATGACCTGAGCCACCCAGGTGTCCCTATTATGGAAAATTTTAAAAACACACAAGTAAAGAGTACAATGAACTATCATGTACACGTTACTGATCTTCAACAACCAGCAATTCAACGATATTATCATTACTATGCCCCCCAAATTAATAGTAATTTCTTATTAATATCAAATTCCTAACAATGTTTGAGCTTTTCAACTGTCATATATTTACAGTTCGTTTGAAATAGGATCCTAATAAAGACCCATACATTTTCACTGGTTGGTACATCTCATCTATTTTCATCCACAGACTATCTCACTGTCTTTTTTTCTTCCTTGAAAGTTATTTACTGAAGAAACCGGACAGTTCTTGCTGTAGAGGTTTTCCAGTTAGATTTTGCATGCCACTCATAATCAATTTACTTTTATTTAAAATGCCAGGAATGATCTTCATTGCATTATCTTCAAACACCAATATTAAATGAAGATAAACTTCCATTTCAGTTAGGTACGTGGCCATGCATTTAACTTCCTATGCATCTCTCAAGCCTCATTGACCAGAGAGAAAAATATAAGGTCACATTCCCCTAATATTCAGGCTATAATAACTTGGAGTGCCCATAGTCTAAATGTAATAATGTATTCATCTTTACAATGTCTCCTAGATAGTTTGACAGTCCTTGAAGATGCTTTCCTCTGGTACTTAAGAACAGAAGCTACTCAAGCTCATTTGTCCAAGCCTTCTCTTAAGATATGACAAGAACCATCATTTCTTGTTTTTAACAGCTATGGGACCCCTGACCTCCTTCAAGATGCTGCTACTTCCACCATGCTGTTCTCCAGATGTGTGTAAGTTTCGGTGATAGGGAGAAGAGAGTTTTCTCCTCTTTGCTCCTCAATTCCCTGGTGTGCAACAGCAATTCAGAGAGCAAGCTGCAACTTTACCAAGATTTTACCGAAAGTTCTGCTCTAAAGGAAGCCAGACAGCTTAAAAAATAATTTAAATTGTTACCACATGTAATTATTCTTAGGACTTACAGGTTAAGTTTATGTCCTCAGATTTCTTCAAAGATATCCCTTGCCTACTTTTCAGCCTACTTTTAATAGGTTTGGCTCCTGTCTCACACCATATACAAACTTAATTTGACATGGATCATATATGTAAACATAAAAAGTAAAACTACGAAGATTTTTAAAGAAATACATAGAATATCTTTGCAAACTTGGAATAGGCAAAAACTTCTTAAAGAGAACACAACTCAAACTTTTGAAGAAAAAGATAAATTGGATTTTATCAAAATTTAAAATGTCTACTCATCAGAAAATAATACTGCTAAGTATTAGCAGTTACATCCAGTTACAAACTGGGAGAAAATATGTACAATGTAGATATCTGGCAAAGAAATTTATCTAAAATATATAAAGAACTCTTACAACTGAATGATGAAATGAAAAATCAAACATCCCAATTTTTTAAATGGGAAAACCTTAATAGTCATTTCACAAAGAAATATACACAGACAGTAAATACATTAAAAGATGCTCAGTATCATTAGTCAATAAGAAAATGTATATTAAAATCACAATGAGGTCATCATTCATGTCTTAAAGAATGGCTAAAAGTTAAAAGATTTAAAATACAGCTCTTAGTGAGAATGTAGAGTAACTACAACTCTCATTTGTACATTGCTGAATGATAGTATAAGAATTATCAACCATTTCAGGAAAATAGTTGAATATACAACTACCAAATTATCTAGCAATTTAATATCTAAATATTTACCCCAGAGAAATAAAAACATATCTTTAAATAAGACTTGTAAAAGAGGGGCACCTGGGTGGCTCAGTCAGGTCAGCCTCCGACTGGTGGTTTTGGCTCAGGTCATGATCTCAAGGTCATGATCTCAGGGTTGTGAGATGGAGCCCTGTGTCTGGCTCCAAGAGTCTCCTTAAGATTTTTTCCTGCTCCATCTCCTCCCCCTCTGCTCCTCTTTCTGCCCTCTTATGCATGCGTGGGCTCTCTCTTTCTCTTTCTCTAAAATAAATAAATTAAAAAAATATTTTTTAAAAATTGTACAAGAATGTTTCTAGTAGATTTATTCATTATAGCCCCAAACTAGAAATATCCTAAAAGTTCACCAAAAAAATGAACTGATTAAAAATTTGTGGTGAATTCATACATTGTAGTACTACTTGAAATAAAAAGGAACATACTATTATACAACAATTGTGTGAGTCTCAAAAACATGCTGAGTGAAAGAAGGCAATCACAGGAATACATACTACATTGTTGTTATTATAGACAAAGTTAACTCAAGATTGAAAGAAATCAGAAGAGTGGTTGCTTAGATGGGGGTGGAGGAGGTGTTGACAGGAAAGAGGCTGAAGATACTTTCTGGAGTGATGGAAATATTCTATACCTTGACTGGGATAGTAGCTACACAGATGTATAAATTTGTCAAAACCCATCAAACTGTACTCTCAAAATTTATATATTTTGTTATTATGTAAATTATACCTCAATAAAAAATTTTTTTGGAGGGAAAGCCCATATTATGTGCCAGATAGTAGGGAAATCATTATAATGAGCAATGGTAAATAAAACAGATGTGGTCCCTCCTTTCATGTAGCAAGCTCAAGCTCAATCAGATTAGACATAGTATTAATATGCCCATAACACAAGTTCCAAGCACAATAGCTAAGTCTTAGAAAAATTCATAGTTTCAGTTCTCCCTTCCGATTTTTTATTTCCCCAATTCAAAGTGAGCTACTTCACAGGATGTTTAACAATGACAAGTTCTGCCTTCAGAAAAAAAATAACAGAAGTAATTGGATATGGCTTAGACTTCTTACCCAATAGAAAATTTATATCTGAACATAATAATCCAACATTCAATATATATAAATAATTTGGTCTTAAATAGTACTATGAGCAAGGACATCAGTAGTCCTGTATATATTGAAAAGTGCCAAGTCCAGTCCAAATTGATTTTTACAGTCTCTCTTAAAGCCTGGTGTCATTCTGCTGGACATTCCCAGAGACTTCTGCCTCAGCTCCTCTTCATTTTTGAACCCCAGGTTGCCTCAGTTAATAAGGTATTTCAAGTGGCAAGAGTACTTAAGTCTGGGCATATTTAGAAATGCAGTCCTTCTTTTTTTAAAGATTTTATTTATTTATTTGACAGTGAGAGACACAGCGAAAGAGGGAACACAAGCAGGGGGAGTGGGAGAGGGAGAGGCAGGCTTCCCGTGGAGCAGGGAACCTGATGTGGGGCTCAATCCCAGGGTCTTGGGATCATGACTTGAGCCAAAGGCAGACGTTTAACGACTGAGCCACCCGGGCGCTCCGAAATGCAGTCCTTTATTAAAGGATATGTGACCAGCTGGCAATGCAGTGTCTGAGTCCAAATTTAAGGACTTTCCCCTCGCACAAGCTATTTATCCTACCTCTAGAGCAAGGATACATCTAACGGTTACTCGGTACTAAACAATCCACCTCTTCTTGGGAACACTGGGGTAAAATTTCAGCTGTGCATGGAGGGACAGCTTGTCCCCAGCTGCTCTGAGAAATTCCATAGTCTTGTGTAGGTGATTTCATACCCGCTTTTCTGTTTATGTCTTACTTAGTGTGTTGGCCAGTAGAATGGACATGAGTCTTCAAAATATTAGCCATAAAATGGCTTTAGCAATGCATTGTAAATACTTTGTCTTAGCAATTTACATAAGAAGATTAGTGGGAAAGTTTTAATAACCTGTTTATTCATATTGTATAACACTTATAAAAATTCTATAAAGATCCACAGTTATTCTAGCTGGGACCAGTTTTAGCCTACTCCTCAGACTGAACAAAAATAACATATCTCCACACACATACCAAAAAATTAACACCATACAAGGAAAGGAAATATTTTCCCAAAGAAGCAACCACTGTAAAGAGCTGTGACGCTGACCTAAATATACACTCAACAATTTATAATGTCACCAGAACTCGTAGCTTTCCAGGCTAAAATATATATGTATGCAAGTTACTTCAAATTTTTCCTGCAAGCAAGGGATGTGTACCTCATGTACGTTTGCTTAACTGAAGGGGCTCAGGAGCACTTTCCAGAAGTAAACTACCTGAAAGGTAAATTCAAAGTCTTTACAGCCTCCATGGCTTTCAGCTTTGAAAAAGCAGTTGGTTTAGGTTTTGGATTTTTTTGGTTTGTTTGTTTTTTGTTTTTGTTTTGTTTTGTTCTTTCAGCTTCACCCCATCAATGTTTGGCAGAAAAAAGAAAAAGGAAAACAGGAAAAAATGAAGACCACATTTTGAGTGAGCACACCCTGTTAGAGAAAAATAAATAAATGAGATTCCCTTGAAGAACATTTGGTTCTCCGCTGAGGAGTTTCTCTTTAATGGAAACTTCATTTTTAGTTTTAACATCAAAACTTTACATCAGCTGACAAAACACAGAAAGAAAAGGAAAGAAATCTTTGTTACATTTGTTTTGGCCTTTCTCTACTTGTTAAACAACGGTTACCCTCAGTATATCATGGGAATGAGGAACAGTATTCTCTCATTTATAATATTGCCTCTGGGAGGCAGCATGGTGTATGGGAAAAAATAGAACTTTGAAATGAGAAGTGAATTCAAACGGAGTTTTCCCTCAATTATATATTTTTTATATAACATAATTATATAGTTCCCTCAATTATATATTTCGGTCATAGTCTATCATTTTTCTGGGCTTTAGGCCTCTCGTTTGTTAAATGGGCATACTTGTACCTGATAATCACTGTGATAAAGAGACTAACCTGAATATTGGTCTGCATCAGACGGTAGCTAGCTTTCTGATAATAATTTTTTTATTTATGGCCTTCCTATGATTTCATTTTTTATCTATAAATGTTTAGAATTTTTCAGACTTCAGCTCTAACAGTTCCACATTATTATGAAGACAGTCAATATTTTCATTAGCATCTTTAGGATTCCACTGAAGACTTACCCAGATAGCTATCTACCTGACAGAATCATTCATCCTAACCCTGAATTAAACAATATTTTTATTTATAGGTTTTATACAGCTTAGAATGAAACCTTAAGCTATAAAATTCTAGATATAAGCGCTCTAAAATTAGAATTAAAACTCTTCTTCAGGAAAGACCAAATCTATTCTTCAAATTATTTTTTTTCTGTACAATTATCATTTAAAATAAACACTGAGGAGTTATGGCACTGTCCACCCTCCCCCAGATGACTTCTCCAGGCTAGATTGCAAGGGTGTAGTTTGCTGAGCAAATGCTAATTGCATCTCAGGCACACTTCATACAGTAAATTTTACTGAGTAAAACACTGAATGCAATAGAAGGTAAGAAGACATAGTCTAAAAAATACTAGATTTTACAAAATCTGACAGAACTCTCTTCCCATAGAAGTCATGTCGTATTTATATGTAGTAATGAGTATTGTGGTCCACTCTAACCAAATTGTTACAATGACATACATCTAAATCAAAACACTTAGCCGTCCCTCCTCTGCTCTTCTTTCTGGTTGGCAGTGCTCACTAAGACCATAGCTCACAGCACTCACCCTGTTTCCATAACTACTGGAATACTGATTCTGCCATACACAGACCTTTATGTCCCTCAGATCAGCACCTCAAACGGACATATTTTCCCCCTGGACCCGATCCTTATTTTTCCACATCAGGAAATAGACTTCTTTACTTTCTAATCACATAATAATAAATCAATAAATAGCCTTTGCTGTCATAATTTAGCCAATTTAAACAGATCAGTGAGTTTCAACCTGGGAGATGGCAAAAAGAGAAAGCGCAGCTAGGCTACCTCATTTCACACATGCATCTTTATACTCGGGAGGGATAAGGCAAGAGGTTCAAAGGGCTATATTCCCTAGTAATATTTGAAAAAGTATGTCCAATATTAAACTTGAAAAGATTTAAAAAGGTATATTTAATATTAAATTTTGTTTACTTGGTGATGGTACTTAATTTTCTTTTGATATTGCAAATACTAGTAAAGGAAGAGACTGGGGTTTTTTAGTGTGAAATACTGCACAAATTTAATACCTAAAGTCATACATATTCTTAATGAATAAAGAAAATAATAAATCAAGAGACTAGGAACCAAGTTTTAGCACATTAAAAGAGAAGAGCACAATATCTACTTCACAATATCTACTTAATACACAGAATTTATGTTACAAAACATCATTATTCAGCATAGAATATACCTAGCCCATTTAAAAAAAAGCATAAATATATCTGCTGTTGAATAGATAAAATATACACTTAAAAAAGTACTAATTGTACTGCATTGAGAACAAACCGAGGCATATGGTTTTTAATCAGATCAGCCTGTTTACTTTGGAACATTATTTGTGAAAGTCAATATATGTAAAAATTACTAATGGAAAATTACATAACTTTTTGAAAAAACTACATCGTTTTGTATTCGGTATATCAGGGAGTCAAAGTAATTATCAGTTCTATAAAACAAACTGTATCACTATTGGTTTTATCAACTGTTGTATAGATTGTGAGATAGTTTGTCCCCTATTGTTTTAGTGCCATAATGAAAGCAAAGTCTACTTTCCAGGTTCCAGTCTCTGTTGTGGAAATAGGCTACTTCAAACTAGTTAATGATTTTTATTGGGTTTATTTACAAAACAAAGATAAATCCACATTGACTCAGATTTTTCTAGGGTGAACTAGATATCCTATGTTATTTCTTCCTTATGAGCAGGTTGAATGCATGTAAAAAACTATTGCTGACCATGGCTATAGTCTATGGCGTTCTGCTTGGCTGGCCTTTGACTGGTAACGACCATCAGTTGAGTGTCTAATATCTGCAAGGATTATGTGTAGAAAGCAAAACTTCAAATTGCCTGTGTTTTAACTTATTAAGATTAAAAATCTTTAGTATAGCTGATGTTCATGACTTCAAGCTTCTGGCAAATCAGATTTACATGCTATTATGGATTTGAATATGTTTCCTTCAAAATCATATGTTGACATTTTAATCTCCAATACCTCAGAATTCAACCTTATTTGGAAATAGTGTCAATATAGTTGGAATTAGTTAAGATGAAGTCATCCTGGAGTAAGATGGGCCCTTAATCCACTAAGTCTGGTGTCCTTATTAAAGGGGAACTGTGGACACAGACATGCACACTGGGAGATCACCATGTGAAGATAAAGGCAGATATCACAGTGACACTTCAAAATCCAAGGAACACCAAAGATTGCTAGCAAACTACCAGAAGCTAAGAGAGAGGCATGGAATAAATTTCTCCTTCACAAACCTTCAAAGGAACCAACTTTGCTGACATCTTATTCTCAGACTTCTAGCCTCCAGACCTGTGAGACAATAAATGTCTGTGTTTAAGCCATCCAGTAAGTCTGTGCTACTTTACTACAGCAGTCCTAGCAAACTAATACAAATGATGGAATTGCAAATGACTTTTAAGTATTTGAGTAACTTCTGTAAATCTAATGAACTAAACATAAATGTAAATCCAGTTTTTCTTAAATATACAAATAAAATTCTCATACATTTTAAATTAAAATCTTGCCAATATGTCTATGTTTCTTATATTTTTTCAAATGTTATATATTTTAATCAGTGTATTCACATTATCATGTTGATCTTAAAAATTAAATACCAAAATATTAATTTTATGGGATTTTTTTACTCCATTAAATATTTACTTATTTTTACATTTTTTCCAAGTTTCAGTGTTTATCTTACCTGACCAAGGGTCATATTTATCATCTCAGACAAGCTAAGTTTACCATGAACTTTTTCATAACATCTGATTGTCTGCTTTGAATTCATGAGATTGTGTACCTCCACAACCCAAGATTGTAAATAAATTTTTTATTGCTTTTTGAGTTCTGAATCTTTATTTGTCCCTCAGCCACTATTCTGTTCTTCAGGCTTTTCCCACTATTCTATAATCACTTTATTGGCAAAGGAGTCCAATCTGCTAAGACACATGGTTTGCAAGAATCAGCTCATTATCAGGCAGGTTTGGGAAAGCACCCATGAGGGTAACACTGACACTACGTGTCTCAGCTGTGGACAGTTGAACACCCACTCAGTTGGTTGGCTAAATCCCAAGCCACTGAGTGAGCTTGAACCTATCCAGTAACTGGGAAAAGTCACAGGAGTGACCAAGATGTGAATTGTCCCTTTTCAAAGATACTTATCCTAAGTCAGACTTGAGGCTGCTTTTCAATTCTCAATTTGAAACAATAATAATAAAAATACAGATTCAATATCTGTGACAGGAGCAGAGCGATCAAGGAGGAGAAGAAGATGACCTAATATATGAGATAAGGGCACAGGGAGCCAATTGTGTACAGACTGTAGGCCAGTGTGAGGAGTTGGACAGAGTAGGGACTTGCCTGCCTTAGTTTTAAAAGATCATGTTTCTGGTCTATTTCTCCGGACAATCAGCTAGAAAGTGAGCATTGGCCCCTTTCTCAATCTTTGTTTCTGATTAATGAGATTTCTTTCCAGCAAAGGGAAAAGATAAGACAGTGTAGACTATGGACTCTGAGAAACAAACTGAGGGTTCTAGAGGGGAGGGGGCTGGGGGGATGGGTTAGCCTGGTGATGGGTATTAAGGAGGGCGCATACTGCATGGAGCACTGGGTGTTATACGCAAACAATGAATCATGGGACACTACATCAAAAACTAATGATGTAATGTATGGTGATTAACATAACAAAATAAATAAATAAAAATTATATCATCTATTAACATCATTCTCACTGACGTCAGTGAGGAAGTAGGAAGTACCCAAAGTTCCCTAGAGCATTTCAGTTTTAACTCTACCTGGTTAGACTCTCACTATGCTTGTGGCTGCGTCCCTCTTGTGACTAAAAACCAAATCCTTCGTTGTGTCCTTGTTTTGTCCCTCTGTTTCAATGAGGTCTCTTTCCTCAATATCTGATTTCTTGCGTAGTTTTTCCTAAATGTATTGATTCCATTCTTTCTATTTCAGCTGGCTAATCTTAATCCATTTTTTCCTACCTATATGATGTATTCACAATTTGATTACTACTTATTAATATTACTATGTCAAGGTGATACCTCCACCCTTCCCCAAGGAATTTCATAACAAATAGCCAGCTTCTTTTAACTATATACTGGCAACCAAACTGGTATATTCAAATCAATTATTTCTTCAAAGTCAATCATAAAGATGATCACAGATACAAAGCTACATTTTATTGATTTGTTTGTACTGTTTAAATAAGGCTCTGTTTTCCATAAATATTGCCTAGGTAGGAGTTTGTTTTGTTAGAGAACACCAGAAAATATACGCAAGGTTTTTAAAATTATAAACAACAAATGTGTCGGCCCTTGAATATACACTAGGTACACAGAACTCAACTACAGATCCCTCGTGTGACCCTACAATGTAGTGAGGAAGAAAGAAGGGTAAACACAAAATTAAAACACAGTATGTTAAATAATATCCTATCATTCATCCATTCAATAAATATTCATCAGGTCCATACTTTGCTGCTGGCCTTAACCTAGGAATACAAAAAGAAGATAAACTAATTGACTTCAGAAAGCCTGTATGCAGACTGAGGAGAGAAGCAGCCATTAAACCAAGAATTAGAATGCAATGTGTAGTGTGTAAGTATTCATTCATTCATTCAACAAACACCTCTTGACAATTACTTTGTGCCAGAGATGTGGTAGTTGCTTGAGACGTGAAGACATAATTCATGATTATTTTCCTTAGAGGGAACCCATCATCTCTAGCACATTTGATGCAACAGTCTGTGCAAAACCACGGAGGTGAAAGAAAGCGAGGCATGTTCCAGAAATTGTAAGTGGCAGATTAGGACTGTGCACAGAGAACCTATGGAGAAACAGTAAAACTGAAGCCAGGTAGAGGACTGATTTTGAGAGAACTTTTTCTTAAAGACTGTGTTTATATTCTCCAAACTCTATGTTTCCAGAAACTTTTTCTCACTGCACTACACAAGTATTATTTACTTTGCAATTTGTATAGGTATCGTGGAGTGTCGAGCAATGGAGTTTACTTTCTCCCTGAAAGCAGAGCCTAAGACTAGGAGCTGTGCGCAGGTAGTTTACTTGGGAGACAATTCCATAAGGGGCAAAAAAGAAGGACTAGGTAGAGAAGGAAAGGAGGAAAAGCCAAATTATGGGTTGACCACCACTGTAAGCAGTCACGGATCAGTACCACCTGGACTTTTTCTGAGAAGCATGGAAATGATTTCGCAGCATCTTCCATGCAAGGATAGAACGGTAAAAAGCATTCACAGAGGAGCTCCGATCCCCCATTATTGATGGGAGCCCTGATGTCACCACGCAGGTGCACGCACGCGCACGCGCGCAGTCCGTGAGCACGCAAACACGACGCTGGTCCTCAACAGGTGCGTGACTGTGTGGCAAGCAGGCTCCCCCTGGCGTCTCTCCCCTCCGAGAGCTGCGAGAGAAAGCAAAGAATGTGTGCTAGAGATGCGACATTGTCCCTGCAAAGTGAACTGTGGGATCCTGTGAGGAACTGTCCCCCACCTTGAGGCAAAATCCAAATCAGAGGCTGAGAAGAGTATAAGAAGGACCCAAGAAGTGTCTGAGGTGCTCATTTATGTTATGATATACAGTTGACTTTTGAACAATGTGGGATTGAACTGTGCAGGCCCACTTACACGTGGATGTTTATAGTACGGTACTGTAAATGTATTTTCTCTTCCTTTTGATTTTCTCAGTAGCATTTTCCTTTCTCTAGCTTACTTTATTGTAAGAATACAGTACATAATACAGATGACATACAAAATATGTGTTAATCAACTGTTTATGTTACTGTTAAGGCTTCTGGTCAACAGGAGGCTATTAGTAGTTAAGTTTTGGGGGAGCCAGAAGTTATATATGTATTTCTGTGCATGGGTCGGTGACCCATGTTGTTCAAAGGTCAACTGTGTTTGAAATGCCCCCAAAACATGTGGTGATTAAACATTGACTTCTCATCCTAAAAATTAGTATGTCCTAAGGCTAACCTGTCTAAATATACACTTTAGAAAGATCTCTAGAGTAGCAGTTTTCAGCATGGAAAAATTTGATGACAAAGAAACCAAAATGATTAGGGCTTACACTAAAACAGTGGAGGAACATAGAAAGGGATGTAGATCAGAAAGCTTCTTCAGGAGATAAAATTGGTAAGCTGGCGAACATAGGAGAGAGACAGCATATCCTAGGACAGAGTTTCTCAGATATTTTTTTGTTATAACCCACATGAAGAAATACATTTCACGCAGGAAGACTCACCGTCCCTCACACCTTCCTATACACATACACTTTATTTTTTTTTAATATTTATTTGAGAGAGAGAGCACACACAAGCATGGGGAGGTGCAGAGGGAGAAGGAGAAGGAGGCTCCCCAATGAGCAGGGAGCTGAATGTGGGCTCGATCCCAGGACCCTGGGACCATGACCTGAGCTGAAGGCAGATGCTTAACCGACTGAGCCACCCAGGCGCCCCCACATACACTTTAATAATACAAAAGTTTTACAAGTTATACATACCTTTACTGTGTGCAATGCTTGTTAATATTTTTTTATATTCTATTGTCTCTATCTTACAGTATTGGCTGCACATTGTTTTTTTTTTAAGATTTTATTTATTTATTCATGAAAGATGGGGGGGCAGAGGGAGAAGCAGGCTCCCAAGGAGCAGGGAGCCCGATGTGGGACTCGTTCCCAGGACCCTGGGATCATGACCTGAGCCGAAGGCAGACGCTTAACCATCTGCGCCACCCAGGCGCCCCCTGAAATAGAACACTCTTAACTATGCTGGAATTAAAATTTTAAAATGAAAAAACAAAAAAACAATAAGTAAAAAAATAAAATAATATATTGACTGCATAATTTGGTTATGTTACCACAGTTTTAAAATACTGATTTAGGGTAACTCCCAGCATTCTAGCTTAGCAACAGAGAAAAACTGATAGATAGATCATCAATATGGGGAATATAGAAAGAAGGAGGAGAAAGTTTTGAAAAGAGTTCAGTATGTGTTCAAGGTATGTTAGGTACTTTCATATATAATACTTTATTTACTCTTTATAACTACCTTAATAGGAAGTTGTTATTCCAGCTTTAAAGTTGGAGAAATTAAGGCTTATACAAATTATAAATGGAAGAAGGTTTGAAACAATTTTTATTCCCCTGTTAAAATTCAATATTTTGCAATGTTCCCCCTAAACTTAACTAATATTAACCTTGCTTTATATTTGAAAAGCTAAAAATACAAGTAAATAATGCCATTAAACGTCTGGCTGACCCTGTGGTCTATTGGGAGTAATTTTGTTAATTTGGTTTTTTGAAATAAATTTTTTGTGGTCTTCTTTCATGTCACAGCTGCTCTTTGTAAGGAAAAACATAAATCAAATTATATAATTCTGTTTGTTCTATAAATGAGGGAGAATAAAAGACCTGAACCAGTTTTCTCTTTGCACTGTCCATTTTCAAGGGATTTTTAGACTGGAAGAGACTGTGGGATCATCTATGGAGACATCCAATTCCTTTACTTCACAGATGAGAAAACTGATCTCATCTATTTATTGGCAGAATTGAGTGTGTAGGAAACCCTAGTAAATCATGTGTTCTGCCATTTAAAATTTGCAGTTATTATTCAACTTCCCTCTCAGCTCCTCTCTGCAAACATTCTAATTGCTCTTTCCAGAAGAATCATTTCCCAAGTCCAGATCACAAAATAGAACACAAAGAAAGATTCAAGCATAAGGAGGAGGAAAGGGTGGAGTAATTAACATCCTCCTTTCTCCAGTGGATTCAAAGCTTTTTTTTTTTACTCCTACTTCCGTGCACACAAACTGACCATGTGTGGAGGCTGCACTGTTTTATCTGCAGATCCTACAGAAACTAGAAACTTCTTTCCTTCTTTCTTTCTTTCTTTTCTTTCTTTCTTTCTTTCTCTCTTTCTTTCTTTCTTTCTTTCTGTTGAGGGTTGACAACTGACATCCCAAAGTTCAGTTTCCCCTTCACTTTTGTTTTCCTTTTGCTTTCCCGCTCTATAAAATAGCCATGTATAGACTACTACATGTTCATGCGTGTTACAGCTCTGTTTCCATCAGGATGGCTTTTCTTGACAAAAGCCTTCCCCCTGTTCTTTGCATCTATAGGTAATGGAAGGGTGGAAAGGTACAGGGAGAGAGGCACATAATGGGATTCAGCATAGGCCCTAGGGAATTCTTTGTGCAATTCAATCCCAAATATGGGCAATTCTTTTCTAATATATACAGTAAGTAGTATTAAATTATTTGGGGGTATAAAAACACCTAGGCCAATATGACCTAGGTGTTTACCAAAGTTTGTATATAAACGTAGGATTTGTTAAAATGGTTGAAATACCCTGATGTTGGTGATCACTTAATTCAACTGGCTAATAGCCAGCTATATTACTCTAGGTTCTCCAGAGAAGCAGAACAAGTAGGATGGAGAGAAAGAGTGATTGAAAAAGAGATCAATTGACTTTAAGGAATTGTCTCCCATCATTTATAGAGGCTGGCAAGTCCGAAGTCCATGAGGCAGGCAGCAGGCGGGAAACAAGTAAGAGTTGATGCCGTCCTGAATTTAAATTTCACAGGTCAGCAGGCTGGAAATTCAGATAGGTTTCTTTGTTGCCATTTGGAAGAGAATTACTTCTTCTTCAGGAAATCTGTCTTTGCTTTTTAGACCTCAGCTGACTGGATCAGGCCCAAACCACATCTGCTTTACCCAGAATCTACTGATTTAAATGTTAGTTACACCTAAAAAATACTTTCACAGTAACATCTAGCCTGGATGCATAGCTTAAGGCATGTTGACATATAAAATTAACCATCACACCAGATAACAGTAACTTTGCTTCTCACAGGCAGAGTATTTAAAATTGCAATATAATGGAATTATATTAGGAAACCATCACTGTGGGGTGATGTAACTGTTTTAATTGATCTGAATGCCTAATTCTGGTAATATGTATGAAGTTTTTATCAATAATCACTTAAATTTGTTTAAAAATAAAAGAATAATTTGTGGAAGTTTTTGTTTTGGAATTTGGTGTGTGTATGTGGGGAAGAGAGAGAGAGAGAAAGAGTGAGCGAGCAAGAGAGGGCACTCTTACCTGACAAAAACTAAAATTTTATTCTGTACAAGTGGTCAATTCAATTTGGCATTTTTATTTTGAAACTCTCTAAGTCAAATGTATATAGAGAAACAAGATAGTTTAAAGATTTAAATTCAGCATCAATATATTTCCCAAGTTACATGCTTTAAATTATACCAAATTAATTCTGGAAGAGAAAATAAAACTACCCCATATGACTGCATATTATCATGTGGTTTCCTTGGAAACAAACAACAGCATTTTTTGCCTAAATATATTTTGCAAAAACTTTCCTTCTTTCCCAGAGGAGAAAAGTAAGTATAAAAAAATAATAACACGATATGTCTAATTTCTGTAACAGGTTCATAGTTATATGAGTTAATGTGAGGAATCCTGAAGGTTCTTTTCTTTTTAATAATTAGCAAAAGCAGTAACCTCCCTCTTGGTTTTGACCTCTCTAGCTTATACATTCCCACTGTGAGGTTTAGTGCAGGGGCACATGTAAAGTCAGCAGAAATTTGAAACCCTTTGCTGGTTAATGCTATCATTAACAGAGCTCTTCATCGCTCAGCACAGAATACCTAGAAAATGGCTGTACTTTTTTCTTTGTTCATCAACTTTTACATTCCCCCTTTTTATGAAATATTTCAAAGATTTAGACATAATTTTATGATTTTACAAATGTTAAATTTTTAACTGTTTCAGAAACCCTTGGAAAGAAATGAAAAATGACAGATACAGAGAAAGTCTCTTATCACCTTACTCAATCTTATAGCCTGAATTCCTCCTTTCCTTCTACCTGCCTCCCTCCCTTTTCAGAGATAGCCAGTATATTAATAGATTGTGCAACTTTCCTGTCTTGGTTTTTATTACTTTTCCCACATGTGTATAACACCATCAAACATATAGGTAACATTTTACATCATTTTAATTTTGTATGATATACAGTTACAGCCTAATTCTTAATTTACCCTTATGCTTTCAAATTTACCAAAGTTGATACGTGAAGACCTATTTCATTTATTTTAACTGCACCATAATTTACCTAATCATTTCTTTATCACTAAATATTTAGATTGTTTCCCAATTTCTTCCTTTATCAGTAGTGATGCAAGAAATAGCCTTGTACATGTCTTCTCATGTACATTTACAGGTGTTTCTCTAGCAGTGGAATTTCTGGAATATGTATTATACTCATAGTCTATTTTGCTTCATTGTCTAAGTGTTTTTTCAAAGTGCTTGATTAATTTACCCTACCACACCTCCAAAACTGTATACTGTTAGAATTTGTTAGAATTTGTTTCTCCACACCTCCAAAACTGGATATTGTCAGAGGTTTCAATTGTCAGAGGTCTGCCAGTGCTGAATGTGAAACAATATTTCATCTTCAAACCCATGAGAATTTCCCCCTCCACTATTCTGATTAAAGATCTTTTCTCCATCTTTACCATTCTAGCTTCTTTTTTCATAGACTTTTCAATCATAAATTATTTGCTCATTTTCCTTTTTATTTTTTAAAGATTTTATTTATTTATCTGAGAGAGAGAGAGAGAGAGAGAGAATGAGCAGGGAGGGAGGGCAGAGGAAGAGGGAGAAGCAGACTCCCTGCTGAGCAGGAGTGGATGTAGGGCTAGATCCAGGACCCCAGGGATCTTGACCTGAGCCTAAGACAGAGGCTTAGATGACTGAGCCACCCAGGCACCCCATATTTGCCCATTTAACAATTAGGTAATTTGTCTTATTCATGTTGAGACTGTTTTACTATAATAAGATACCAGTTTTTCTGTTTATATATGTTATAAATTGTTTCTCTCAAGATTATTAGTTTTTTAAAAATTTTTCAGTGTATCTTACAGTACAGAACCTTGCATTTTAAACAAGGCTATGGATGATTTCCTTTCATTTTGTGCTTATTGTGCTTTTGTTTAAAATAAAGTATTCACCTATATTTCCTTCCAAAAGTTTTAAAGAATTTTTTCTCACATTTGGGTCTTGGATTCACCTGGAATTTATTTTTTGTTATTTTTTTAAAGATTTTATTTATGTATTTGACAGAGAGACAGCGAGAGAGGGAACACAAGCAGGGGGAGTGGGAGAGGGTGATGCAGGCTTCCTGTTGAGCAGGGAGTCTGATGCGGGGCTCGATCCCAGGACCCTGGGATCATGACCCATGCTTAAGGCAGACCCTTAAGGACTAAGCCACCCAGGCGCCTCTGGAATTTATTTTTAATGTGGTACAAGTTGAGAATTCTTTAAACAAAGAATTAATTTTACCTAATACCATGTATTAAAAACTTTGTTTTTTGGGCACCTGGGTGGCTCAGTTGGTTAAGCGACTGCCTTCGGCTTGGGTCATGATCCTGGAGTCCCGGGATCGAGTCCCACATCGGGCTCCCTGCTCAGCGGGGAGTCTGCTTCTCCCTCTGACCCTCTTCCCTCTTGTGCTCTCTATCTCTCATTCTCTCTCTCTCAAATAAATAAATAAAATCTTTAAAAAAAATTTGTTTTTTTACAACCAATTAGTCTCTCACCACTAGAGTTCTTATATATGCAGAAATCTTTGTCTGGGGTCTTTATTCCTTTCCATTGGTTGTTTTGTTTAGCCCAATACAAATAGTAAGAGTACTTAAAGATAAATTAATAAAAGTTATTCATTCTAAATAATAGGGAGAAAAAAGATTGAAAACAAAAAATGACCAGGCCTATAGGGCCCAAGGATAGTAATATTCTATGATAGTAATATCAAAAGATCTATTATTTGTGTCATTGGAGTATATGAAGTAAAGGAGAAAGAGGCTGGTGCAGAAAAATATTTGAAGACATAATGGCTGAAAAAAATTCCCCATGTTTAGTGAAAAATAAATTTACAGAAAAAAAAATTTAAGAATTTCAGCAAATCTTAAACGGTTTAAGTTCAAATAAAAAAACTTAAGGGAAATTATACCAGAGGGGAAACTTGGATCTTTGGGAATGAAGGGAAAGCAAGAGAAATGGTACACGTCTGAATAAAAATAATTTACTATTTTTCTTTTCTAAGTTCGTTAAAATATGTACTACTTTTTAAAGGAAAATTTATAACATTTTCTGGGAAAATTTCGGTGTATGTGCATGTAATACATGACAAAGTAAGTAGACAGAAGATCAGCAAGGACATAGAAACCTGAATAACACTACCAACCAACTTGACCTAATTGACTACAAGTAGAACATTCTACCCAATAACAAAGAATATACATTCTTTTCAAGTACACATAAAACATTCACCAAGATAGATCATAAAACAAATATTAACAAATTTAGAAGAGTTCAAGTTATATAAATTATGTTCTCTAAACATCAGTACCAGAAAAATATCTGCAAAATACCTAAATCTTTGAAAATTGAATAACCCCTGGATCAAAGAAGAAATCTCAAGAAAACTTTGAAAATATTTCAAACTGAATGAAAACAAAGAATCTAACACTATAAAGAATGTAAAAGAAGATACTCCTACAGACTCCATAGATATTAAAGGATAATGAAAGAATGCTACAAAACTCTATGCCCGTGATTTTAACAACTTAAATGAAGTGGATCACTTCCTTGAAAACCACAAATTATCAAAACTTGCTCCATAATAAATAGTCTATATCTGTACCTATTAGAAAATTGAATTTGTAGGTTAAAACCTTCCAAAAAAGAAAAATCTAGCCCCAAATGTTTTCACAGATGAATTCTCCCAAGGATTTAACAACAAAATAATGCAAATTCCACATAATCTTTGCAGAAAATGGAAGGGCTGGGGAGAGAGGGCAGGAGCACTTCCCAACTCATTTTATGAAGCCAACATTCCCTTGATACAAAAACCAGCCAGAGATATTAAAAGAAAAAAAAAAAACCTACAGAACACTATCTCTCATGAACATAAACATAAAAGATACTCAGTGCTATGATCTAAATATTTGTGTCCCCCCAAAATGCTTATGTTGAAATCTTAACTCCCAAAGGTGATTACATATTAGTGGGTGGAGTCATTGGGAGGTGATTAGGTCATGAGGATGGGGCCCTCATGAATGCAATTAGTGCTCAGTAAAAGCAATCAACAGAATCCCTAGCCCCTTCTACCATGTGAGGACACTGCAGGAAAGTACTTATTAACCAGGAATCAGGTGCTCACCATCCACCACATAGAACCTACAAGTACCATGATCTTAGATATCCCAGTCTCCAGAACTGTGAGAAATGGATTTCTGTTGTTTGTAAAATATAATCAGGGGGTGCCTGAGTGGCACAGTCAGTTAAGTGTCTGCCTTCTGCTCAGATCTTGATCTCAGGGTCCTGGGATCGAGCCCCACATCTGTCAGTCAGGCTCCCTGCTCAGCAGAGAGTGCTGCTCCCTCTCCCTCTGCCTGATAGTCCCCCTGCTTGTGGGTTCATGCTCTCTCTCTGTCAAATAAATAAATAAAATCTTTAAAATATATATACATCGTGCCAGTATTTTGTTATAGCAGCCTGAATGGGCTAAGACACAAATTGAATCTTGTATTATGTAAAAAAAGATAATGTGGAAATAAAAATCACAATGAAAGAAAAGAAGAAGATAGCAGGAGGGGAAGAATGAAGGGGGGGGGTTGGAGGGGGAGATGAACCATGAGAGACAATGGACTCTGAAAAACAAACTGAGGGTTCTAGAGGGGAGGGGGTGGGAGGATGGGTTAGCCTGGTGATGGGTATTAAAGAGGGCACATTCTGCGTGGAGCCCTGGGTGTTATACACAAACAATGAATCATGGAACACTACATCAAAAACTAATGATGTAATGTATGGTGATTAACATAACAATAAAAAAGAAAAAATAAAAATCACAATGATACCAATACACATCTAGTAGAATGCCTTTTTTTTTCTTTTTTTGCAAAAACTGACAATACCAAGTACTAGCAAGGACACAAAGCAATAGGAACTCTCACACATACCTGATGGGAATGCAAAAGGCACAGCCACTCTAGAAAATAACTCTTATAAAGTTAAACACAAACTTACCACAACAATTACCCAGCAAGACCACACATTGGCGTTTACCCAAGTAAAATGAAAACTATATTCACACAAATACTATAGTAATTTCAAAACAGTTTTGTTAATATCACCAGAAACTGAAAACAACATAAATGTTGCTGAACAGGGGAATAGATAAATAAATTGTGGTACATCCATGTAATGAAATAGCACTCTGCAATAAAAAAGGAATGAACTGCTGATACATGGGAGAAATTGATGAATCTCAAATGCAGCATGCTAAGAGAAAGAAGTTTTTCTCCAAAGGCTATATCTGTATAAATCCATATATGGTACTCTCTAGAAAAGGCAAAATTATAGAGTTAGAGGACCAATCAGTTGTTGCCAGATATTAATACTAGGGGAAGTGTTTGACTACAAAGTACAGCATGAAGTCATTTCTTCTGGAGTAATAGAACTGTTCTGTTCTATTACACCTTGATTGTGGTGGTGGTAATACTACAGTAGGCATGTGTTAAAACGCATAGAACTCTATACTAAAAAGAGCAAATGTCGCTGTATGTAAACTTTTTAAACACATTTTTAAAATATTCGATGGGTCTTTGGAAATAATTTGTCTTCCTATTTGTTCAAGGTAGTACTTTATATGCATCTTAATTTTTGATATATGCAATCTGTCATTTTTCAGAAAAGTTATATCAGTCTCCCAATACAGTTGATGATTTATCAGTTTCAACTTTAATACTGTTAATATTTGCTTTATGCACTTTTGAAGGCATTACAGTTTTTTCAGTATATATACTTTCAGGGCTGTATCTTTCTTGTGAATTATGGCATTCGTTCACCATAGCCCTTTTTTGGTTCAAAGTTTATTTTTCCTTTCATTAATATTGCAAAAAAATTAATTTAGTTGCGTTCATTTTTGCCTGTACATGTTTTTCCATTTTGATATTTTCTGTATCATCATATTTAGGTGTGTTTCTCATAAATGGCATTTTAAAAATTTATTTGAAACTACCTGTCTTTTAAGAAGTAAATTTAGACTTAAATCTAAATTTATTTAAATTTAACTGGTAGTTTAGCATTTATCATTACTGCTTCATTATAATTTATTTTTAGTATTTTATTTTTAAATTTTATTTCCCCTTCTATTTATTTGCTTATGTTCTTCCTCCTTCTTCCTTCCTTTATTGAGCAGCAGAAACTTATTGGTTTGTTATTGGTTTACACTCTATTGCTCTATGTGTAGTGTTTATCCTTAAAGAATTAACACGCATTCTTGACTCAGCAGAGTGAAAGTTTAGTCAACATTACTATTTCCCTCCAGAAAATCAAAGGATTTGAGAAAGCTTGAGTTCCAATGATTTCTCTGATTTTCCAGCAGTTTGAACCCTGGCTTTTGAGGCACTCAAAATTAGTCACCATCAGTATTTTTATTATTGATTTTAGCTTTCATTGCTTACTTAATCAGTGTCTTTACAGACATGCTCATCCACCTGTTAATCACTTTCTTTGATTCTTGCACCCTGTTCTTCCATGTTCCCTAGTCTTTTTTAAAAAGTGCATCATTTGATGTTCCTTTAGTGGGTCTGAGTCATAATATTCTTAGTCCTAATTCTTCTGAATACGTTCTTATTTTGTCCCTACTCTTCTGTAGCAAGATGTTATTTGGGCCTGGATACCAGGCATGGATTCTAAGCCTCACAGTTGAGGCCAGAGCACTAACTAAGCACCACAAGTGTAAAAGCACTGATTTTCCAACTTTCGATGTCACCCACCCGTGAAAGGATTGCTGAAAAGCAATTTTCCTGCAAAACCAGTACTACCACCCCTACTCTTCACTCAATATAAGAGGGGGTTTAGGAAAATGGAAGGTGAATTTCTGTGGGATCCACAATTCATGAAGAACATTTTTATTTCTCCTTACATGACCCTCCATGTGGAAGAAATATAATGTTTTTCCTCCCTAAAGCCAGAAAAGGGAGGAACAAAGAGAATTACTAAAACGAATCGGGGTTCTCCAAACTACTTATTGTCCTGTAAGTCAGTTAATCATGAGTATCTCTCATCCGAACTTTTCCAAGCCATTTATTTGGCCAGACAGAGCCTGGGATATGGAAACAGGAACAAGGAAAATTCATGTTGAAAGAAGAAATCTCATAGAAGCAGCCAACACTTCCACCATTTGGCTTCACGAGGAGTGAGTGAGTTTCTCAGAATTTTCTAAAGCCTTCGGATGTCTTATCAGTACACAAATTGTAACTGGAGCTAAAAAGGAAAGCAAGGAGTAAGAACCAAAGCCATATTTCCACAGCAGAGACAACACAAAGGAAAGACACCCATAGAAATCTCTGAAGAACCAATTAATGTGTTCCACAAAAATAACACCCATGTGTATGGTTGCAGCTAGAGAAACTGGAAGGCTGTCAGTCTCTGGATCTTCAGAATCCCATGACAAGCAATTATTAAAAAATAAAATGTTAATGTCCCACTGAGTTGTTGCTTCTCTATAAAGCCAGTAAAATCTAAATAACATTTCGGGAAGGGATCGAATTATAAGTTTTTATTTTTGTTTCTGCTGAGGCCCCAGTTAATTATTTAACTTAGGGTCGTTTCCCATATAGGATGTCAGTGTCCAAGTCTGGCTTAGATCGCATTCTCAATTTCTCTTTGTTTTTCTTCTTAACTGTAATTTCTAATAACAGTACTCCTTACTGGGGCGCCTGGGTGGCTCGGTCAGTTAAGCATCTGCCTTCGGCTCAGGTCATGATCCCAGGGTCCTGGGATCGAGCCCCTCATCGGGCTCCCTGCTCAGCCAGGGGCCTGCTTCTCCCTCTCCCACTCCCCTGCTTGTGTTCCCTCTCTCGCTGTGTCTCTCTTTGTCAAATTAAAAAAATAATAATAAATAAATATTAAATTAAAAAAAAACAGTACTCCTTACTACTTCCTTAGACTAGTGGCAAAGTTTAGGTAGTCCCTGTTTAATAGATAGGGTACACCTTAACAGGTTCTTCTTGTCCTTGTTGAAGCCCTAACTCCAAATCTCCAGTTAGATGCTAAAACCTCAACCTTCAGTCTTTAAGGCCCATATTTCTGTTTCACCCTGTTTCAGCCTCATTACCACATAGATTCCTATGACTTCAGCACTTTCTTATGGCACTGGCTTAAAATTTTCTTCTCATTTCTGCCACTTGAAGAATTTCTTTCTTTGAGCTAATTACATATTGAAAAAAGGTTTATATTTGCCCATCATGTCAATGTAGTGTCATGTTAAAATGTCCAATGTTAAATTATAACTTTTATCAGTTAAAGCCCTTATCCTCCTTACTTAGGGTAAAACCAATGCATTTAAATAAATTCATATCTATGTATTTAATTTTTTATTAATGATCAAAAGCAGTGACATTGTTGAGATGTTTTCAAATTTTAAGCTCTGCTATGGTCTGAATGTTTGTGTCCCTCCAAAATTCATATGTTGAAATCCTAATGCCAATGTGATGGTATTAAGAGATGGGGCCTTTGGGAGGTAATTAGGTCATGAGGGTGTAGCCCTCATGAGTCAAATTAGTGCTCTTATAAAAGAAACTCCATTGAGGTCCCTCAGCCCTTCCACCGTGTGAGGATACAATAAGTCTGTAACTTGGAAGAGGGTTCTCACCAAACCATGTTGGCACCCTGATCTTGGGCTTCCAGCATCCAGAACTGTGTGAAATAATTTTCTATTATTTATAAGCCACCCTCTGTCTATGGCACTTTGCTATAGCAGCCCAGACTGACTAACTCGGGTTCTCTAACCAGTCTTCATAAATCACGTATCTATGATGGAAAATCCCATTTTGATGTTAAATGAGTTTTGTTAGTAAAAAATATATATATCATTTGTAATCTTATAAATACACATATGCATGTGCACACATACACACATATGCTTGCACACACACACACACACACACACACACACACAAGCTAAATTATAACAAGTTTCAAGTACACCCTGGTTGTCTCCAAGATTGGGACCCTGTTCTCTTACTAACCTTCACTGAATTTTTTAACTAAACAAAATGAGAATATATCAATAGTAGCTAAAGCCATGTTCTAAATAAGCAGGTTTCAACTCCTGTTATTTCATCACTGGACTCCTCCCAAATAGAGTTTGGCAAGAGTCATTCTGAAATCAACACAGAAAGTCACAGAAGAACAAATTGGGGTCATCTGACTCATTCCACTTGTGACTTAAAATGCACTTAAACCCACATTTCCAGAGGGGAAAGTATCCCAAATCAACTAATGTCACATGTTTAAGTTCTTTTTAAACTTTGAGTCAGAGAGAAGACAAGGTGGAGAAAAAAATGAAAGGAGAATGAGTATTTTTAAATAAAACATTTCCAAATTGCTGAAAATAATTGTTTTATATCACAAATTGGGAAACAATTCAAAGGAAAGGATTTTATATTCCATAAACTTTACTATCATCTTTTTAATAAAATTTTTAAATCATATTTCTAAAATAAAAAGTAATATTTTTATTATTTAAAATTCATTTTTGACATTCTATTTCTGAGTTCAAAATACTTGACAACCTCAAAAGTTCTAAAACTAAAGTATTAAACACTCAAACTTATTTATCCAGACTTTTTTACATGACACCTCATATTTTTAAGTTTTAGATAATTATGTTTTTAGAAAACCACGGTTTTGGGCGCCTGGGTGGCTCAGTTGGTTAAGCGGCTGCCTTTGGCTCAGGTTATGATCCTGGAGTCCCAGGATCGAGTCCCGCATCAGGCTCCCCGCTCAGTGGGGAGTCTGCTTCTCCCTCTGACCCTCTTCCCTCTCGTACTCTCTATCTCTCATTCTCTCTCTCTCAAATAAATAAATAAAATATTTAAAAAAAAAAGAAAATCATGGTTTTAATTATATTACACAAAAATATTGTATTGAAAAGTAAAATATTGAATTAATCACTAATAAAATTTATCTATTAACATCATGTATTTCCAAAAATATGGATGCAGGTACTATCAAGCATTTCTGCCTCATACTCAAGAGATTGTGGATACCAGCTTTTGTTTCATATGAGGTATTTGCGGACATAAAAGGCAGCCCTGAGCGGCAGAGAGAATGTCCTTCTCCAAGTTTACTGCACTAGTAAACCACTGGGTATAAGGAGGAGGGATAAGTTTTGTTATTAAATTTGCTGCCACTAAAAACATTAGTAGTCTTAATTCTTTTCCTCTTGTTTCATTTTCTTGTTTTTAACCCTGTTGTCTCCTGATCCTACAATGAGTATTTCTTTTCCTTCCTTTTGTCCCCGTATCTTCCCCTATTCAGTCATTTTGAAGGCTAGCTTAAAGATCAACACATCGTGGTGTGTTGTACTAACAATCTCTTTTCCAACAGATTCTTCTTTTAAAGAAAAGCACTCCCACCAAATTACTAATGGATGTGCAAGTGCTGATTAAGCTATGCTTGGAATAAAGCTGATTAAATTTATTCTTCACGTATGATGTCTGTGTATCATTTAAAAAAATGAAACTATGTTTTATACATTCCTAAAATTAAAATATTCCAAGGATGACCAAAATATTTTTTATAAAAATTTCGTTATGTATTCTCCTAAAGAGATTATAGGTCCATATTAATAATACATTTATCATTGATTCACTATGATGTTCTCTGAAGAGGCATTTTAAATAATCTTTATTGGTGGATTCATAAGGAACGACATGTACTACTGAGAGAAGAGATCTACCAGTTACAGGAATAGACATGTTTTTTCCTAGAGAAGTACCATTAATGACAATTGTTGGGTCATTCGTTGACTACTCACAGTATTCTAGGCTCTTAGCTTCACATTACTGCACCTCATCCTTCCAGCCAATCTTGATTTCAATCTCCAACCCAAAATACTCTGAGTATGTTTATTGAGATTTAATAGATAATGAAACAGAGCCATAGATAGGTTATGTAATTTCTCCATGATCACATTAGCAATAAATGGAGATTCAAACACAGGTCTGTCTTCAAGAACAATGCTCTTGACTATTGGTCAAACCATCTATCAGCTAGAAAATGGAGAACTAAATCTATTATATAAAAAGAACTATGTGAATTTAGATCACCCTGAAATTGGAAAACCTGAAAAATAAGCAAAAACCCCAAGAATGCTGGAGAAATAAGGTATCATTAAATTCTTGACCAGTAACAAAAATAATTTGTACATAAAACTAAAATATGAATAAAAAATAGAACTCTTCATGAAAATGTACAGCTTTTATTTAAAATACCTATCCTGTATAATAAAACAATCACATCTCCCCTTTTCTAATTCAAGAGCAATTATTTACTCTTATATTAAAGAAGAAAAATTGAAAGGTTTACTAAGTGTTCAGGACTTTAAATTCCAGTAACAGGTTTCTGCTCATTCCTTACATGAGATTTCAAAATTAGGAGTTTTATATGTAAGTTCTAAATCTCTAATTATAACGTGTGTAAAACCGCTAATCAGATGTTACAGTTAATTTTACATTTTCCTATATTTTAATGTGCTCTTTGAGAAAAGTAATGTAGCAATAACTTTACTAAGACACAATTGTAAAAATGCCCATGGTTGTTACAGACATATCAAAAAAGTACTGATTTATTATCATGTAAAATACACAAACTAATGAGAAGGAACATCTCCTATATATATTTACTTAACCAGAATCTAAGGGAGTCCTTATTTGTACCTTACTGAGATTGAAATCATCCAGAGAACTTCAGAGTAACAATAGAAAGAATGGGACTCTTCCTTTAAAGATAATGTTCTCCCATCAGGAAATTAAATGTTTCTCCTGGCAGCAAGTGAAGTACACAGAGGAATGCAGGCTCACACGTATACCTCTTTAAAGCTTATCGCAGACCGGGTTACCCAAGGTTCAGACTAAAGGGGTGGGAGGCAGCATCACCCCTAGATATTATTTGAACATGTAAGCCAATTTAGAAGTGTTAACTAAAACACATTTGCTTTTCTAGTAGTTTTATGAACGAATTAAATGCAGTGAAATATAACACCTTTATATTGCCACAAAAAAAAAAAGGGAAAGAACTAACATCTGCCTTAAAGATGTTGCAAGTTATATCATGTGTGTTCGAAGTTGTAATGTATGGAAGGATGTATTTGACCCAGTACATCAAAACATACATAACAAGGAATCATCTGAAAGTGCTCCTCTAGGCAAAGGTAGTTTTATGGAGAGGAAAAAGCAAATGGATTTAGAATCAGAGAATCAGTGAGTGAATATGGGGGGGTCAGTGACTACTAGCTGCTATGTCAACTCATAAATGTCCTGTAACATTTGTGGGCCTCATTATCTTCAACTGTAAAAGTTGAGATAATAACAATACTTGGTTTACAAAATTGCTGTGAACAAAGAATAAAATAATACACTTGAAAGGGTTTTTAAACTTGCCACTGCTATACAAGTTTAAAATAGTATTATCAGTCAGATCTGTAAGTCAGAAAGGGCTGTAGCTAAAATTTTGCCACATAGACACATGGACTCTAAGAGGATACACATTGTAGAAGATGTCCTTGTTTCTTTAGGGAAATAGTGGGTAAATAAATGTCTCCTTGCTCTGGAACCCACTGTAACTCTCTAGGCTGAACTAGCCCCCGTGTAGGTAGCAAAGTGAAACTGGCACTAGGGAGACATCTAGTGTTTAAAATAACAGAAGAGTAGATTTGGGATTGAAACAATTTTGTTTAAAAAAAGAAATAGTCTATGTCCAAATAAAGGCATACAAAAATTAAATCAACATAGCAATATTCCTACACCATTTCAAATCCTACAGAAATGGGAAAATTTTTTATTGGATTTTCAACTATAAACATTTTTTTAAAGATTTTATTTATTTGACAGAGAGCACAACTAGGCAGAGCAGCAGGCAGAGGGAGAGGGAGAAGCAGACTCCCTGCCGAGCAGGGGTAGCCCGATGTGGGGGCTCAATCCCAGGACCCTGGGATCATGACCTGAGCCAAGGGCAGCCACTTAACCTACTGAGCCACCCAGGCGCCCCTAAACAGACATTTTTAAGGAAAGCCAGGAGTCAAGGAAAGTAATTCCAGGAACTTCCTTCCTAGGACATCTACAACCTAACAGGGTAAAGTTTGGCTCAAAAAGAACAGATAGGTCTGGATAGAAGATAGATGAACAGCAGAAGGAGATTTAGTTTAAGTAGAAATCAGTGAAGGAAAAATAATTAGGGGCTGCCTCTGGAGAAGAGGAGCTGAGGCTGTGGGAGAAGACCAGACAAGAAAAGTCTACATAATTAGTAATAATGCACGCTTCTAATTATATTGTTGACTATTATTTAATTAACCCCACATATGTAGTGATGCATTGAACGTAATTCAGCTTGTAGATTTTAATAATTGGACATCAACAAAAGCATTGTTGCAGCTCAAATAGTTAACAGATATTTATTAAATTATTACAGTGTATCAGGAATCTTCGAGGTATTTGGAATGTACCAATTAACAAAACAGATAAAGATTCCTGGCCTTGTAGTTTACATTCTAGATAAGAAGAAAGACAAAAAATAATATGAAAAAATAAGTTTAAAAAGGGAGTGTCTGGCAAGAGGGAAGGGGGAATGAAATTTTTGCTAAAGTTGCAATATACCTAATCTACCCCACCAGAAAATAAAAAATTATTTTGGAGCCATTTTTAAGGCAAATATTAGTTTTCCCTGCCTCCACAGTGTCAATAAAATTTGATAGCCACAGTTCTGTGTTAGCTACTCAAGTTCTTGGTTTTGGTATAAATTAAGTAGTTGAAGCAGTAATATTTATGTGTAATTCCTTATAGTTTTCCATATCTCTAAGGTCTCATCTAACATTTTTCTATATTTTTTAAAGATTTTATTTTTCAGTAATTATACCCAACATGGGGCTTGAACCCACAACCCCAAGACCAAGAGTCACATGCTCTACCAACTAAGCCAGGCAAGTGCCCCTCATCTAACATTTTTCTAATTGCTTTTGTTTCAATTTGTAAACCTGTCAAAATTCCCTGCCACCACAAAGATTTCTTAAGTGGCTTTAAATGATAATGGTAATAATAAATGCAAAGTCTCTTCTTCCTTCTATTTATATGTTTGGATGATGTCTATAGAAATATTCCTCTAAATATATGAAGAAAATATAGTGTTAGTTTTTTGTCCTTAAGTTCTAAGAATCACTAAATTCTAGTAACGTCAAACAAAAGGGATAAAGTACTCTTGTCCACAAGACTGAGAGTCAAATAAATAAATAAATAAATGGTAAAATGCAATGCAAAGCAATTCAAGTGTTTAGAAGACTCTTAGAAACATTTGATGAAAGCATGTTATTGTCCTTTAGCTTCTAACTACTGAGTGGTAAGACATGATATGTTTAAGGGACGTGCACATCATTATTATACATACAAAACTAGGTAAATATTCTCCAGGAATTTTCATGCTCGTAACCTTTCCCTGAAACTTTTCTAAATAGTCGAATCTCTCTTCTTTGTTTAGTTTGTCCCCATTATTAAACGGACTTTTCTTCATATTGGTTATTTACTCTACATCATTATCTTTGTGTAAATGTGTGTCATGTGTTACTCTTTAATAGCTCTCTTAACTCTCGAAACCTAATGATACATATAATTATGTTTTGATACAGAATTTGGTGTGAAATGACACAAATTGCTTATTTTTCAGTAAAATTGTGCTATCACAATTCTATAATAATTCCCAGGATATTTAAAGTCCAATATCTAAAACTTCAGTGTCCAGCATATTTTGTATCTAAAATCTCCCAAAATGTTATTTTTCCTTTTATTATGATAACATTTACTAATGTAGCTTTAGTAAACATTAGAGAATTTTGTCCCCAACATATCTAATATGCGTATTCTCTACATAACCAAAAAAAACCCAACTATGATATGCATAGAAGTTCATACAGCACCATATTCTTATTTTCCTTATCCAAGGAACCATGTTTCTTGATTCAAAATCCTTGACTGTATACATTGCTTACAGTCTTATATTGCTTATTTCCCTCTGGTCTCTGGCCATGTAATGGCCATATTTAAGATTCAAAATCATAGTGAAAAATGCTTAATTATATGATGAGAGAAGAATTTAACTCCTTGCTCTCTTTCCATTCTGTCATTAGTGAAAGTTATCAGCAAACATTCCAATTTTTTTTCACTCAACAGAGAATCCTACTTATAATTGCAAAACCTGTAGCTGAAACACACACACACACACACACACACACACAAGAGTGAGAGAGAGAGAGAAATTGTTGGAATAGAAAGATTATATGAAAGTCTTTTTTTACTCAGATTATTTTCATTACTTATTCTGAAAGAGGAGGTTGAACTTGAATGTCACTCTGTCTTTAGTTCCATTGAATAGTAATGTCCTGATAGAAATTCATACCTTGCTTAAAAGTTATCACCAAAATATTGATGTTTCCATGCATCTCATTACTATAAGACATTTTGTTACGATTTTATTCATTTTGCCATGTAAGACTTTGAGATGTAGTAGAAAATGACTCATTTCCCATGTGTTATCCACATAATATCCATCTATTTTATGGTAATGTGGGATTTTAAAAAGGTAACAGTCCTGAGAAGTAACATTGCAGAACAGAACCCAATAGGTTATCAACAGTATGTGCTTTGGAGCCATCCCTGTCTTCATAACAGTGTCTATCCAAATCTTTATATGAATTTTCTCTTGCTGGTCTGATGTTATTGGAATCCCACTGAATGGTATAGAGACTTTCTTAAGGCAAACTAAAGAAGAGGAGACATCTGCCCACTATCATCGTAGCCAGTAATGCAAATATATAGCCCTCATTTGCAGTGTAATCAACCTTATGCTAACGAAAGAAGCCCTTAAATAATCAGAAAGCTGTAGATCATCTAGAGTTGGAATTTACCTAACCTAGATATTTTTCACATAAAAAGACCATTAATAATAGCTGTATAGCCACAGTTTACTTCATAGTTGGATACTTACAGATTTGGCCAAATCAGACGATTTAAAAAACTGAAAATATTTTATTGATATGATTTTCTGGTTTCAAGTCTGTGATAAAATTATGGAATAGATACACTGGCATACATTTCCATCTGACTACTCATGTATAATTTCAAAAACAATAGTCATAGCTATCAGAGAGTAGCATGAGCCAGTCAGGATGTAAAGCCCTTTGAGTGAAACATTCTCAACTTCAATCCTTACAACAACCTTATGAGGTAGATATGATTCTTTCTAGAACATGAGGAAATTAAGACTTAAAAAATTTAAACGAGTTTCCCAACTAGGTAATGTTGGCTGGAATTCATTCTAAGTCTGTTGTCTTCAAAGACTACACCATTAAACGCTATGCTTTCCTGGTGTCTGGAGATGAAATCAACCTAAGTATTTAAAGCTCAATATTTAAAAATATCTAATGAAGCTTAGCTCTGCTTCTGTGTCTATAAGAGGTACCAAAAGTTAGAAAACAAGCTACAATGCAAACTGGAAAGCTTTGTCACTAGGTTAAGAGCTTCTGGTATTCAGGGACACATATTTACAGTAGACAATAAATATCTGAAATATTGAATAAAGTTATGCAACAAACAGCAAATTTTATCCTCATAGTCTGAGACACAGTGGCGCAGTGGATAGAGCACCACATTTAAAGTCAGACAAGTCTTCTCTCAGCCCCACCACTTGGCAGCTGTGAGATCTTAGTCACGAAACTTAAACTATTTGCCTCCATTTCCTCAGGGAATCATAAAACCTATTTCCTATTTTGTAGTGAGGATTAAGTGACACAACGTACACAAAGTTGCTGACACTCAGAAAGTCCTATGAGTGTTATTATTTCTAAAAATGACTTTCAAAAGTAAATTGTGGGAAAATTTTCTCCTAAAATTTAAACACTGAAAACATGCAAAGTGTTTTTTTGAAACCATACATATTTTTTAACTCTCTTGCCTGTATATATGAACTAAAATTGGGTTAATCAGTTTTCTCATCACAATGCTATTTTTAAAAAAAGGTGGATTTATTTGTTTTAGAGAGAGAAAGAAAGAACTTGCAAGTGGGAGGAGGGGTAGAGGGAGAGAATGTTCAAGTAGACTCCCTGTTGAGCGTGGACCCAGTGCAGGGCTCAGTCCCAGGACCCATGAGATCATGACCTGAGCCAAAACCAGGAGCCAGTCACTCAACCAACTAAGCCACCCAGGCACCCCTCATCACATGTAATTTTAATAATATATGACTCCAACCTTAACAGACTACATATGTTACCAAACTACAAAGGCAAATATAGCTTAATGAGGATATTTGAACATATTTTAATCTATACAGACAGCTGTTATGGTAAAAGCTCCTAAAATATTATTCACTTGAATGGCTATATATTTATAGTAATTTTGTTTCAAATATGTTTTACCTTTAGAAAATTATTTTATGAATTCGGACACCTAGGTGGTTCAATCAGTTAAGCATCAGACTCTTGATTTCAGCTCGGGTCATGATCTCCTGGGTCATGAGATCAAGCCCCAAGTTGGGCTTCGTGCTCAGCCAGGAGACTGCTTTTGATTCTCTCTCTCTCCTCTCCCTCTGCCCCTCCCCCTAGTTGCATGCAGGCATGCACGCTGTCTCTCTCACTCTCTCTCTCAAAATAAATAAATCTTTTTAAAAAAGAAAATTATTTAATGAAAACTTTTGATCTGCTGAAAAATGTATTCTGAACCACAAAATTTTCACCAATTCTGTCTTTCCAATTATCATCTCAATTTTAAGCTAAAAGTATTCCCCTAATCCTTTAGTCCATTCAAAACATTTTTTTCTTTTCAAATTTTTATTCAAATTCTAGGTAGTTAACATACAGTGCAATATTGGTTTCAGGAGTACTTCAGTGGTCCATCACTTATATACAACACTCAGTGCTCATCATAACAAGTGCCCTCCTTAATATCCATCACCCATCTAGCCCATCCCCACCCACATCCCTCCATCAACCCTCAGTTTGTTCTCTATTGTTAAGAGTGTCTTATGGTTTATTTCCCTCTCTCTTTTTCCCCCCTCCCATATGTTCAACTGTTTTGTTTCTTAAATTCCACATATGAGTGAAATTATATGGTTTGTCTTTCTTTGACTTATTTCACTTACTATAATACACTCTAGCTCCAACCACATCATTGCAAATGGCAAGATTTCATTCTTTCTGATAGCTGAGTAATATTCCATTAGGTAGATAGATAAGATAGATTAGATAGATGATAGATAGATAGATAGATAGATAGATAGATAGATAGATAGATGATAGATATCTCTACATTCATCCATCAATGGACATTTGGGCTCTTTCCATAGTTTAACTATTGTTGATAATGCTGCTATGAACATCAAGGTGCACATATCCCTTTGAATCTGTATTTTTGTATCCTTTGAGTAAATACCTAGTAGTACAATTGCTGGATCATAGGGTAGTTCTATTTTTAATTTTTTGAGGCAATTCCATAATGCACCAGTTTGCATTCCCACCTACAGTGCAAGAGGGATCCCCTTTCTCCACATCCTCACCAACATCTGTCCTTTCTTGTGTTAATCTTAGCCATTCTGACAGGTGTGAGGTGATATCTCATTATGGTTTTGATTTGTATTTCCCTGATGAAGAGTGATGTTGAGCATCTTTTCATGTGTGTGTTGGTCATCTGGGTGTCTTCTTTGGAAAAATGTCTATTCATGTCTTCTGCCCATTTCTTAACTGGATTATTTGTTTTCCTGGGTGTTGAGTTTGATTCTTTATAGATTTGGGATACTAACCCTTTATCACATAGGTCATTTGCAAGTATCTTCTTCCATTCCATTGGCTGCCTCTTAGTTTTTTTGATTGTTTCCTTCACTGTGCAGAAGTTTTTATCTTGATGAAGTCCCAATAGTTCGTTTTTGCTTTTGTTTTTCCCTTGCCTCTGGCAATGTGTCTAGAAACAAGTTGCTATAGCCGAGGACAAAAAGGTTTCTGCCTGTGTTCTCCTCTAGGATTTTTGTTGGTTTCCTGTCTCACATTTAGGTTTTTCATCCATTTTGAATTTATTTTTATGTATGATGTAAGAAAGTGGTCCATTTTCATTCTCCTGCATGTTGCTGTCCAGTTTTCCTAACACCACTTTTTGAAGTGACTGTCTTTTCTCCATTGGATATTCTTTCCTGCTTTGTCCAAGATTAGTTGACCATATAGTTTTAGGTTCATTTCTGGATTTTCTATTCTGTACCATTGATCTATTGCCTATTTTTGTGCCAGTACCATACTGTCTTGATCATTATAGTTTTGTAATATAGCTTAAAGTCTGGAATTGTGATGCCTCCAACTTTGCTTTTCTTTTTCAAGGATGCTTTGGTATTCAGGGTCTTTTGTGGTTCCATAAAACTTTTAGGATTGTTCTAGTTCTGTGAAAAATGCTGGTGGTATTTTGATAGGGATTGCACTAAAAGTGTAGATTGCTTTGAGTAGTATAGACATTTTAACAGTTTTTATTCTTCCAATCCATGAATATGGAATGTTTTTCCATTTCTTTGTATCCTCTTTGATCTCTTTCATAACTGTTCTGTAGTTTTCAGAATACGGATCTTTTACCTCTTTGGTTAAGTTTATTCCTAGGTATCTTAGAGTTTTTGGTGCAATTGTAAATGGGATTGATTCCTTGCTTACATTTTCTGTTGTTTCATTATTGGTGTGTAGCCATGCAACAGATTTCTCTACATTGATTTTATATCCTACAACTTTGCTGAATTCATGTATTAGTTCTAGCAGTTTTTTGGTGGCATCTTTCAGGGTTTTTTACATAGAGTATCTTGTCATCTGCAAATAGTGAAAGTTTGATTTCTTCTTGCCAATTTTGGATGCCTTTTATTTTTTTTTCGTTGTCTGATTGCTGAGCCTGAGATTTCCAGTACTATGTTTAAAAGTAATGGTGAGAGTGAACATACTTGTTTTGTTCCTGACCTTAGAGGAAAGCTCTGTTTTTCCCCATTGAGGATGGTATTAGCTGTGAGTCTTTCCTATATGGCCTTTATGATATTGAGGTATATTGAGGTATATCTATACCTATTTTGTTGGGGGTTTTTATCAAGAATAGATGCTGCATTTTGTTAAATGCTTTTTCTGCATCTATTGAGAGGATCATATGGTTCTTATCCTTTCTTTTAGTAATGTGGCATTCACCACATTTTTACAAAGAATGAAACATACACCTGAGGTTAAAGTGACTTGCTCAAGGTTGTATCTGTTTCTGACTTTTTATCTAGGGCCATTGTCATCAAATAGGCTCCCTCCCTTTTTCTTTTTTCTTTCTTTCCTTCCTTCTTTCTTTCTTTTTTCCTTTCTTTCTCCTTCTCTCTCTCTCTCTCCTTCTTTCTTCACCCAACTTGGGGCTTGAACTCATGACCCTGAGATCAAGAGTTGCAAGCTCTTCCAACTGAGCCAACCAGGCACCCCAGGCTCCCTCCCTCTTTAGATGGCCTTTTAAAAATTTTTTTATTTTGAAATAATTGCACATTCAGAGAAACTTGAAAAAATAGTACACAGTCTGGTGTGCCCTTCACCCAGATTCTCCCAATGGTGCCTTTATGGAACTGTAGAACAGTATCAAGACCAGGAAATTGACATTGGTATAATACTGTTAACTAGACTATAGATGTTATTCAGTTTCACCATTTTTTACATACACTCATTTCTGTGTGTGTGTGCATGTATGGGTAGTTCTGTGCAATTTTATTCCACCTATAAAGATGCTTTTGCTAATGCAGGGCATGGCAGGAAGCACTGAGAGCTGGATGACAGAGCCAGAATGCCTGGACTGCTTGTTTTCTTATTATAAGTTTTCATGTCTCATAACTCAAGTTCTTCTGAATTTGACATAATTTCTTTTCTCCCCTGATTGGCAAATAATTAAAGATTTTGAATGTCAAGTTTCCATTCCATGAATAAAGAAATTAAAGCAAATGGGCTGAGCTTAATAATAGAAAATTGGTCACATTATTGAAGGCTATCATCTATATTATGCAAAGGAAAGCAATTACATGACGACATTTTCACACATGCTTATACCTCCAGAAAGAGGTATGTGAGTCAGGCTTTTGTGGAAAGCACAGTGCACAAGCTACTAATGACCTAAGATTAGTATCTGTTTCACATAACATAAGAAAATAGGTGGGTCTTTGGTGGCCTTGCATGTCATACTTAATACACTTGATAGTTTCCCTTGTGTTTCTTTCTGTTGGATGTGTCATAAGAAGATTGAGTCAATCTATGTTTGGCTCTTGCTATAAATATCTAAGCTGATTTTATGAAGGCACGTGTTGGTAATAATATACTAACTGCCTCTTACAACACTAGAAAAAAATTAAAGGATTATTTTGAGAAATGTATTTTTATAGATTTGATCAAATGTTTAAATGACAATATGTTTTATTATTTAATAATTACTTACAGAAAGGGTTTCTTAGATTTTCCTTTTCTAGACATATCATCTAGATCCTAGATAAATTAAAAGATATTTACAGTGTTAGTTGCTATCATGAATTAACAACCCAACTGAAGACTATAAATTTATATTATACATATATATATGTTTACATATTTTAATGTAAAAATCAACCAGTTATTTTATGTTATCTCAAAGACTTAAGAACTACTTAAACACAGTGGATGAAATCTAGGGAATTGTGAGGTTAAATTTCAAAGCCATTGATCTAAAACCACTTTTGAGACTTTATCTCATTGAAATATACTTTAATTATACAACTATCCTGTTACAATATAAGTTTTTATTGTGTTTTTGATAATGGTGACTTTTTATTAATATCTAATTGATAATAAATTAAGGAAATACATACAAAAAAATCTTTACAGAAATCCGTACCCTCAAACCAAGAGAAAATCTGATAAATGTAGATTTCTTTTTTCAAATAATTAATTTTCATCAACTAATGATAACTTCAACAAATAAATCAAGGATTTAATATACTATTCAGTGAGAAAATGGCTTTGCCATGAAAAGTATTTTCATCCCCATTTTGCAATTTAGAATGAAAAGCTATTATTACCAATTCTAATGTTTTTTAAAACTTCCACTTATTCCTTTACATTTTCATTAATTTAATAAGTATTAATTGCATACCTACTATGAACCAGGCATTGTGCTAATTCAGAGGAATACAGTGGTAAACAAGAAGACAAAGCCCTTCCCTCAGGAAGTTTTAATCTAGTAAGGCAAGAAGAAAAGAAAACATGTTTGACAGCATTATAAACATTTATTTTCAGTTGATCCTTAATCTTTTTTGAGATTATTAATTGCCCAATTTTTCAAATTTCTTGGAACTCCTATATCTTTAAGAGCACAGTGCTTTTAAACAGGTTTTCATTTTTGTATGATCTTGCAATGGCTATGGAATTTTCTGTCAGTTATTTCTATTTGATTATCAAATATAATTAATTGATATATAAGAATTTTAAATATTTTACACTATGTGCCAAAAATGGCTATAAGATTAAAAGTCTATACACTTTTTTGTTCATCATTTTCCAAAAACTTCATTTTCCCTGAACTTTTTTTGTTAACATTCTATCTTAATAGTGGTAAGGAAGAAAGTTCCTCCATAGGAAATTCCCCTCCATTTTACTGCTTCAATTCTTTTTCTTCCAAAACACTCGTTTGAAAGCTTGGTCTATGTGTGAAGAGGATATGAACCCTTAGTAGAGGTAGTGAAATCTGAAGTCATGCATATTTAAAATAATATCAAAGACATAATCAAAGCCATTAAATTTTTTGTTTAAAATTTCTAGGATCGAAATTTTGCTTAAGGGCCATGCTATTAACATTATTCTTTTCTGGAGAAGTGTCATTAATTGTGACTAATATTAACCTGTCAACTTGGGAGTCTATAAATAAGACATTTTGGTAATTTTTATTTCTTTTGCAGTTTGTTTTAGATCAGAGCTTCCATTGATAGTACCTATGACCACATCAGATGGGGAAAGGGTGGTAAATGGAGAGTGATAAATTCAAACCACTAAACACAGGAAAAAATTTCCCATCTGACCTAACTCATCTCTCTTGAGAATATTGAGCCTCTGCTGAGTCATTCACCCTATTGGAAAGCACATTCTTGCTTTCAGACATCATTCTTAATGACATAAGGGTGAATGGACATGGTCCTTCCACTTAAAGGTGTTCTACACTGAAATTTATGCTCTGATAAGAGGGCTTAATGGTCTGATACACACAAACCCCATAAGTCATCATGTTTCTTCTGACCTCAGAAATCCTAAGGCCATCTTTATTCCTGTCTTTTAATGCTGCCTTTAACCTAATTGATAATGACTGCCCAACCCTGTTTGCTACTTAATTTCTTGCTTTTGTCTCCTAACCAACCATGTAAATATGAATTCTGATCTTGTTATTTATTTCTGGAGCCATTTCTCTCTATCCATTTCACATTAAATATTAGATTCTATTTTAAGCATACCCTTTCTTATTTATGATACTTTAGACTCTATCTTGTGCCTAAAGATGTGTATATTGCCTGACTGGCTTCTTTCTTGTGTCTTTTCTTAACTGCCAAACAATAAATGGCATGCTCTAAGTATGATATGAGAAAATATTTCATGTTTGTCATCTCTGAATTCACACAACAGCGATAAACAGAATTCCATACTTAGCTAGCTGCTAAGACATTTTTGAAGATAGGTTGAAATCATAAAAGAAAATATACTTTAAAATATAATTTCTGATAACCTCTCAGTTCATCTGCAGATCATAATACTGAGCACATAATAAGGAAAATGGGAATTCATGATAAATCTAAATATTTGTATTAGCTTGGGGTTAAAGAAGGAAATGTAATAATATCTGAAGAAGACAAAAAAAACCCTATTTATAGACCATGAAAACTTATGCTGAGAAACTTATGATGCTTTATCTGTTCAGTGTGCTTTTCTCTGATATAAGCGAAGTCCGTAGGATGAGTTTGGCATAGTATATACACTCAGTAAATATTTGTTGAATGAATAAATAAATCACTGAAACACTACATTTAAATGTCAGTCATCCACTAAAGTTTTGTTTGGGTAGTTTGAACTTTGCTTCCATCTTCTGAGAAGCTATTATAATCTCTAAACACCATTGCCAAAGGGAGAGAAAAGAAAGAAGAAAATCTTTTAGAACTGGGTCTTGTAACCATTAATTTTTTTTTTTTAATTTCTAGGATCTTTTGCTTAAGGGCCGTGCTGTTAACATTATTCCTTTCTGAAGAAGTGTCATTAGTTGTGACTAATATTAACCTTTCAACTTGGGACTTTGTAAATAAGACATTTTGCTAATTTTTGTTTCTAGCTAGAATGGGTCATGCACCTTATGGTTTTTCTTTTCTATTTCGTCAGGATAAGAAACATAAACGTTGATTTTTTTCTTAAGCTTTTAATTTGTTGTTCTGCAAAAGAGGACATTGAAACTTAAACTATTATTAATTTTCCAAGCCACGAGGAAATAAATACATTTAGCCACAATTTTTAGAAATCTACATATTCAGCATTAGAGTAAAAAGAATGGGGGTGGGAGGCAGAGAGAGAGAGAGATTCTGGATTCAAGTCAAGGGATTGAAAGATTATGAGTTACCGGAACAACCATAGCATATAAAAATTAAACTGGTAAAAATCAGTGATTGGGGTCATAATATACTATTTTATATCTTTTTAAATGAAACCAATTTTTTCTTGAACATTTCCTTTCTTCTATATACTTTTTATTACCAGTGCTACTCTTCTATTGCTCTTACTCTTTGTCCCTAACTACCATTATCTTCCCTTCCTCCATCCTCACAAAATCCAAAATGACAATTAAATATAGAGACTACGGTGGGGGAAACCATTTAAGATACCCCCACTTAAATGTATTGTTCAGCTGAAGTATTCTTATCATCTTAATATATTATAAATATATAGGTAAATATTACATCGATTTAACTCAAACATTCTAACTGGAGTTCCCCCCAGCCAGCCTACTAAGAAAAGAGAGCACAGTTTCCATCTTTGCCTAGCAGTTTCTGGGACATTTGCTAAATTGTTAAAAAGTTAGAGAAGCGATGTAAAATATTTTACTTCATGCAAAGAAAATAGAAGAATTATATTTCAGTCAAGCAAGGGGAGGTTTTTCTAGGCATGATACCAATGCAGAAACCATAAAGGTAAACAAAGATAGATGAGATGTCACAAACATTTAAAGTTTCAGAGCAGAAAAAATGATTATGTCAAAAGGGAAATACCCACTGCTCTGTCACATAATATTGATGGATATATAATTGTTATGATTTTTCCGAAGTACTATTTAATTATATTGATATAGTTTCAGATTCAGGTATAGACTCAGAAAAAAGATATTGATGGATAATGGTGTAGACATAGTTATTAAATTAGACTTGCCCTGTGCCCCCAAAATTCCACTTCCAAGAATTTATCTTAAGGGTATAAGACTAGCAAGATAAAATTTATGGATTTTCATGGAAAAAAATTTACATCAGGAAAATTAACCTAATATCCAAGCAGGGTGGATAAGCTAAGTAAATATGTATACTTGCATTAAGCAATAGTGCAACTATAAAAAATGTTGATGTAGTTCTGTGTTCTTATACATCTGTATTATATTATTTTGTTTTAAAAACTAAAATATGTAAATTGTATCATTCCAGTTATCTTTTTAAAAAGATATTTATGTGTTATGTAAATGTATGTACATAATAAAAATACTTTGAAATAATAAATACCAAGATGCAAATGATAGTTATGTCTGATTTGAAGGTTTAGTGATTATTTTCTTTCTTATTATGCTTTTCTAAACTCTGATTTCTTCAAAGAAAAGGCACTGAAAGTTCATATTGAGAAAAAAATCAAAAATGCAAGCAAAGTCAATGCTTTGGAAAGCAATGGTCTCATAATGGATTATATATCTAAGTTCCTTTGTAATATTTTTATTATTCTAAGATAAAATATTTTACTACTCATTAATCAGAAATTGATTATAACATATCTCAATTTATGATTGCAATATCTAAAATTCATACTTAAAAGGTAAACTTATGTAAATACTTTAAAGTGCTTTTGATATTTGAATTTCTTAATAATGAAACAAGTTCTTCAAATCATAGCCTATAAAGCATATTTAATTTTTTCTCCCCCTTCATTTATCTTCTTCCTCCTCTTTCCCCTTCTATTGTCTCTTTTTTGACGATTCTGCAACTCTCTATTTCATAATTGTCCTATGATTTCATTAAGTCCTCAATGAATCTCTAAATCTACGGTATACAGAGATTCCTGAAATTGTGGAATATTTATGCTAGCAAATTGAGGATAATAAAATACTTAATAATTATACATCCCTATGGAATGTGAAATTTCGATAATATTTAATATTAATACTTTAATTTTTTCTTTAAATATTCAAACTATTATACACTTTTTTTGATAATTATAATGCATTTCTCCAGAGTAGTTTTCCAAAAGCATTTTTCATCCAATAATTAAATACACTCACAGAGCATGGCACAATTCTTTTTTAATGCAAGCTTCTTAATGAAAAATTATAATATCACTATTACCAGTTCTTAAATATAATAGCTAGGTATTTGCTAAATATCAAATAATTTGCATTCATCCTCACATTTCATCTTCTTTCCCCTACCTTAAAGATAAAGAAACTAAGGCTCAGAAGAGCTTTATAATTTGCTCAAATTGGACAGTTGAAAATTTTTAAAAAGTCATGTAAGATTATTAGATTATTTTTGGAAGAAATATTATAACCCAGGTGTCTATAATAAAAATTGTCAGGTTCCCTTCAGGATTCTATTTGAGAAAAAAGGAAATGTCAAATGCTTAAATTTTAAAACTTTAAACAAAGTAGTGTACAGTGGGAACACCATTCTAAATAGCTTCTGCTCTCTATTTTTGACCAAAACCTTGACAGAAAGTCATCTTTATTCACAAAATAAGTTTGGGTAATTGTATGTCAACTCAACCCATATCTTAGAATAGGAACAAAAAGTCTCGAATGCTTTCCTTCTCTCTTACCAATAGTGCTGCCAAGGCTGCCAGCTTCTGTGAGAAAAAAGTGTAGAGCTTTCTGAAAATGTAAAGAAGAGTCAGGCTTGCATATGAACTATTTTGCTTCATAACAATGTCAATTTCATGTATTTTAATTTCTTTGGAAAACTGTCTGAGTAGGACATAACCCAGAAGGATAGATCAACCAAATGAGATTAGGAATGATGCACAGAAAGGTTTTGGTTTTTTTTAAACATTTTATTTATTTATTCATGAGAGACAGAGAGGCAGGGAGCCCAATGCAGGACTTGATCCCAAGACCCTGGATTCATGACCTGAGCTGAAGGCAGCTGCTTAACTGACTGAGCCGCCCAGGTGCCCTGCACAGAAAGGTTTTTACACACAAAATCTTCCATGGACACAGTCTATAAATTAGAGTCTTATTTTGACTGGTAGTTTCCTCTTCTATAATGAAATATTTTCCTGACAGATTAATTCTACCAGTTATTACCATCTTAATTTCAGTTGCTTAATGCATGGCTGAGATAAACAAACATGAGAAATAGGAGTCTGATAAAATAGGGAAGAGTGGTTATAGTTGAGAACGGATAATAGGAGGAGATTACTTGTGATTAAAGTGGTAAATTTTATTTATTTTTATTTTTTTTAAAAGACACATTTATTCAGTGTCATGATTAGACTATTACATTTAGCAATCAATAGCATGGGTGCAAAAAAAAAAAATCTACATTAAAACCCTTTGTTGGAATGCTTTACACTTTCCACAGAACAGAAACTAAAATAACCTGTTATACAATTAGTCACAAATACAGTCCTCGAGTTTTTTGCCCATACACATGAGTATTGTCTAAAACATGTCTTCTTTGTAGCAGCTAGGCCCTGCCACCACTGTGCTTGGCTGAGTTCACAAATCTGTTGTAACCTGTAGCTTCCCTGTCACTTCTCTGGCTCTCCTCTCCTGCTAAGCTTTGTTTCCTGGCAGTAATTAAAACCTTCTGCCACTGCCATAGCTACTGCTGCTACTGGAACCACCACAGCCACCTTGGTTTCATGGTTTGGCAAAGTATTGGCCTCTACCACCATAGGGGCCAGAGCTTCTGCCTCCAAAATTTCCTCCTTTCATGGGTCCAAAATTTGAGGATTGATTGTTGTAATTGCCAAAATCATTATAGCTTCCGCCACCTCCAAAGTTGCTTCCATCATTACCAAACCCGTTATAGCCATCCCCACTGCCACCATATCCACCACCACCTCGACTGCCACCAAAGCCACCTCGACCACTGAAGTTCCCTCCACGACCAAAGTTGTCATTCCCACCAAAACCACCTCCACGACCACCACCAAAGTTTCCAGAACCACTTCAACCTCTTTGGCTGGATGAAGCATTAGCCATCTCTTGCTTAGATAGGGCTTTCCTTACTTCACAGTTGTGGCCATTCACAGTATGGTATTTTTGAATGACAATCTTGTCTACAGAGTCATGGTCATCGAATGTTACAAAAGCAAAACCTCTCTTTTTGCCAGTGCCTCGGTCAGTCATGATCTCAATCACTTCAACTTTCCCATACTGTTCAAAATAATCTCTTAGGTGATGTTCTTCAGTGTCTTCTTTAATGCCACCAACAAAAATCTTTTTCACAGTTAAGTGGGCACCAGGTCTTTGAGAATCTTCTCTTGAGACAGCCCTCTTTGGTTCCACAACTCTTCCATCCACCTTGTGTGGCCTTGCGTTCATGGCTGCATCCACCTCCTCCACAGTGGCATACGTGACAAACCCAAAGCCTCTGGAGCGCTTGGTGTTTGGATCTCTCATTACCACACAGTCCATAAGCGTTCCCCATTGCTCAAAGTGGCTCCTCAGACTCTCATCGGTTGTTTCAAAGCTCAAACCTCCGATGAAGAGCTTCCACAGCTGTTCAGGCTCTTTGGGAGACTCTGACTTAGGCATGACGGCGGTGGGAGGGGAGACTTTAACGATGCTTACTCTGCGGCGTCCACAGGCAGAAAGCTAAAGTGGTAAATTTTAAAGAACTAAAGGACTTGGTAATGGGGGATTGAGGGGAAGTTCTTGGAATTAAAGAATAAGATCAATAAGGCATGTCCAGAAGATAAGTGAAATTTTACCAGATTTTTCCATCATGCAATCTTGCTTAAGGCCCTGGTGGCAGTCCTCTCATTTTACCCCAGTCTCAAAAAACTTCCAACTCTCTGTCCAGTCACTTATTCTCTAAGAATTTTTTCCAACTATATCTCTTCCTCCTCTAAATAATTAATATTTCCTATTAATTTTCTTCATTCAAAATACCACCATTTGATACTCTTAAATAGTTGCCTTGTACACAAGTGGGAGCCATGACCCTGGAATATGAGGGTAGGAAAACCAGGATGCTGAGAATGGTAAGGGAGGAGCATTCCCTCTCCTAAGAGCCATAGGGCCCAAACCTCGGTGACATAAGAGCAAAAGCCCTAGAGAGAAGCCAAGCAAAGGTCAAGCAGACTATCCAAAAGAGTCATTAATCCTAACGTGATGAAGAGAAAAAGAAACTTCCTAAGTCAGTGAAAACGAAATAGCCTGGGCATCCAAGGAAATCAAAAAATTCACAATGGAGCGTCATCAGGGACAGAGCTAAGACTCTGAAATAAAGAGTTAACAGTAAAAAGTGATCATCCTGGTCTGGCTACTTAGTTACTATTACATCAGTTTTGCTCTGCTGCTTCTATTAGATTGCAAGAGACTATTCCATGTGAGTCTTATTGGAAAAGTCCTGCTATTCTTTTTCTAAGAGTGAAGAAGCAGAAGCTGACCAACATTTAGGAGCCACTAACACAAGTGGTAAACCTAGAAAGGGAACGAACCAGGAATATAATCAGCACCAAGGTTCCTCTGACCTAGTTTTTTGATTTATAAATTTCTTTATTTTTTAAATTGCCTTTTCAACCAGAACCACAGGTTGAACTAGAACTAACAGAAATTAATTGCTATGTCCCTTTTCCTTCTCTCAGCCCTCCCCATCTCCCCCAGTGCCCACCCAGTAAGAGTTTTCATTACCCAATTGGATAAAAATTTCCACTACAAGTATAAGAGGTAGAGGTATAAAAGTAGGAACAAGAGAACTAATTAAAAGACTCAATGTAAAACTAATAGAAATCTCAAGGAGCAATCAGTTAATGCAATCCCCTTATTTCATATAAGAAGAACTTAAGGAAAATTTAGGTAATGTGATTAAACTAAATTCTAAATCTCTTGGATTCTCCATAAAAAAAAAAATGTCTCTAAGAAGTTGTTTTAAAATCTTAGTTATCAAAAAAACATTTTCACTTGAAAGAAATTGGGGCGCCTGGATGGCTCAATCAGTTAAGCAGCCGACTTTTGATTTCAGCTCAGGTCATGATCTCCGGGTCCTCAGATCAAGCCCTTTGTAGAGCTGTGCTCTCAGCGGGGAGTCTGCTTGAGATTCTTTCTCTCCCTCTGCCCCTCCTCATGCTTGCATGCACTCTCTCTCTCTCTCTAAAATAAATAAGTAAATCTTTAAAACACACACACACATTTTCACTTGAAACAAATTAAATACATAATGCAAATAGATTGAAGACATTTTCTATAAAAATAGTGACAACCAATGGTACACCTCAGTTAGGGGCCAGTTATTGTTCATTACGCTATAAGAGAAGGCCAGGCACACACACCACTTGGTTGGCTCCCTCCGAATCTAACTCTTGAATAAAGGGGGGGGGGGAGTGGGGCATAGAATTCTTTGAGATAAAGTAATTTGGTCCAGTTAGATGCATACCACGTAGATGCAGCTTTAAAGTTGCTGCAAATAAAGAGATCTAAGTGGGACAGTCTCAGTGGAACAAGCTATAAAAGCTAAGGTCTACATGATACCGGAAGGGAAGAAAAAGGTCTAAATCAGCCCACCTCACACCTCAGATGACACAGTAGTCTTTCTTGTGAATTCTTTTTTTGTCCCCATTAGTTCACCATTGCACATTTTCCTTCTGAAGTACCTGACGTCAGGGGTGAGTTCCAGCCCTGCACTGATGAGGTTTAGTCTGAAGAATAATATGTGACTTCACTCTTCCTAGTGCTGAGTTTTTCACACCCTTCCTCAAAGGACTGCCAAGTGTTTGTGTCTTCCAGGCAGATCCTTGAGGACAGAAACAATGCTCATCTTATTTAGAACTACTGTCACTATTATTTACTGATATTCATAGAAGACTTTACATCTCAGAATATGTACAGACATGTGGCAACAACAATATAATGAAAGGGGTGGGATTTGTATCCCCACCTGAGGAGCAGACTGAGAGACTAACGTGTCCAAGGGGTATGATGGCTCCCCAGGAGAGGAACCAGGGCGAGAATACGGATAGCTCCCTCCTGATTCTCTGCTTTGCTTCTCCTGAGGTCAGTCATAGATGCCTGTACAAAGACAATGAAATAGATGCTGCTTGTATTAATATTAAAACACCACAGAAAACTAAAAGAAAGGGAAAGGAAATAATTTGTTGGGAAAATCAATGGTGTCTCTTTGCTCTTTTTCTGAATGATTTCTAGGATTAAATCCCTCAACTAGGTAGAATGATTTAAAACTTGCAGAATATTATCTAACACCGAGTAATCCTGTATAAAACGGGGGCCGGTGGAGTGCTTTCAATCATGCTGTTTTCCCAGTTTTCTCACCCTTAATTCAGGAACGGACAGAATGACTTATGTCAAACCATAACAAAGTACTTTTGAAATTTTACAAAGCATTCTAACAAATCACCTCCCTTGCTCCAAACTATAGCTGCCTCTGAATGCAAATGCCTCATTTATCTTAAGGATCCAGATATCTGAAGAATAGTAAAGGTCTGCTCAGCATTTCTTTCACTGTAGGAAACTGTAAAATTCCACAGACACACCATACAATGCAGTCTTATTTAGAAAAGGAAGAAAAACCAAAGGCATGAGACAATATATTATTTGTTTTTAGTGTTTCTTACACTCAAATTATTTGACTTCAGGCTGCAAGAAGCAAAGAGAGATAACCCCATATGAAGCTCCTCCTAAACTTCAAAACTCTGTTAAGGGTTTGAAGACAGATGTAGGATGTCTGCTGGCTTTGATAAGAAACTGTAAAAGAAAAGACAGAGCCTTAGGAAGTGGAAAGAAACACAAAGCGTATTCATTACCCAACTTAGTAAAATTATGATAAAGAACTGTGGCACTATTCGTGTTAGCTAAAACTCTTAAATACAGAGCATCTGTCTTTGTTATAGCAGCAGTCTAGGTTTTAGTAAGGACGAGTAGAAAGGCTTTTTAAAGATTTTTATCAAATTAAAAAGATATAAACTTTCCTTCTAATGATGTTAATACTTAATCATTGAAAGAATAAATTATGTGTGAGACATGCTATAAAAAATTTCATTTGAGGCTTTCTTTCATTAAAAAGCAGTATTTTTTAAAAAATAAACTTCTCACCAGGGATTATGCTGAGCATGCACTTCAAAGCCTGTTTCTCTTTGATAAGAGCCAGAGACAGCTCATAATCTAATTGTCAAGGGTTCTTGGAATTCATTCCTAACCCATTCATTAATGTACTAGAAATATTTATTGAATGACTACCATGAGCCAGGCACAGTGATTGTTATATAAAGACCAAAAAATGTGTCCGTGTTATAGTACTGATCTCTAAAGCTCTCTCTGTCAACTTTTGCTCTAGCTCTGAATCCTTGCCACTCTTCATTCTGCATTGATAAGCAAGTGGGGAAGAAAGCAGCAGGATTTATCTGCCCAGAGAGCCTGTGTAAATTACTCAGTTACAGCAGTTTTCTTTCACATTTGCAACTTACGTAAGGCGACAGCCTAGAATAAAGTCAAGGTCTTGCTGGTCCCTGTTTGATTTACATAGACAATAAATAATTCTCATTTTTAAAATCAAACTGTATAACTTTGGGGATTTTCTACTTTACCTGATTGTATTAGAATTGTGCATGATTCCTCTTTTTATTACAGAGTAATTTATTTGCTGCATTGCTTTCATATTTTGATTACTTCTTTGAACTTTAGAAAAACAAAAAATTTTATGAACATGAGATTTATGTGCCTTATTGCCTTAAGGAGCAAAACAAATGCTAAACATGTCATTAAGTATAGATAGATCTAAAATTTAAATTTAAATATAACTTTAATGCATACTTTTATAATATAAAGTATAGCTCTTAACTCATATTAAACTTCTAAGAGCAAGTTATCTACATAGCTTAAGCTACTTGACTTTTCCAAATTTGAACTGATTTTTTGCTTTAACTTAAATACTAAATCAGTGTCTCTACTAAAAATGGTATAAAATCACATTCCAAATTAAACATCTTAAAACATTGACCTAGGAACCAGGTTAGTAATTCATTAACATGGAAATGCTTTTAATATTAATTATTCTAATCATCTATATTTCATTTAAAAGTTTTAGGTTCAGAGACTCATTGGAGTAGATCTGAGTGCTACAATTTATTTTGATTTTATTTTTGAAAAATGCCTAATGAAAATATAGAAATAATAAACTTTCTAATAGAAAGACCCTTTTGGTTTAGTGAGACTAATTAAATGTTTAAGCCTCACCATTTTTACTCACATTTTCCTGACATGGGTTCATTTTTTTAAAAACCTCTCCGAAGAGAGATACAGGATATTTGGTTTGGAATAGCAAAAAGCAGAGCCCTCTGGAAGGGAAAGACAAGGCCATGGCCATAAATCTGGTTTCAGAAAGGCAAGAAAGACTTTTGTAATGAAGGCTTATGTTTAAGGAAGGATTCTTAGCGAGCAATTATGTGGAAGAGAAACTCTGTAGGTAGAGCCCAGTTTTTTCTAGGGAGCCAGAATCTATTTACCCAGACCTGTGTTAAAATATAACCTCTGGTTTCTAACCTGTCTTGTGGCAGTTCTAGTTCTTCCAAAGAATTTAGGCCTCTCACTTGCAGAGGATGCTTCAGTTATGGAATCTGAGTTAGAGTTGTGTCTATGATCTTTGATTTTTCTTGCATGAAAAAAAAAATTAGTTCCTAAAGAGATTGTCTATGATCATTTATATAAACTTAATCTTGTCAGAGTATCAATTGTCTCTTTCTCTTCTCTCAGACTACTTAGAATGGGGACAGAAGCCTGAGGCCAAAGGGACGTAACATATTTAAATCAGACTGATTGACGAGCATGCCAACTGTCATGAACCTCTACTCTCTTTGTGCAGTTGATTTAATTAGTGAACACTTTAACTCATGTCGGTAGAAAACACTTAGAGGCTCAGCCCATATAGCTCATGTATGCACTTTCAGAGAGAAGTTAGTTTGGAACAGTGAAAGAATAGGGAATAAAAAGGTAGCTTGGCATTAATTTTGTGGCAAAAGCTCCAAATTCTAATACCACCTTCCACTTGAAGCTGAGATACATGAGAGAGGCACTTACCAATAAAGAAAAATTTTGTACAGAATTTTTCACAAAAATTTTGTTAATGTGTTCTGTTGTTCAAGTTATCAAAGTTAAAAGTTTCTCTTTGAGGCATCACTGCATTAGTCCCTAGATAAAGAAAAATGTACCTGGCTAATATAATGCAAAAATAAAAGAACCTAATGTTAAATCATGAATAAATATGTACTATCTTAGAAACTGTAGCAAGAATATATTCCCAACTTTCATAACATTAACAGCATTATGACTGTAAGGGATAGTGATGAGTAAATTATTTTCATACTGATACATCTCAGGTGTGCTTATGTTCCATCAGATCAATATAAAAAGTCTAATCCATATAATCATAAAGATTATTGCCAATGGCATGCTAGAGAGTCATATGAATAGCTCATCTCAGTAAGGAATTAACCCTGTCTCAGTTTTTTAATATGAAACTCAAAAATTGCCCTGATTCTAAATTAGGTATTGAAAATCTGTTGGGGGGGTGCCTGGGTGGCTCAGTCAGTTAAGCGGCTGCCTTCAGCTCAGATCATAATCCCAGGGTCCTGGGATCGAGCCCCACATCAGGCTCTGCACTCAGCGGGGAGCCTGCTTCTCCCTCTCCCTGTGCTGTTCCCCCTGTTTGTGCTCTCTCACTCGCTCTTTCCCTCAAATAAATAAAATTTAAAAAAATCCATTGGGAATTCTTTCAAAGAATGAATACCTAAAGGTACTCTAATCCAGACAGGCAAACTTAACATGTTTCAGAAGCTTAAAAACAACTTAAAACACTGAAGTTTTCTTATACAGAAGAACTATAAAGTATTTTGTTACATAGAGAAAAATTAAATATCTGCTTTAAAAATAAAGTCCTAAAACTCTTATCTATAACCAAACTGTATATTTTATAAACATATTTTGAAGTATATAAATTAATGACTACATTTATAAATAACAATTTGAATGTTATTTCATATGTAAAGTAATTGAAAGCTTATCATTGTTTAGTTAGTCAATTAACTAGTTAATTAGTTATGCTTCTCCAATTAAAAAAAATAATGTGTAAGGACTTAAAGATATCAAACTCTTCCCAATTTGTGGAATCAGATAGACCTGGGTTTGAAAGTTTCTCCATAATTTATTATGCAACTTTAGAAAAACTACTTCAATTCATTTAAAATGTTTCTTCAACTGTTAAGTGGAAATAATATCTACCTCACGGGGTGGATTAAGTAAGATACCAGATTAAGGACCTGGCACAATACCTAACCTGTGGTACATTGAATACTAGATAATATTAATAATTATAACTATTAACCATCATATGCTAACTACAAATGGGGTTGGCGAACATGAAAAATTTCCTCAAGGAGGTAGAAATTCAGCTAGACCTTTAAAGGCAGCAATATTATAACAGCTACTAACATAAAAAGTGCACATAGAATATGCTAAATCAACATTTATTAAATGGCTGGCTTAATCTGGTGCTTTGTGGAGTAATGAAAACAGTTCCCCAAAAGAAGCTGGTCACAAAAGACCACTTGTTTTATGATTTCAATTATATGACATGTCCAGAATAGGCAAGTCTAGAGAGATAGAAGTAGATTAGTGATTGCTTAGAGCTGGGGAGGGGGTTTGAAGGATGATAGCTAAAGGGCAAGAGCTTTCTTTTCAAAATAATAAAAACATTCTAAAATTGATTGTGGTGATGGTTGCACAACTTTGTGAATATACTAAAAACCACTGAATTGTACACTTTAAATGGATGAATTGTAGGATATATGAATTATATATCTCAATAAAGTTGCTCCAAAGAAAAAAACCTGCTTATTAGAGGATCTTCCTTTTCTGTTCTTCCATAATATGGTCAGTGTTTGTGAGTACAGGCTCTCCACCTATGCAGAATGGAGTTCCTATGGTGTGGCTCAGGGGGGAGGAAAGAAGGACTAAGTGTCAGAGACCATAGCTATCATCCTTCTGCCCTGAAATTCTTTTTTCGATAGGCACAAGAATTTTTCTGGGCATCTGCAGCTGAAATGCATCCACTCTAAACAAAATATCTTAAAATGGTAAAATGTGTTGGCATAAAAAGAAAAAAAATTCTCTCTAGAAGAGGTGACATGTTAAGAGCCTTTGAAGCATTTATGTTATTCAAGAGTGATCAATGGGTCTAGAGCCTAAGGGGGAAAAATATAGTAAGATTAACAGAAACTGTGAGCTGGAAAATAAGAACCAGAATAAAAGATAAAATTTTATTCAAAGATTTGTTCAGTAGCTCTTAGGATTTAAACTGCCTTCGAGATGCATTAAACCCAAACTATCAAAATTCATCAAGTGACAGACTGATAAAACTAATGCCAATGTGCCTATTTGTAGGCTGTGAGGAAAGTCACCTTTTCCTTTTTCCTATCTTAACTGTGGCCTTTCTATCCTCTATCTATATATGTAAACCATTTGACTTATTACTAGAGACATGATTAACTGATTTCTCTGATTCCATAGCCCCTAATTTATTCCTTTCAATTGTTTCCTTATTTAGAATTTATAATGTTCTATTTACATCCTAATGGTGCATATTAATAACACAGACAGACACAGAAACATACCCAGATGTTTACATAATATCAATATAAACTGAGAGGAAAATTACTGAAAGCTTTGTGTTCTTATTAAAAAGTGTAACTCATGAAATACTCCCAATGGACAAAGCAATAGGCAGAACACTTTCCAGTCCACTACCGTAGAGCTAAGAATTTACTCTGATTCTTGGGCAGTTGGACATGAAATCTATTCATATTGTGCTTCAATAAAAAAAATGAGTTTATAAAAAGTCAAAAAATAACATTATCTATGCAGGAAGAGTTTCTGAACAGAAAAGTGGAGATCTTTCATTTACTTAACTTCCAACTCCTAGAAATTCATAACACTCATCCAAACAATAAATCCCTGAAGCTACAAAATAGGGTGTGTTTGTGTGTGTGTGTGTGTGTGTGTGTGTGTGTTTTAACAACATATCTTATTTGGATACAAACAATATTTAACAGCCTTTTATATCACTAGATACAGAATAAACATGATTTAGTTTAATAAATTTCTAAAAGAATTGTAATAAATTCCTAATAGAATTAGAACTCAAACTTCATAACTTTTAAAATATAAAATCATCTTGACCTTTCAACAGAATCTAATCTCAGATGATTCAATTTATTTAAATAAATAAGATGTAACACTCTGCTAGAGGAAAAGGTTTTCCAGAGGAAGGAACAAGCTTCTAAAGGTTATAAAGCAACAGAGTAATTTTTCTAAACTTATGTCTGAGATGTTTAATTAAATCAAAACACAGCTTTAATTTTCCTCATGTGATATCTAAGGTACAATGGTTATGGAAAGATTTTATAGACAAAAATAAGTTACCCAGCCAAAACATCCATAAATCAAAATTCAAGTAATTCTGTCATCCTGAAAACAAACATAAATGCTCACCTTATAATGTAAATTAAAGATTATAATAAATTTGCAAATGATCTTAAAAAAATTAACCACTTACAAAAATATTGATGTCGCCAACATCCAAATTGAATGTCTAGCTCGTGACTATAAATTTTTATCATTTAGTAAAAAAGTGAATGTTAACTGGAATTTAAATAAAAATTTAAAAATATAAATATATATATAATACTATTGTATATAAAAATAAAAAACAATAATGCCTCAAAAAAAGTGAATTGTTATTTTCCAAATGAGTTAAATATGCAGTGTGACTTTTACCAATTTATGCATATACTCATAAACCAACAGGTATGAAAAACAAGTTAGCAAAAACACAAAAAATAAGATTGCTACTAACTTTACATAACAAACAAATTTTAACACTTTTATACAGTATTAATTTATAGCGAATTAATTTGGTTTCCTTAAAACTGCCACAAATGTGGTTTTATAATTTGCTTTTTTCTCCGTTTAAATATCCATTCATCTTAAAGCATCCTCAGAAATGATTTTCTTGACATAATCTAAACCAATTTCTCACTCCTTAATCCCTCTTTTTTCCTTCATGTCTTATCCCAGTTGTGTTTATTTATTTGTTTTCTTATTAATGGGTTCTATAATCATTTAATCCTCTCTATGTGGGAAGAGATCATGTCTTTCTTGTTTGCTGCAGGTTCTCAGCTTAGTATTTATTGGAAAAGTCCTTATTTGTTGTTAAACTCTTCAAATATAATTACAGAAAGATGTATGCACTAAGTCAGCCCAAAGTGAGTGACATTTGCAGTCATGATTCTGGTGCTGAAATAGTTGCCTTTACAGAATGCACCTGATGAAGCTTATTTCTACACATAACTCTTACATTTTACTCCCAAATTTAATATTACAGCAATCACTGATCTCAGCAGTTCAAAAATTAAAGTTATAAGCCCTGCCCAGATTTTCACAGGGTAATATAAAATATTGGAGCCGATGTTTAATTTATTTTCTTTGTTTGTTTCTTTTTACTAAGAAAAATGCACCAATTTATCAGAATGGCAATTATATTTTTCCTTATTGACAGAAAATGACCTGATGTCCAATATACTGTCTAGCAAATATATACAATTAAATAATAAGTAAATACAATTTAGAATGACACCAGGAATGTCATCAATATATTTTATTGAAAAATACAAATGAGGGAATGAAAATACAGAAACTAAAAAGATATCTTAAAAGAGTTTCAAATTCCTATGAAAGATTAAGCAGAGAAAATGCAGTAAATTTCAGAAGTATTTCAGTTTTGGACAAGTTAATTGGAGATGTCTAAGAGCCATGTAAAGATGTCAAGTAGACAGATACATGTTTAGAGTGCAGGAAATGTTCTGGAATAGAGATAAACATGGATAGTCATCAGCATATAGAAAGTAGTTCAAGCAATGAAAGAGGATAACATCCTACAGGAAAAGAAAGAACAGACACAAAGGAGCCCAAGCCTGAGCCATTAGCCTCTTCAGTATCTAAAGGTCCAAGAGTAGAAGAACCTACAGAGAAACTGAAATGGAACAGCCAGTGATGCAGGAGAAAATCCTGGAAAGTGTGATGTGATGGAACCTGAGAAAGGAGAATGCTTCCAAAAAGAGGGAGTGGTCAACTGTGTTGAATGCCACATTGAGCACTGCTCTCTGCTTGAGGAGGACAGAGAAGTAGGTTGCTTGCTGGTAATCTTGACAAGGATAGTTTCAATGGAGTAGTGAGGAAGGCAGCTGAGCAATATATATGGGGTGAAAAGTGTAGATAGTTGAAGGTACTATTCTTTTGAGATATTTTGATGTGAGAACGTAGTACAGAAATCGTGTGAGCATCTGGAGAGGAATATAGAAATAGGAGATCAAGGGAGGTTTTCTTTTTAAGATGGGAATTACTAGGTCATGTTTGTATTCTGGGGAGATGATTCAGAAGGAAGAGTGAGATTGATAGTGTGAGAATGAATACTGAAGGTAAAAGGGAATTATCTGAATTATCTCCTAAAGTTTTTTTAAATATGGAATTTCCTTTTGGCACATTAAGCTCCTGTTTATTTATTTTATTTATAAAGAGAATAGATGATGGATTGGAATTTGTTTATGAAGCCAACTATATCCAACGAATTGTTCTAAAAAGTAGTAAGGTATCAAAAACTAATGATGTAATGTATGGTGATTAACATAACAATAAAAAATTTTTTTAAAAAGTAGTAAGGTATCAATGAATAAGTTTCTCGCTTCAAGAAGCTTACATTCAAGACAAAACAAACAAATAGATCAGTAATTACTGAGTATGGGGTCTATTAAAAAGTAATCAGGAATACGTAAAAGGAAAAAAAATGTAAAAGAGAAGAAAAGAAGACATCACTGGGACAAAAACGTGACAAATAATTCCATGGACCAAAGTCAAGTAGTGGCAGTTCAGAGCTGGGCTAGTGTAGGATGAGTGGTACTAAAAGTGTCCTTTGTAAGATACTGACAGGCTCACTAAAGTTAAGGACGAGAGTGTGGCTTTCCTGCCCATTAATGAAAGGAGGCTGAAAAATCAGGAGGATATTTGTTCTGCTACTTGGGGCAAATAACGGGACAAAGACAACAATGCAAACGAAAACTGAGCTGAACCCATCTAGTCCTTCTGTGTGTGGATCTGTGGTGTCTCCAACATCACTTAAGAGCAAGAGCCCAAAATGCCGTTATATAATCTCATTTTGGGCCGAGAGCCTGAAGGGTGAGTGGAAACAACCACAAAATGGGAGAAGGGGGGAAAGGAAGGGAGAGAGAAGAGGAAAGATGAGAAAGAGAAGAGAAGGGAGAGAGCAATAAAATGGCAAAAAGAAAACTACCACACAAAGTGAGCTTACAATCTTAAATTCCAAAAACCCCTAAAAGTTAGTGCTAAGAGAGACACTTAAAAAACAAACAAAAAAAAATTGTAACAAATTCTAGATGATATTAATTTTAGGGAGCAGACTCATAAAACCTTTAAAACAACTGTTTTTGGTGCTCAAACAGGCAAATTAAAGAATATAGCCATTTGAGTGCTAATAGCTTTTCAAGATCCTGATTTCAGTTATTTTGGATAAATATCTAGGAGTGAGATTCCTGATCATATGGTAATTCTGTTTTTAATTTTTGAGGAACTTTCATACTATATTCCATAGTGGCCAAATCATTTTGTATTTCCACCAACAATGTGCAAGGGTTACAATTTCTCCACATCCTCCAACAATACTTATTGTCTTTTTGTTGTTGTTGTTAATAGACCCCTGATCTGTGTGAATATCTCATTATGATTTTGATTTGCATTTCACTAATGACTTTGAGGATCTTGTCATATACCTGTTGGTAATTTATCTGTCTTCTTTGGAGAAATGTTTATTCAATCCTTAGCCCATTTATTTATCAGTTTATTAGGGTTTTTTTTTTTAGTGGTAGGAGTTCCTTATATATTTTGGAGATTAACCCCTTATCAGATATTTGGTTTGCAAATGTTTTCTCCTATTTCATAGATTGCCTTTTAGCACTCCTGTGTTCAATGCAGCACTATTCACAATAGCCAAGATGTGGAAACAATCCACATCCATTGACACATGAATGGGTAAAGAAAGTGTGGTATATACATACAATAGAACACTACTCATCCTTAAAAAAAAATTTCTGCAATATATAACAATATGGATGAACCTTCAGTACAGTGTGCTAAGAGAAATAAGCCATTCACAGAAAGGCAAATACTGATCAGAAGAAATTCCAATTCACAGAATCAAAGACTGGATTGATGGTTGCCAGAAGCTTGGAGGAGGAAAAAAGGGAAATTTACTAATCAATGGGCATAAAATTTCAGTTTAAAAACATGAGTAAGTTCTACAGATCTGCTGTAGAACATTGTGCCTATAGACAATAATGTACACCTAAAAATTTGTTAAGGGGGTAGATTTCATATTAAGTATTCTCACCACAATAAAATAATTTTTTGAAAAGAACACAGCCATTTAAAGCACAAGAAACTTTTTTATTTTTTTCTTTCTTTTTTTTTTAACTGATATGTAGTTAACATACAGGGTTATATTAGTTTTAGGTATACAGTATCATAATTCAAGAATTCTATACATTACTCAGTGCTCATCAAGATAAGTATACTCTTCAGCCCATTTATCTATTTCACCTATCCACCCACCAACCTCCCTTCCAGCAACCACCAGTTTCTTCTCTGTATTTGACAGTCTGCTTTTTTGTTTCTTTGTTTGTTTCTTTAATTCTACATATGAGTGAAATCATATGGTATTTGTCTTTATCTAACTGACTTATTTCACTTAGTATTATACCCATTAGGTCCATCGTGTTGTTGCAAATGGCAAGATCTCATTTTTATGTCTGAGTATTATTTCATTTATATATTCATTATATATAAATTATCATATATATATCATATATGTGTGAGATATATGTATATATATCTCACTTCTTTATCCATTCATCTAGGATAGACATTTAGGTTGCTTCCATAGCTTGGCTATTTTAAATAATGCCACAATAAACATGAGGGTGCATATATCTTTTCAAATTAGTGTTTCTAATTCCTCTGGGTAAACACCTAGTAGTGGAATTATTGGATCATATGGTATTTCTATTTTTAATTTTTTGAGGAAACTCCATACTGTTTTCCATGGTGGCTGTACCAATAAACATTCCAACCAACAGTGCAGGAAGGTTCCTTTTTCTTCACATTTGTCAACACTTGTTATTTCTTGTCTTTTTTATTTTAGCCATTCTGACAGGTATGAGGCAATATCTCATTGTGGTTTTTATTTGCATTTCCCTGATAATTAGTGATTTGGGGCATCTTTTCATGTATCTGTTGGCCATCTGTATGTCTTCTTTGGAAAAATGTCTGTTCAGTTCCTCTGCCAATTTTTTAATCAGATCTGGGTTTTATTGGTATAGAGTTGTATATAAGTTCCTTATATATTTTGGATATTAACCCCTTATTGGATATATCATTTGCAAATATCTTCTCCCATTCAATAGGTTGCCTTTTAGTTTTGTTGATCATTTCCTTTGCTGTACAAAAGCTTTTAATTTTGTGTAGTCCCAATTCTTATTTTTTTTTTTTTTGTTTCCCTTGCATTAGGAGAACTATCTAGAAAAATGTTTCTGTGGCTGATGTCAAAAAAATTACTGCCTCTTTTCTTCTGGGGCTTTATGAATTCAGGTCTCATGAATAAGTCTTTAATCTATTTTGAGTTTTTTATGTGTATGGTGTAAGAAAGTGGTCCAGTTTTATTTTATTTATTTATTTATTTTTGCCTGTAGCTGTACAATTTTCCTAGCACCTATTTGTTGATGAGACTGTCTTTTTGCCCCATTGTATAAGCTTGTTTTCTTTGTCATAGATTAATTGGATCCTATATGTGTGGGATTATTTCTGGACTCTCTACTCTTTTCCATTGATTTATGTGTCTGTTTTCGTGCCAATACCATACTGTTTTGATTATTACAGCTTTGTAGTATATCATGAAATCTAAGATTGTGATACCTCCAGCTTTGTTCTTTCTCATGACTGCTTTGGCTATTCTGGGTCTTTTTTGATTCCATACAAATTTTAGTATTCTTCTAGTTCTGTGAATATGTTGGTATTTTTTTATAGGGATCGCATTAAATTTGTAGATTGTTTTAGGTAGTGTGGACGTTTTAATAATATTGATTCTTCCAATCCATGAGTATAGATTATCTTTCCATTTGTTTGTGTTGTCTTCAGTTTCTTTCATCATGGTGTTATAGTTTTCAGAGTACAAGTCTTTCACCTCCTTGGTTAAATTTACTCCTAGGAACTGTATTCTTTTTGGTGCAATTGTAAATGAGATTGTATTCTTAATTTCTCTTTCTGCTACTTCATTATTAGTATATAGAAATGCAACATATTTCTGTATATTAATTTTGTATCTTGCAGCTTTACTGAATTCACTTATCAGTTCTAGTAGTTTTTTGGTGGAATCTTTAAGGTTTTCTGTATATAGTACCATATCATCTACAAATAGTGGAAGTTTTACTTCTTTCCTACCAATTTGGATGTTATGTATTTTTTTTCTTACCTGATTGTTGTGGCTAGGACTTCTAGTACTTTGTTGAATAAAAGTAGTGAGAATACACATCCTTGCTGATCTTAGCAGAAAAGCTGTTTTTCACCATTGAATATGCTTTTGTGGCTTTTTCATATATGGCCTTTATTATGTTGAGAAATGTTCCCTCCAAGCCTACTTTGTTGAGAGTTTTTATCATAAATGGATGCTGTACTTTGCCAAATGCTTTTTCTGCATCTATTGAGATGATCATATGGTTTTTATCCTTTATCTTGTTAATGTGTTGTATCATGTTGATTAATTTGTGAATATTAAACCATTCTTGCATCCCTGGGAAAAATCCCAGTTGATTATGGTGAATATTTTTTAATGCATTTTTGGATTTGGTTTGCTAATACTTTGTTGAGGATTTTTGCACCTATGTTTATCAGAGAAATTGGCCTGTACTTCTCTTTTTTTGTAATGTTTTAGTCTTGTTTTGGTATCAGAATAATGCTGGCTTTGTAGAATGAATTTGGAAATTTCCTTCCTCTCCTATTTTTTTGGAATAGTTTGAGAAGAATAGGTATTAACTCTTCTTTAAATGTTTGATAGAATTCACCTGTGAACACATCTGGTCCTGGGCTTTTGTTTGTTGATTTTTGATTACTGATACAGTTTCATTGCTAATAATTAGTCTGTTCAAATTTTCTATTTCTAATTGGAAATAGATTCAGTTTTGAAAGGTGATATGTTTCTAGGAATTCATCCATTTCTTCTATGTTGCCCAATTTTTAGGCATATAGTTTTTCATAATACTCCCTTACAATCTTTTGTATTTCGGTGGTGTTGATTGTTATTTCTCCTCCTATGTTTCTGATTTTGTTTATTTGAGTATTCTCTCAATCTTGGTGAGTCTGGCTAAAGGTTTATCAGTTTTGTTGATCTTTTCAAAGAACCAGCTCCTGGTTTCATCAATCTGTTCTATTGGGGTTTTTAAGTCTATATTTCATTAATTTTTTTTAATCTTTATTATTTCCTTCCTTCTACTGGCTTTGGGCTCTGTTTATTCTTCTTTTCTTTCTCCATTGGGTGTGAGGTTAGGTTGTTTATTTGAGATCTTGCCTGCTTGTAGAAATAGGCCTTTAACACAATAAACTTCTCTCTTTGATCAAATTTTGCTGCATCACAAAGATTTTGGACCATTATGTATTCATTTTCATTTGTTTCCATGTATTTTCTGATTTGCTCTTTGATTCCTTTTGTTGATCCATTCATTGCTTAGTAGCATTTTATTTAACCTCCATGTACTCATGCCCTTTCCAGTTTTCTTGTAATTGATTTTTAGTTTCTTACCATTGTGGTAGAAAAGAAGAATGATATGATTTCAGTCTTCTTAAATGTATTGAGATTTGTTTTGTGGCCTAATATGTGATCTATCCTGTAGAATGTTCCATGTGCTCTTGAAAAGAAGTGTATTCCACTGTTTTTGGATGGACTATTCTGAATATATCTGTTAGGTGCCTCTGGTCTAATGTGTCATTCAAAGCCACTGTTTCCTGGTTCATTTTCTCTCTGCCTGATCTATACATTGATGTAAGTGGAGTTTCAAAGGCGCCTGCTATTATTGTATTACTGTCAATTTCTTCCTTTATGTCTGTTAATAGTTCCTTTATGTATTTAGATGTTCCCATGTTGAGACCATAGGTATTTACAATTGTTATAACCACTTGTTGGATTGTTCCCTTTATCATTATGTAGTGTCCTTCTTTGTCTCTTGTTACAGTCTTTGTTTTAAAGTCTGTTTTGTCCAATATAAGTATTGCTACCCTAGCTTTCTTTTCATTTCCATTTGCATGGTAAATGATTGTTCATCTCTTCACTTTTAATATGCATGTGTCTTTAGGTTTGAAAATAGGCCTCTTATAGACAGCATATAGATGGGTCTTGTTTTTTATCAATTCAGTCACCCTATGTCTTTTGATTAGAGCATTTAGTCCATTTTCATTTAAAATAATTATTAATATGTATGTACTTAGTTCCATTTTGTTACTTTTTTTATTTTTGTAGTTCTTCTCTGTTTCATTCTTCTTCTTTTTCTGTCTTCTCTTGTGGTTTGATGGCTTTCTTTAGTTGTACATTTAGATACTCTTTATTTTTTGTGTATCTATTGTAGGTTTTTGATTTGTGATTACTGGTAGGTTTGTATACAACATCTTATGAGTATAGCAGTCTATGTTAAGTTGAGATTCACTTAAGTTTCAGCCTTTCTTAAAACACTAAATTTTTACTCCTCTGTACATTTTATGTATATGATGTCATTATTCACATCCTTGTATTTTGTGAAACCCTTGACTGATTTTTATAAATATAATTGATTTTACTGCTTTTGTGCTTTAACTTCCATAAGTGATTAATCTATTTCCTTTATCATGTTTGCATTTACCTGTGAAATTTTTCCCTTTCATAATTTTCCTACTCCTGATTATGGCCTTTTCTTTCCACCTAAAGAATTCTCATTAATGTTTCTTGTAAGACTGGTTTAGTAGTGATGGACTCCTTTACCTTTTGTTTGTCTGGGAAACTATCTATCCTTCTATTCTGAATGATAACCTTACAGGATGGAGTATTCTCAGTTGCAGGGTTTTTGGTTTTTTTTTCTTTTCAGTACTTTGAATATATCATGCCACTTTCTTCTGGCCAGCAAAGTTTCTGCTGAAAAATTAGCTGATAGCTTTATGGGGTTTCCACTGTATATAACTGTTTTCTCTTGCTGCTTTTAAAATTTCTCTTTATCACTACTTTTTGTCATTTTATTTATTACATGTATTGGTGTGGACCTCATTGGGTTAATTTTGTTGGGGACTTTCTGGATCTGGATGTCTGTTTCCTTCCCCAAATTAGGGACATTTTCAACTATTACTTTTTCAAATAAATTTTCTGCCCCCGTCTCTCTTCTTCTAGGATCCCTATAATGCAATGTTATTACACTTGTAATGTCACTGAGTTCCTTTAACCTATTCTCATCTTTTAGTATTCTTTTTTTCTTTTTGCCATTTGGCTTAGTTGCTTTCCATTACCCTGTCTTCCAAGTTTCTGATCCATTTTTCCACCTCCTCTAATCTGGGATTGATTCCCTCTAGTGTTTTGGGTTGGTTTTTTGGTTTTTTGGTTTTTTGGTTGTTTTTTTTCAGTTATTGAGTTCTTCATCTCTGACTGATTGTTTTTTCATATTTTCCATCTCTTTTAAAGATCCCTTTGAGATTTCCCACTCTTTTCTCAAGTCCAGTGAATATCTTTATGACCACTACTTTGAATTCTTTATCAAGTATATCGCTTATCTCCACTTTATTTAGCTCTTTTGTTGTGGTTTTATCCTGTTCTTTCATTTGGAACATATTCCTCTGTTTCCTTATTTTGTCTAACTCTGTGTTTATTTCTACATATTAAAAGAGTCAGCTGTATCTCCTGATCTTGAAAGTAGTAGCCTTGTGAAGAAGAGGTCCTGTAATGCCCTGCAGCACAATGCCCCTAGTTCATCAAAACCAGGTGCTTCAGAAGAATCTCCTATATGGGTTGCATGAACCCTACTCTTATGGCTAAGCCACATTTGCCTTCAATCCAGTCAGCTGCAATGGCCCACTTTGCCTGTTGTGGGCACACCAGGCAAAATTTGGTTTCTGTGCTGCTAAGGGGCCAGTCTGGGACCACCACAGCCTTGTAGTTGAGTGGGGCTGCCAGTTGGATCTGGTGCCTGTGCCCCACCTGTTATTTGGGGCTACAGTCACACTGATCAGCAGGGCACTCTCTCTACACTACTAGCTATAAGGTTCAGGTGGTGGGACTGTAGGCACATTAGTGTGTGTGTGGTTAACTTACCCTCTTTCCAGGGCAAGAGTTACTTTGGAGTGGCATCAGTTCCTGCTGAGGTTGCTTGCAGGATGTGTCAGGGCAGAAACCTCTTTGGAAGGACACCTGCTGAGTGGGGCAGATTGGATGGGGCAGACTCACAGGAGAACATGGTCTAGCAAGTTAGGTGGAGATTGTTCTTGCTGATTCCCTCAAGTGTCCTGCTATCTAGGCAGGAGGGGTGAAGAGAAATGGCAACCACCAGCACTTGTGTTCTGGTGAAGTCCTCTAAAGATCCCTTACCCTTCTGTGCATGTTCTGAGATTAGTAAATAAATCTCCTTTACATATACCCAGGTGCTTTTCAATTGCTGTTTCTATGCTATATCTTAGCTGGGTTATTTGTTATGTGGCTCTTTAAGTGTGGAGATTCAGTTTCTTATCCCTCCTGGTGCTCCCAGAGCTAAATCAGCTATAAAGTACCTGGATTAAGCCCCACCGATTGTAAAAACTCAAAAAATTAAGCCCCACTGGTTTTCAAAGCCAAAGGTTAGGGTTTATCATATTCCCATTGCAGGTCACCAGAGCCTAGGGGGCTTGATGTGTCACTTCTCTATGTTTATGGTGTCATTCCCAACTGTCTTGCTGCGGGTTTGGCTCCTGACTTTGTCTCTACACTTCCTACCCTTTTAGATGTGGCCTTCTCTCTATAATTAACTGTGGAAAGTCTGTCCTGCAGTCTTCAGGTCATTTTCAGAGTTAGTTGCGCTGATGTGGTTGCTACTTCAGTGTGTCTGTGGGTCAAGGTGAGCTCAGGATCCTCCTACTTTGCCAGCTTTCCCAGGATTCCAAAACAAGAAAGAAAGTTTAAGAGAAAAATAGGCAGAAATAAAATAAGTCCAATTGGACATGAAAAAATAACCAAATAGGAAAAAATTGGTATTAGAAATGAAGTCACTGTAAAAGTTCCAAGGGCAGAATAAACTCTAGATTGGACTCAAAGAGAGCATCAGTAGATTATAAGATAATTACAGAGTCTTGCTGTTGGTCATGTTAAACTTTGCTGCTATTTAAACCACTGCTTCTATTTCAGCGGCTTTACTCAAATTTGCTATTATTTAGTCCAACACAAAGCAAATCTAGCCAATCTATTTACATCCAGTTCTTCATATGAAAACCAAATACCATTATATATGAAGAAATCTATTTCAATAAATTAAATATACCATCTTCCTGTTTACCCTGAACTTATGCTGACTTATAACCAAATCATGAAATAAAAATAAGAGGGGCATTGAATTGAAGAAGAGAATTTGACATGAAATAAAAAGGGAATTTATTTTATGAAGATATGCAATCTCCTTGGTTCCTGTACTGAATTATTGGTATTTTAATGATAGTAACCACACAATAGATTTTTAGGCCAGTGAAAATACTCTTTGTGATATTATAATGATGAATATATGTCATTATACTTTTTTCCAAATACATAGAATGTACAACACCAAGAGTGAATCCTAAGGTAAACTATGAACTGTGAATGTAGGTCCATCCCTGGTTAAAAAAAAAAAAAAATGCACCATTCCGGTGAGTGATGTTGATAATGAGGAGGCTGTGTATGTGTGGGGGCAGGAGATATATTTGAAATCTCTATACCTTCCTTTCCATTTTGTTGTAAACTTAAGACATCTCTAAAAAAATTGTCTTTAAAAAAAAAGAAATGAAGACTGTAAAAAATAAAATCATTTAATATGGCTGGAAATGCTTACTGTTTTGTTTAAAGCAATAAAATGTTTTCTATATTTTGAATGTGACTCAACCTGGAAAATGTTTAAATGTAATGGCTTGTCTCAAGTTCATTTATGAACAGGGAAAGTCATCACATTGTGTTACACGTCTGAACAGTAGAAAAAGAATAGACAGAAACCATGTGTTATTTTTTGTGTCCCATAATCCCTAACACTGACACAAAATAAAATCTGTTGATTGACCAAGTGAACAATTTACCTAGGAATTTCTTCCACATTATGTCAGGTTTGGTTTCTACCTACAGTGGCCTTTTGCAGGATCTATTCCTACTACTTGATAACTCTCACAGTGAAAATCTGACATAACTATATGGCATACAAAACCTTTTGACCTGGCACTAGCTGACCTGTCTGACTCTATCTCCTGCCACTTCCCATACTCCATATCCTTCCCCAGAACACACTCCACTCTCCAACAATTATAAACAATTCTAAGGATATTCTCCAACATGCCAACCTCCCTTCACATTCCTCACTTTCACACATGTTCTTCCGTCTGCTAGAATCCTTTCATCATTTGCTCCCCCTGACAATTCCCTACTCATCCTTCAAATCCCACTGAAATTCTGTGACTTCCCATGATGCACTACACAGTATGGGCTGCTGTTTCTCCTTTGCTCCCTGAATGCAGTCCCCCATTGCATAAATCACTGTACTGAATTATAATAATTTCATGATCATTGACTCTCCCACTAAACCCTAAGATCCTAGAAGGCAGGAGGTTTACTTTTGTTTCTTTGTGTTTCTAAGACCCAGCTGAGTGCTTTGCCCATCGTGGGCACACAAAAATGTCTATTGCAACTTCAGTAAAAAAAAAAAAAAAAAAAAAAAAGTTAGCTCTTAATGGGAAAAAGTGAGTCTTGTCTATTCTTTCACCTTGCTGCATCTCTTCATTTTGTACTTCAAGGTGTTCTGAAAACTTTGTCAGTATTCTTGAATATCATGCCTAGGGGTCACCTACACGGTCTGTGAAGTCCAAGAGCTCATATTTCCTGTTCTAATGCCAACCTTTATAAGATATGTAATCTGAAGTAGTTATCTAAACTATTTAGTCAGTGGAATAGGAAGAATAATAGTAGGCAGTACTTATTGAGCACTTACTATGTTTTAAGCATTGTTCATACAATAAATCAATTAATCCTCCCAAAAATTCTGTGGGGTATCATTTACCCTTATTTACAGGTAAGGAAACTAAAGCACAGAAAGGTTAGGTAACTTGATCAAAGTCACAGAGCTCATGAGTGGTAGAGTCAGAATTCAAACTCAAGCAGCCTGGCTCCCAAGCCCATCGCTTAATTATGACCCTCAACTGCCTCTACCATAATATTGCCATATGCAAGGATTAAAGGATAGAATGCAGGTACATTGCTTAGCACATAGTAAAACTCCCGCAGATGGTAGTTATACTTATGGTCATAATAACTGTTCACCTTTGCTTCTTAGCTCCAATACCAGTTATTGATAATTCTGCATTTTTATTTAATGATAAAAATGATGAATTAGAAATTGCTTATTATAAAGTTGGCTTTAAAAGGCTTAATATTCACACATGCACAACATTAGAACCATGTTCAATTAGTATAGTTCAATTAAATCTTAATAATTTAAATAAAAAAGCATAAGTCAAAGCATGATTGGTTCTGTGTTAGACCTTTTTTCTATTCCATAAGGTAACAAGATCAAAAAGTAGTTTCTCATAGTATCTATAGCAATTTAAATTTGACTTTTAGAAGTATTTCAACTGACTGGCTGTGTTGAAACTGTAACTTCCTCTCTAAAATTATTATTATAAAGTTTTTTCCAGAGTTGATTTCAATGATGGGTCAGAATTAGAAGGTTCGTGTTATTCAAGGTTAGAGGTGAGATAATTATCTAGGAGGGTGCATTAAAAAACAAGTGTGGCTGGAAGTGCAGCAGGAGAGGGAACACTCTTGGGCTACATTACCAAAGTCCTTAGAGAAATCAAGCAATCCAAAAGCCTCATCTAATATAATTGCAGCACTGGAGGCTCTGCCCAGAAGAGTTTTATTCCCACACTTACAGGGTGTGCCCTCTTGGAACAGAATATATGAAAGCAAATGGTAGAAATAGAACCAGGAATCCCTTTCACAAAAACTGTTATGGTAGGAAGGAAGATATGAAAGATAGAAGTGTTACTACAATCTCAAATTTAAACTCCTGACTGTATTAGTAACTGCAACCAAATTATCCGTACTATTTCAGAGATTAAAAGCAAAACATTTCAAAATATTTTATGTAATAGAAGATACATCGAGTAATTATTTTGTGAGCAATGTATAAATAAATTCTCATATGAAAACAAATTAATTGTAGATAAAAAGAATAAGCTACTAGAAGAGCTGTATAAAAGTTTTGAGTTTTTATACTAAAGGCATTAAAAACGGGATTGCAGGGGCGCCTGGTTGGCTCAGTCCTTAAGCGTCTGCCTTTGGGTCAGGTCATGATCCCAGAGTCCTGGGATCGAGCCCCTCATCAGGCTCCCTGCTCAGCGGGAAGCCTGCTTCTCCCTCTCCCCATGCTTGTGTTCCCTCTCTCACTGTGTCTCTCTGTCAAATAAGTAAATAAAATCTTTAAAAAAAAACAAAACGGGATTGAACTTTTAAACAATTCCATGTGATTTATCAAAACCTAACAGCCAACATTTATTGAGCATTTACAAATGTCAGGTTGGGTATATAGTTTAAATAAAAATTATATAAAACAAGTGGAGACATGCAGTTTCTAAAATAACAACACAGGACATTTTTATTGGAAAAGACAGTGAAGCAAAAGCCACTTAGATTCTGATCCCAGGTATGTCACTTAAAAGTCTACGTCCCAGGGTGCCTGGGTGGCTCAATGGTTAAACATCTGATGTGGGCTCAGGTTATGATCTTGGGTCCTGGGATCAAGCTCCATGTCAGGCTCCCCACTGAGCAGGGAGTCTGCTTGAGGATTCTCTCCCTGATAATGTTTGAAATGTCTGTATACATACATACTTACAAATACACACAGTGATAGGCAGAGAAATCACAGACCTCATTGGGTGTTTTCATATGTATGTAAAAGAATATATGATTTTTCTAGGAAACCTAAATTTAATATGAATTTCTTTCATAAGTAATCACCAAACATAATATTAGTAAGAGAATTTTACTATATGTTTAATAAAAATATTTTTTGCAATAGAAAATTAAAGAGCATAAGTACATTTTGATATTTTTTTCAACATGCCAACTAAGAGGAAGGTTAAGGGAACATTGCATTGTTTAACCAACTGAATTCATTTATCCAGTGCTTTTTACAAGTATTTTTGAGCATATGTTAAATACAAGGCATTGGAGTAGATACTGAAAATAGGACAAATACAAAGATTATTTTTTAAAATGATTTCTGTTATCAAAAATGTTTAGAGGGGCACCTGGGTGGCTTAGTCACTTAAGCATCCAGCTCTTGATTTTGGTTCAGGTCATGATCTCAGGGTCATAAGATCGAGCCCCACGTGGGACTCTGAGCTCAGCGAGTCAGCCTGTCCCTCTCCCTCTGCTCCTCCTCCCATTTGCTCGGCTTTCTCTCTCTCTCTCTCTCTCTCTCTCTCTCTCTCTCTCTCTCTCTCAAATAAATAAATAAATAAAATATTTTTAAAATAAAAAAATAAATAATAAAAATGTTTAGAATTTATAAGGATATTGTTTGTGGTCTGATCATATGAAGAACTAAATAGGGAGTAAGGAGTTTCAAATTTATTTTATAACAAATTTTAAGTCACAAAGTATTTGTGAGCTTTAATCCAATGAATGTCTAGAAGCAATATAGAGATTAGTTTGTAGGGGACAAGACCAGCCAGGAAATACTGCACTAGTTTAAAAATAAAACAATGAGGTCCTTTGGCCATGGAATTAAATATTAATCATGGGAAGACTATGACCCACAAAACTTTTTTTATCATTGTATGTTATTGAATAAGAACAAAAATCTTTTGATTTCTCATTGTAGGCTTTTTCCCTGGTAGGATTTTTTGCACCTACAATACTTTGACTTTACTTGTATCATCAACTTACTGTGTTGTATATTAATTATGTATTTATGTGCCTATCTCCATAGCTAAGTTACAACTCCTTTGAGAGCATGAACTGTGTCAAAATAATTTTTTATTAAGTTTTAATTTTAATTCCAGTATAGTTAACATAAAGTGTTATATTAGTTTCAGGTGTACAATATAGTGATTCAACAATTCTATACATTACTCAATGCTCATTATGTTAAGTGTGCTCTTTAATCCCCTTCACCTATTTCACCATCCCCCCCATCTACCTCCCCTCCGATAATCATCAGTTTGTTCTCTATAGTTAATGGTCCATTTCTTGTTTTGTCTTTTCTCTCTTTTTATTTCCTTTGCTCATTTGTTTTATTTTTTAAATTCAGCATATGAGTGAAATCATATGGTATTTGTCTTTCTCAGACTTGCTTCGCTCAGCATAATACTCTCCAGCTCCATCCATGTCATTGCAAATGGCAATATTTCATTCTTTTTTATGGCTAAGTAATATTCCATAGTATATATATGTACCACATCTTCTTATACATTCATCTATTAATGGACACTTGGGCTACTCCCATAATTTGGCTATTGTAAATAATACTGCAATAAACATAGGGATGCATGTATCCCTTTGAAAAAGTGTTTTTGTATTTTTTGACTTAATACCCAGTAATGTGATTACTGCATCATAGGGTAGTTCTGTTTTGTCAAAATCATTTTTGAATCCCAGTGCTTAACATGTGACTACAAGAAAGTAGTAACTCACTGTAAAAATGTTGTTGAGGCTATTATCTTTTTATTTATTTATGACCTGAGCCTAAATCAAGAGTTGGACACTTAATTGGTTGATTGAGCCACCCAGGAACCCCAAGGCTATTATTTTCTAAATTACACAGTGTTGTCCCTATGAGAACCCAAAGAGGAAATACAGTTTGCTCTCACTATCATAAGTAGTCGTGCTTTTCTGAGAAATTGATTTTTTTTAAGATTTTATTTATTTATTTGACAGAGAGAGAGAGACAGCGAGAGAGGAAACACAAGCAGGGGGAGTGGGAGAGGGAGAGGCAGGCTTCCCGCGGAGCCAGGGAGCCCGATGGTGGGGCTCGATCCCAGGACCCTGGGACCATGACCTGAGCCGAAGGCAGATGCTTAATGACTGAGCCACCCAGGTGCCCCGAGAAATTGATTATTTTTATCTTACAAGGAATGAAATTTCTATGTTTCCTTCTTTCCCATTAGCTCTTAGAAAATAAAAAACTAATTTATACTTTCCAATAACAAGTGCATAGAATGTCAGGGCACTTATTTTGTATAAAATACTCAATTCCTCTTTCTTTCATATATTTGCTTCATTACTTTTACTTTCTTCATCTCTTCTACTAATTTCAAACCATTCTCTCTTCCTCAATTATTTACATTTATGTAAACACCTTAAAGTGACTTTAAAACAAACTGGATTAAAATGATTAAGCAAATAGCAGATATTCAACAAATATCTTTTTAATAATTAAAGAATGGAATACAATGTTGAATTTAAAATTAAATTGATTTTACATGTATAGTTTTTTAAATTCTCTTGGTTTACGTTAGGTAACTTCTTAGGTATTCTTTAACTTTCTATCATCAATACAAGCTCAATAACAAAAGTTACAGATATAACAAAGATGAAGTGCTAAAACTACTCTGTATAGGTATTCTGGTCTACATTTGTAACATAGTACATATAATGAAACTTTTTCCAGAAGATAATTTTAATTTAGCAATTCACTAAATAATGAGACTTTAGATGTGTGTTATTAAAGTAAAAGTATAGCTTGTATTTTCCCATGTAAAAGAATCATGATCTAACTGCTTTGTGGTTATGTTTTTAAAGTCACTTCTTTTGGACTTTACTTACAAATGACCCTTAGTATTCATACTTTCATAATTTTAAGCCATGTGAGAAAAAAAAAAAACTGTGGGAAAACTTAGGAGTAGTGGGTGGAGTGGGGAAGCACTATGTTTCTTCAGGATTCCCAGAAGTTTGCGTGGAGTTAGCTAGCACTTGTAATAGCTAAGGCATTAAAAACAATAACAAGTACTTCTTTTGCAGTTCATAAAGTTTAAAGATGAAAAGTAGGCAGCAAAATTCTTCAGATGGATTTAAGTAGAAGTGACTTGTGGCCAAGCCCCATATTTTTATTGAATAGGTTCCACGGGTTTTTCAAAGAACAAAATGTCTAGGCCATTTAATATCTATATATTAATCCAAAAATTAAAAAGATTAATGTATTAAGCTACATAATTTATTTCAGATTAGTACATATCTTGCTCCCCACATGTTATCCTTGTGAAAATTTCAAATTGAGGAAAAAATCCATAGCTTATATTAAGCCTGAAAAAAATATGTTGTAGCATCAGTTTATCATAATGTCTGGCTTGTATTCATGAAGCAAAGCATATATACACAACCCTGACTCAATATTATGTTTGGGGAGTTCTTTCCTTAAATAGCTAGCAGACACTTGGGTACTTTTATATCAAAGTGGTAAGAAGCAATCTTCAGGAGAAATTATATTCATTCTATCAAAGAATATAAGATAAGCAGCCTTGTGATCTTTGGGGGACCTAAACTCTGAAGAGAAAATTGTACAAATTTTTATTTCTTAAGAGCATTTTCAAAGGTCAGCAATGTTGCACTTTCAACAGAAGTTATCTTAAACTTTTACTCTAAAAACTACTGAATAATCTGTGGAATATCAAGGTACTTTAAATGATTGAGTACACTTTAGCACAAAGCTTTTTAAAGGAAACAATAAAATCAGAAAACAGCAAATTGTCATAGGTTACAGACATTCTAGGAAAGGAATTTCAGATTTTCCTCTAAAAGACCTACTTTTGCAACATATTTCATCATTGTGTTGCATCATTATCAATAAAACATAGATTTGTTTACAATCACTTCAGTGTTGAAAACATGATGGCTGACTCAGACATACTAGTCAAATAGTATTAAAAAAATACATTCTGACCTTTTCAGACTGTTTGAAAATGATCCTTTATTAGACATAAAGAATCTAATATTTTTATGAATTTAGCTTTTATTACTTAAATACAATGTATCAGTTCAAAATTAAGAGCTGATAAAATTCCTAGACCAACCAGGGAAAAGAGAAATCATTTTGTCCTTAAGACTCAAGAGGATTCTTTTTATACAACTTATCTTGAAAAAAGTTTGAAAATATGTAATTTTTAGCAGTGTTCTTACTCCCTCTTGTGACCAGTAAATGAAATGTAAATGCTGCACAGAAGTTTCAACAGAGCTTTTAAATAAAATCCCCCAAACCTAGCTAGATTATAAATGTTCATTACAATTCATTTAATATCAAATACATTACATATCTAAAGAGAATTCATTGAAAGCAAAATTCATCATAACTTAATAGCAATATCAAAAATTTACTTTTTTGGGACGCCTGGGTGGCTCATTCAGTTAAGCGGCTGCCTTCAGCTCAGGTTATGATCCCCGGGTCCTGGGATCAAGTCCTGCATTGGGCTCCTTGCTCAGCGGGGAACGCTGCTTCTCTCTCTCTGCCTGTCGCTCCCCCCCTGCTTATGTGCTCTCTCTCTCTCACAAATTAATAAAGTCTTTTTAAAAAATTTACTTTTTTGTGTTTTATCTTTTATATTTTATTTCAAGATGCATATTTTTAAATGTCTAAATTTCTTGATAAATAAAACTAGAGTATAAGATATAAGGTAGGCAACAAAGTTCTCTAGATGGATTTAACTAGAAATTACTTGTAGCCAAGGCACACATTTTTATTGAATAGTTTCCACAGATATTTGTACTTTGATATGGCCAAAGAGAGGTGGCAGGAGTAAAGGATTCTTGTTTCAAAAACATCGAAGGGCTCCAGACTCACAGAAATGCTTCAGTATGCAGAGACCTGGAGCCTCAACATAACTGTTAAGCTACTTAAAACTGCCCTAATTAAAATAAAAAGAAGTAAATTGGTCTCCCTGCTCAGCAAGAAGCCTGCTTCTCCCTCTACCACTCCCCCTGCTTGTGTTCCCTCTCTCACTGTCTCTCTTTCTCTCTGTCAAATAAATAAATATAAATAAATAAATAAATAAATAAATAAATAAATAAATAAATAAATAAAATCTTTAAAAAATAAAAAGAAGTTGAAGCTCATCTTAGATATACTCTTCCCTGTTCAACGGCACTGCTTCTGCCTCAGTATTAAGCCTTTATTTCTCTCTTTTCCAAGTGTCCAAAGTTCTCTAGGGGCCTAGAATGAATATGTATGCTTAAACTTCCCCTTAGTCAATGTCCTGTATTCCATACTTATCACTCCATCCCTCACACATGCCAGAAGTTCATATAACACCTTATCCATTCCTTTCATGACTGATTTTTACTATTCTATTACCTTAGAGATGAATACATATACAAGCACACATTAGTTGAAACTAAAATGTAAATGTTTGCCTCTCACATCCTATATTTGCATTTAACAGGGGATTTCTGGAGACATGATCCTTCACCCCAAAATAATATAGTATTTTAGGCATCATTGTAAAAGAAGTAAAAGTATTGAGTACCTACTTAAGCAGGTACTATATTTGACATTTCATATACATTATCTCATTTAACCTTCATGATATCCCCATGATGCAAATTTAATTATCTTCAATTTATAAATGAAAAAACTAAGACTTAAGAAGTAACTCACCCAAGGTTACATTGTTAATAGTGGATCCAAATTTCACACCAGGTTTGTCTAGCTCCAAAGTCTGTGTTGCTTACTTGTAGCAAATAATGACATATTTTTGGTCCCAAAGATTTTTCAGGTGATTTTCAAACCTTAAATAAAGGTTTTGTCTTCTCCATCGTTTAGTGATCTTCTGGTGAGTTGTGAATCATGCTCAGCGCATCAAATATGGAAAAAGTTCTCAAAACTAAACATATGAATATGAGATCACTAAACTCATTTTCACTCAAGTCCCAGGATTTTAATTATTATTATTTATAGTCCTCTGTTGAGTATTCTATTGCATTATGAAATTCTGTGGAGTCCTAGTTCAATTTTATTATACATCATTAAAAGCATTTGAAAATTCACTTAAATTTATCCACCAATGATTTATTGAAATCTATTATGATTGAAACCTATTACATATTATATTATGTTATGTTATATTAAAACCTATGCTAATGGTGAAGAGTCATGGACTCTGCCATTATAGTGTAGTGGGGGATACATATAAGGAATTGGGACTTTATCCAAAGGGCAACACTGATAAACTAATAAGAAAAGGAGAGACACAATCTGCTAGGCATTGAGACATAATCACTCTAAAGAACTGCTGGGAAAGAGGCCAGAGTGGAGGGAGACCTGGTGAAGACTGCTTCAGCAACCAAGAAGAGTAAAAGTGGTTGCTTGATCTAGGGTAATAGCTCTAGCAATACTGAAAAATAGACCAAACTGTAAAATATGTAAGTCACAGAATTTTTTATATATTTGATGTAAGGAGGGAGAAAAAAAGGAGGATTGAGAGGAAATATTCATATTTCTGCCAATTGAATGAAAATACCATTTGTGAGCTACAAAACAATAAAGAAAAAAGTTTAGATAAAGGTAGAAAAAATGAGAACATTTGATATTTCAGGAGAAAGGAAGTTAGTTTGAATTCTTAAATTCTCAGATAGTTTGTAGTTTGAGAAAAATGAAGCATATTTTGAATAAGTATTGCAGAGAATGGGAACATGAAATGACTAGCAAAATAAGGCAGGCTGGCCTGGCATCACTGAGAACCCAGGTGCAGCTGACAAGAAAGACAGTGCTGGTAACATCTTGACCTATGATGTGATTTTTCACCACCAGTACTCAACTGTCCCCCTACTGAGGCATGGAGGGGACCATTGGGTTGGTGCAGGATTGATGCCATGCTAGGGAATGAAACAAAGTATCAGTGGGGCAAGGAAGTGGGGGATGTGGATTGGAGACAGCTGAGGAGGGGCCAATGTTTCAAAAACAGGTGTAGTAGAGTAACTGAATGGAAAAGTTAAAACTGTGGTTCTCAGGGCACCTGGTTGGCTCAGTCCGTTAAGCATCTGCCTTCAGCTCAGGTCATGATCCCAGGGTCCTGGAATCAATCCAGCCCCAGGTCAGGCTCCCTGCTCTGTGGAGAGCCTGCTTCTCCCTCTCCCTCTACTGCTACCCCTGCTTGTGCGCTCTCTCTCTCTCTCTCTCTCTCTCTCTCTCTGTCAAATAAATAAATAAAATCTTTAAAAATAAAACTTGTTCTCAACCTTGGTGGCATATCGATGTCACCTGGAGCCTTTAGGATCTACTGATTCTTGAATCACACCTCTAGAGAGGATAGAAATTCTGGTTTAATTAATCCAAGATAGGGCGTAGCCTGGGCATCACGATTTCAAAAATTTCTCCAGGTAGCTCTGATTTGCAGCCAAAGCTGAGAACTATTGAGCTATAAGGATTTAAGATTGAGGACTGGTTTTGTTTTGTTTTTGTTTTACTTTAACATGTGAAAGGGGAAGAAGTAATGAGTGATAAAAAGGTCCAGGATATGGCTGAGGATGAATGGCTGCCTGAAGTGCTGTGGAAGGTTACTAATGATGTAGAAATCAAGGACCTGAGCAGAGAGCCAGATGGGTTATCCACATGGACACTGACATTACTCAAGGAGATGGCCAAACTTGGAGCAGTAAAGATTGTGAGTCAAGTGCTTCATTTAAGTTATTTTTAGATTTACAAGGATACACCAGGTGTTGATGATTCACATTATAAATTATATAACATAACTCCTGAAATGAACCTAAAAGTTACTTTAGATGTATTTATAAAATACATAATTTATATTTCATGCATTAAATAACTTAATCCATAACATGAAACCTGCGGTATTAATAAAATAAATGGGGGAAAAAGACAACTGTACATCAGTATATTATGTTACCTATAAAACATAGTATATAGAAAATAGCTTTCAGTATAAGCAAATGTCCTTCTATGAGTATGAATTTTAACATGAATCAGTGTGCCTACCCTTTTTTTTTCAGTGCTTATATTCACTTAGTAAGAAACTATTCCTCTTCCCTGATGTTTACCTATCTCAAGTCACTTGTTAAGGTTAGCAGCGGGAAGGCAGATAATTCTAGCAATTTTACCTGGTTCTAAAATATATCCTAGTTCCCACTAGTTGGTCCAAAGGAGAAAGAAATATATATAACACTAGATATTATTTGACAGTATTACGATAGTAACTTCTCATAGTTAGGTTAGAATGTAACTGCAGCTCTTTACAAAACCATCCCATTACGATAGTCTCATAATGAGCTCCTTTAGGCATTTCAGTAATTCCTTTGGTTGTAATTCAAGACTGATTCATCTTACACCAATACATTTATGTAGTTGATGGAATTTTGGAATTTTATCTTTAAATTTTAAGTAACGTACCTTTTGGAAGTATAGTAGGTATCAGATGTCTGCTTTGTTTTCTAAACTACACATACTTGTTTTCTGACCTAACATGAAGGTTTTTTTCCCCCTCTCTTCAGAATTTTTTGGCAGTTTTGTCAGTTCTAATATATTTATATATTCACTGATAGCCTGCAGACTTGACTGACTATAAACATATTTGTGACAATTGCAGAATCTAATTTCCCAACTATGTTTTCACTGTATAAATATAGTTGTTAAGAACTAAATCAATACAAATCTTCCTCTGCAATGGTCGAATGCAACTTTTTTTCTTATATTCACTATTAATTGCAATATCAATTAAAGAAGCTCAAAAAAGACTCGATTATAACTGCAGTAAAAGTATTTTTAAAAATAAAATAAAACAATGTTAAATCATGAGGTGTATATCAGTAATACAAGAACCAGAAAGACAAATGGCAGCACTGGCCTATCTAAGCTGTGTTGAGTAGAACTTATTTCTATTGTAGAAATGCTTCTAAATCCTCAGTTCACACATGTCACTTATTCTGATTTCATGTGTACCAAGTTTATTTCTGGTTACTTTCTGGAAAAAAAAAAAAACACTCTGGCTAGAGAACAGGAGTGTTGGGTTATGTTGACTGTTATATTTCTTATTGTCAAATAACACACTGGCTTTCTGATTATATAGTTCAGTCTCTTGTGAGTTTAGTCAGTGTGAGTCATCCAACACATCTGACTAATTGTAGGGTATTGACAAGATTGAGTCTTTGAAACTCTTAAGCTGGACCAGGCTGAAATCACCAATGTTGTAATTCTACTTTGTATAACTTTTCGGCCTCTTGGTATTTGACCAGCTGGCTTCCCCAACCTCAACATTTCCAAACCTCTATAATGGAGTTCTTTGTTCATAAAAAGAGTTTAGCTACAACACAAATAATAGGCTCTCATTCTGTCAATCAAGGTATCTCAATGTGATCAATATATGAACATTATAATGGAACATTTACAACCAGACTTTCTCCTCCTATGATTCATTTACACAGGAAAAAAGCAGAAGAAATTACCATAATTACAGATTGATTTTTTTATTGTAGCGATACATTTACAATAAAAAAAAATCCTATGCTTTCTAAAGATGAAAGCATTTGAATCATGAAGAAAAGGGGAGACAATATAGTTTATTTGAATCAAAGTTTTTAAGATATTCTAATGGTGTTATCACATATATCCAGGAATGGATGAACTCTGCACTGCTCAACATCCTTCCTCCCGTAGTTGGGAGGCAGAGGGACAGGGGAATCAATGCAAGGACCAAGAGGAGAATGAAAACCCAAGGGTACCTTATTAGTATCAGAGCAAGCATGGGATCACACAATGCTGTGCTCTGCTGGGAAGATCAGGAATAAGACAGATGAGAAGGCATGGACAACCTACCTTTCCTTACCACGTCTTCAGCCTCCATCTCCTCCACTCACACAAACAAACCTGAATATAAATTTGGGATCTTAACCACTTTCTGGATAGCTATATGGATAAAGAAAGCTGAGAAAAGGAGGAATTTTCCCTGGCTGCAATCACTATATGATTTTATAAAGTGGAAAACAAGAGAGAACAGAGTCTAGGCTAGTGCCTTTTAAGGTACAAGGACCCTCCCCACTTGATCATGGCCAAATTACGTGTGAAAATGAAGATTGGTCAAAAGGGCTGTGTGGCCAAGGGAGGATGTAGAGGCAGGGTTGACACAGAGTGAGTAAGCTAAAAATCCCCTAAGCCTACAGTGTAAAGGGAAGAACTAGACTTTGGAATAAGATAAACCTGAGCTAATTATCAGCTCATCCCTAATTAGCTTTATGGCTTCTATATGGATCCCCAGTTTCTAATTTGTGAAATGTGGATAGTAATTTTTACTAGGGATACTAGGAAGATTAAACAAATGACTAAAAATAGTTACTGGCACAGAGGAGGTACTCAATAAATGATGGCTATCATTATTAAATATTATGGAAAATTTGTTTGTAGACCATACACACTTTGTTTAAAAGAGAGTTTATCTGGGGCGCCTCGGTGGCTCAGTCAGCTAAGCGTCTGCCTTCAGTTTGGGTCATGATCCCAGGACCTTGGGATAGAGCCCTGCCTCAGGCTCCCTGCTCAGTGGGGAGTCTGCCTCTCCCTCTCCCTCTGCCTCTGCCTCTCCCTTTCCATCTGCCTCTCCCCCAGCTCAGGTGCTCTCTCGCATGCTCTTGCGTGTGCTTTCTCAAATCAAATCTTTAAAAAAAAGAATTTATCTAAAAGATAAAGAGGCAGATCCCTGTAATTTGTTGTTACCAAGTGGTAATAATTTATTTAGCATTTTCATCTATGCTAAAAAGAACTTTAAAATATTTCACTTAAGAATGATTTTATTTCTATGACTTACTATCAAAATTATCTAAACTAATAACCCAATTTCTAGTTATCTAAGGACTGAATTGTTCTCTCACATATATCCATTTCTATCAATATGAAGAAGAGTTTCTAAGAACATTCATTTCAGATCAACCTAGACATACTAAATGGATGTTCAACACACATATGTTTAGATAAATATTCTTAGTCACTAATCATTTATTTTCCTTGTTAGGGAAATACATATCTAGCTTTTTTTCATTTTCTAAAAATTAATTTTATTCAACATATTCATCCCCTGGGATTTAGAGTCATGCCAAGGGTTGCATAGCATCAGATTATTTCATCATGGAATTGTGAAATGAAAAATTGTTCTGCCAGAGGTTCTTGGTAGACAGTAAATGGTGAAACTCAAAACTCTCTTACTAATGTATGTCCTTAGCAACTTGTTTTTAATACAGCACTACAAAAGGTTAATGTGATTAAACTTGAGTAAATGTTAATTCACATTAAATTTTACCTAACTTCCATTCTTTTCTTTAAACTTATTTTATTGATATATAATTGATATATACATTGTATAAGTTAAAGGTATATAACATATTAATTTGATACATTTACATATTGCAATATGATTACCACCACAGCATTAGCCAACACCTCTATCACATCACATCACATGAATATCATTTCCTTTTTGTGGTGAGAATAATTAAGATCTAGTCTCTCAACAACTTTAAAGTTTATAATGTTGTCTATAATCACTATATTTTTCATTAGATCTCTAGGACTTATTTCCCTACTAGTTGAAAGTTTATACCCTTAAACAACATATCCCAATTTCCCCACTCCCAGCCCCTGGTAATCACCATTCTACTGTTTTTTTGAGTTTGGCTTTTTAAAATTCCATGTTTAAATAATATCATAGAGTATTTGTCTTTCTCTGTCTGACTTATTTCACTTAGCATCATGTCCTGAAGGCCCATCCATGTTTCCACAAATTCTTCTTTCTTGTGATTAAATAATAAATAATATTCCATGGGATATATACACCACATCTTTGTCCATTCATTCATGTGGAAGACACTGAGGTTGCTTCCATATCTTGGCTTTTGTAAAAAAAAATGCTGCAATAAATATGGAAGTATGTATATCTCTCAAATAGCCTATTTTTATTTCCTTTGGATATATACCCAAAACTAGCATTGCTGGATAATATAGTGGTTCTATTTTTAATTTTTTGAGGAACCTCCATACTGTTTTCCATGGAGGCTGCACCAGTTCACATTCACACCAATAGTTTATGTGTTTTTTTCCATATCCTCACCAACACTTGTTAACTCTTGTCTTCTCCATAGTAGGTGCGAGATAATACCTCATTGTGTAAAAGGTGTGAGGTAATATCTCATTGTGATTTTGATTTGCATTTCCCTAATAATTAGAATGTTGAGTGTCTTTTCGTATACCTGTTGGCCATTTGGGTAAGTTATATGAGTTCTTTATATATTTTAGATATTAACTCCTTCTCCAAGATACAGTTTTCAAATATTTTCTCCCATTCCATAAGGTGTATTTTTATTTGGATGAATGAATCTTTTTCTGTGTTTTTTTTTAGTTTGATATAATCTCATTTATTGATTTTTGTTTTTGTTACTTAACACTTTTGGTGTCATTACCCAGACCAACATCAAGGAGCTTCTTCCATATGTTTTCTTCTAAGAGTTATTGTTAATATAAAGACTTTTTAATGAGTGGTACAAAACAGGATCAATTTCATTTTTCTGCATGTAATTGTTCAGTTTTCCCAACACCATTTATTGAAGAGACCATCATTTCCCCATTGAATTTTCTTGGCTCCCTTATCAAATATTAGTGGTGGTTTATTCCTGGGTTCTCTATTCTTTTGCATTAGTCTATGTGTTTATTTTTGTGCCTGTACCATCTGTTTTAATTACTGTAACTTGTAGTATAGTTTGAAATCAAGAAATGTGATGCCTCCAACCTCGTTATTTTTACTCATGATTTCTTTGGCTATTCAGAGTGTTTTGGGGTTATTTGCTCTATTTCTGTGAAAAAAATGGCATTGAAATTTTGATAGAGATTGTGTTGAATCTATAGATGGCTTTGGGTATCAGGAACATTTTCACAATATTAATTCTTCCAATCCATAAACATGGAATATCTTTCAATTTATTTGTATCTTCTTTAATTTCTTTCATCAAGGTCTTGTAGTTTCATTGTACAAATCTTTCACTTCATTGGTTAAATTTATTCCTAATTTTTTTTTGTTTTTGTTTCATGAGATATAACTGACATATGAAATTGCATTAGTTTTAGATGGATGGCTTAATGATTTAATATATGTATATGTTGCAGAATAATTACTACCATGAGTTAACATCCATCACCACAAGTTATTTTTTTTCTTGTGATGAGAACATTAAGATTTACTTTGTTAGCAACTTCCAAACATACAATACAGTACTGCTAACTATAGTCACTATGTTTCACATTACATCCCAGGACTTATTAATTTTATTATTGGAAGGTTGCAACTTTTGATCACCTTCACCCATTATGCCCATCCCCATGCCCTGCTTTTGGAAACCACCAATCTGTTCTCTGTATCTATGGCTCTATTTTTAATTTTCCTTAAAAAATTTTTTTTAATTGAAGTATAGTTGATACACAATGTTACATTAGTTCGGGGTATATAATATAGTACTTCCACAAGTCTATATTTTTATGCTTATGATCATCACAAGTGTAGCTACTGTCACCATACAACCTATTCCAATACCACTGACTATATTTCCTATGCTGTACCTTTTATCATGACTTACTCATTCCATAAGTGGAAGCCTGTATCTCCCACTCCCTTTCACCCATTTTTCCCATCTCCCTCACCCCCTCCCTTTGGCAACTATCAGTTTGTTCTCTGTATTTATGAGTCTGTTTCTGCTTTTTGTTTGCTCATTTGTTTTGTTTTTTTAGAATCTACTTATAATTGAAGTCATATGGTGTTTTACTTTCTCTGATTTATTTCATTTAGCATAATTCCCTCTAAGTTCATCCATGTTGTTGCAAATGGCAAGATCTCATTCTTTTTATGGCTGAGTAATATTCCATTCTATATTATTTATATCCATTCATCTATTGATAAATACTTGGGTTGCTTCCATATCTTGGCTATTGTAAATAGTGCTGCAGTAAATATAGAGGTGATATAGCTTTTCAAATTAGTGTTTTCAGTTTCTTTGGGTAAATACCCAGAAGTGGAATTACTGGATCATATGGTATTCTATTTTTTAATTTTTTTTTGAGGAAACTCCACACTGTTTTCCACAGTAGCTGCACCAAATTGCATTTGCACCAACAGTGCAGGAGAGTTCCTTATTCTCCACATCCTCATCAACACTTGTTATTTGTTATCTTTTTGATTCTAACCATTCTGACAGGTGTAAGGTGATATCTCTTTGTGGTTTTGATTTGCATTTCTCTGTTAAGCACTTTTTTTTTTTTAAGTTTCAGGGATAGAATTCAGTGATTCATCAGTGGCATACAACACCCAGTGCTCATTACATCACGTGCCCTCCTTAATGCCCATCCCCCAATTATTCCATCCCCCCCACTTCCCCTCCAGAAACCCCCAGTTTGTTTCTCATAGTTAAGAGTCTCATGGTTTGCCTCTCTCTGTGTTTTCATCTTATTTTATTTTTCCTTCCCTTTCCATACACTCATCTGTTTTGTTTCTTAAATTCCACATATGAGTGAAATCATATGGTATTTGTCTTTCTGACTGACTTATTTCGCTTCACATAATATTCTCTAGTTCCATTCACTTTTTAATATATTTGTTGGCCATTTGCATGTCTTTGGGAAAATTGATTCAGATCCTTTATGCATTTTTAATTGGATTTTTTGTTTTTTTTCTATTACATTGTATAAAGACTTCATATTTTTTGGATATTAACTCCTTATCAGGTAAGATTTGCAAATATTTTCTCTCATTCAGTAGGTTGCCTATTCCTTTTGTTGATGGTTTCCTTTGCTGTGCAGAAGCATTTTAGTTTGACATAGTTCATGTTAAACCTAAAAAATCATTGTTGAATTGTAAAGGAGTTCCTCTCTATTTTTTCTTCTAGGAGTTTTATGGTTTCAGGTCTCTTGTATAAGTCTTTAATCCATTTGAGTTTATTTGTGTGAATGATGTAAGAGAGTGGTCCAGTTTCATTATTTTACATGCAGTAGGCCAGTTTTCCCAGTATCATTTATTAAAGAGACTATCCTTTTCCCGTTATATATTCTTGGCTCCTTTGTCTATCAGTTGACCATATATGTGTGAGTTTATTTGTGGGCTTCCTATTCTGTTCCAATAATCTGTTTTTATACCAATACAATACTATTTTGAATACTGTAGCTTTGAAATATAGTGTGAAATCAGGATGTGTGATACCTCCAGCTTTTTTTTTTTCTTTTTCTGGCTGAAGATTGCTTTAGCTATTCAGGGCTTGTTGCTCCATGCAAATTTCAGGATTTTTTTGTTCTATTTCTGTGAAAAATGCCATTGAAGTTTTGATAAGGATGCATTGAATCTGTAGATTGCTTTGGGTTGTATGGATATTTAAGAATATTCTTGCAATCCATGAACACAGGATATCTTTCCATTTATTTGTGTCATCTTCAGTTTTTTTCATCAATGTCTTATAGTTTTCAGTGTACAGGTGTTTTACCTTCTTGGTTAAATTTATTCCTAAGTATACTATTCTTTTTAAGATAAATGGGATTGTTTTCTTAATTTCTCTTTCTGATTAGTTCATTTTTCTGTACAAAAACACAACAGATTTTTGTGTATTTTGTATCCCGCAACTTTACTGAGTTTGTTATTAATTCAAATTTTTTGTGGAATCTTTAGGGTTTTCTATATGTAATAGCATGTCATTTGCAAAAGTGACAGTTTTATTTCTTCCAATTTGGATGCTTTTTTTTTAAATCTAATTGCTGTGGCTAAGACTTCCCATGCAATGTTGAATAAAAAAGGGGTGAGACAGAGGGAGCCTCCTCACCTTGTCCTTGATCTTAGGGCAAATGCTTTTAGCTTTTCACCATTTAGTGCAATGTTAGCTGAGGGCTTGTCACATATGGCCCTCATTATGTTCTGGTATGTTTCTCCTATTCCCACTTTGTTGAGAGTTTTATCATAATGGATACTGAATTTTATCAAAGCTTTTTCTGCATCTATTGAGATGATTATATAAATTTTATCCTTCATTTTGTTAATCTGGTATATCATATTGATTGATTTGAGGATACTGAAGCATCCTTGGACTATATCCTGGTTAATCAAGTTACATGATTCGATGATGAGAAAAGAGTTATTTTGAGTTACTGCCTAGGCATTTTACAATATGACAATCCTACTTACACCCAGAGTCTGGACATTTAGATAGAGACCCAAGCTTAAGATTCCTGCCACAAATTTCCATTTCACTTTACCCAGGGTACTTTTTTTTTTAAGATTTATTTATTTATTTGAAAAAGAGAGAGAGGGAGCATGGGAAGGAGGGGCCGAGAGAGAGGGAGAGAGAAACTTTAGCGGACTTCCACACTGAGAATGGAGCACCCAGTGTACTTTTTTAAATAACCACTTAGAGGTGAGCCCATGAAAACTAAGTGACTGCCACCGCAACCTCCTTATAAGTCATAGGTGCTTGCTGCCCTACCCTCTACCTCCTATTGGATCATGACCTGGGATAGGGAATTGCCCTTCCTCCACACCTATTGCACCTCTCACCCTTTTCTGAGATCTATCAGTAATGGCTTGTGACTTTACTTCCTTTTCATGAGTTTACTGAAACTTCACCTTCAATCAAAACTGCCCTGAAGTTTTCACTTCCCCAGAGTGGGAGATGACATGCTGAGAGAGCTACCTGCCTCTTGTGTTTGCCTTATGCTTCTTCATTCAGTAGGTCATAATCTGCATATTCTTAGTCTGACACATCAGCTACAGGGCCCCCAACAGTTTCTTTCCATGTATTGTTAAATTCAGTTTGCTAGTATTTTGTCCAGGATTTTTAAATCTATGGTCATCAAGAATATTGGCCTATAATCTTCTTTTCTTTAGAGTCCTTGTCTGGTTTTGGTCTCAGAGTAATACGAGCCTCCTAAAATGAGTTTGGACATGTTCCTTTCTCTTCTACTTTTTGGAAGAGTTTGAGAAGGATTGATATTAATTCTTGATATGTCTGGTACAATTCACCAGTAAAGCCATCTTGTCCTGGACTTTTGTTTGTTGGAAGGTTTTTGATTACTGATTCAACCTACCTACTAATAATTATCTGTTAAGATTTTCTGTTTCTTTGTGGTTCAGTCTTGGTAGGTTGTATGTTTCTAGGAATTTATCTATTTCTTCTTGGTTGGCCAATTTGTTCATGCTAATTGTTCATAGTAATCTCATGATGTTTTGGGTTTCCGTGGTATCATTTGGGTTTGTTTCTTTGTTGTTGTTGTTTTTGTTTTTTGAGAGAGAGTGAGTGGAGGGAGGGTAAGAGAGAGAATCCTCAAGCATACTCCACGCTCAGCCCGGAGCCCAACGCAGGGCTCAATCTCATGACCCTAAGATCATGAGCTGAAATCAAGAGTCGTATGCTTAACTGACTGAGCCACCCAGGTGCCCCTCTGTGGCATCGTTTATAATGCCTCCTCTTTCTTTTGATTTTATTTTAGTGCTCCCTCTCCTTTCCTTGTTTTGTGGCCTAACATATGATCCATCCTTGAGAAGATTCCTTGTGTGTTTGAGAAGAAAATATGTTCTGCTGCTTTTGAATGGAATGTGCTATAAATGTCTAAGTCCATCTGATCTAACATGTCATTTAAGTCCATTTAAGTATTTCCTTATTGATTTTCTGTCTGGATGATCTATCCAAATGATTAAAATGTGGTGTTAAAGTATTACCATCTGTTTCTCTCTTTATGTTTGTTAATACTTGTTTTATATATTTAGTTGCTCCTATGTTGGATATATAAATATTTACAAATGTTGTATCTTCTTTTTGGATCAGCTCGTTGTCATTATATAATGTCCTTTTATATCTCATTCCATTCTTTATCTTAAGTTCCATTTTGTCTGATATAAGTGTAACTACCCCAGCTCTTTTTGGGTTTCCATTTGCATGGAATATTTTCCATTTCTTCACTGTTAGTTTGTGAGGGTCCTTAAAGGTGAAGTGAATCCTTTGTAGGCAGCATATACTGGGATTTTGTTTTTTATTCATTCAGCCACTCTCTGCCTTTTCACTGATGAATTCAACCCATTTTCAACTGGAGTTATTATTGGTATATAAAGACTTACTAGTACCATCTTATTAATTACTTTCTGGTTGTTTTGTATTTCCAGTGTTTCTTTTTCTGTTTCTGCCTGCCTATGTAAATTGGTAATTTTCTATAGTGGTATGCTCTGTTTCCCCTTTCTTTATCTTTTGCGAATCTATTCTAGGTCTTCACTTTGTAGTTACCATAAAGTCAACATAAAACATTTCATAGATAAAACAGTCCATTTTAAACTGAGAGCTTAAACTTCAATTTCTTACAAAAGCTTCATGCTTTTACTCCCCCAGTTTATGTTTTTGATGTATTATTTACCTCTTTTTATATTATATATTTAACAAATTACAGTAGCTATAATTATTTTTAATACTTTTCCCCTAGTGACGATGAACCTCTCAGCATTTGTTTGTCTGGGAAAGTCTTTATATCTCCTTTATATTTGAGGGATAACTTTGCTGGATAGAGTATTCTTAGTTAGCAATTTTTTCTTACAACACTGGATAAGTCATTCCACTCTTGTCTAGAATGCAGGATTTCTGCTGTGAAATCTGCAGATAGCCTAATGGGGGAATTCTTTCTAGATTTCAATATTTCTTTCCTCTGGCTGCTTTTAAGATATTCTGCTTAACTTTGATTTTTGACAGTTTCATATTTATGTCTTGAAAGTTTTTGAATTGAGGTAATAGGATGATCTGTTAACTTTGTGAACTTGGATGTCCAAGTCTCTTTGCAAATTTGGGACATTCTCAGCTATTATTTCTTTAAGTAAACATTCTGCCCCTTTCTTCCTCTCTTCTCCTTCTGGAACCCCAATATTCTAATTTTTTAGTGGAGTCCTATACAACCCGTAGGCTTTCTTTGGTCTTTTTCATTCTTTTTTCTTTGTTCTGCCTGACTGGGTTATTTCAAAATTCCTGTCCTCTAACTTACTTATTCTGTCTTCCTTTTGCTTTATACTGCCACAGATGCTCTCTGCTGAATTTTTTTTTTCATTCATTGAATTCTTCAGCCCCAGAATTTTTATTTCTTTATGATTTCTATCTCTTTGGTAAATATCTCATTTTGTTCATATATTTTTTTCTGATTTCATTGAATTGTCCTTCTGAGTTTTCTTGTAGCTCATTGAGTTTCTTTGAAACAGCTATTTTGAATTCTTTATCAGCAAGTTCTCAAAATTCTTTGTCTTTGGGTTCAGTTATAGGAGTATTATTGTTATCTTTTTGTAATAACATGTTTCTTTGCTTTCTTTGCATTTCTTGTAGTTTTGTATCATTGCTTTTTCATTTGAAGTATCAAACACCTCCTTAAATCTTTACTAATTGCCTTCAGATTAGATATACTATCCATTGGTGCTGTTATGTCTAGGTTTTTCTCTGTCTTTTGGGTTTTCCAGAAGGTTGCACTATTGCATATGTTTGTGGTTTCTCCATTACCTAGAGATCTTATTCTCTTTTTCTAATTGCACTTCATTTACTGGACTTGATTTTGCCACTGCACTGAGGAGCACACACAGGAAGCCAGCCATAGAGTTGAAGAAGGTGTGAATTTAACACTCAGGGTGTTGAGGGTGGTATGGACCTGGTGGGGAGATCCTCAGGTGAGGAATTCCCAAAGGCTCATGTGCAAACATCCTGCTAACGTCTTGATGCAGTCAAAAGGAACCATGTCCCATTAGTGATTTTTGTTATTCTTATCTGCCTATTTCCTGATATCCTGCCCTGCCGCAGTCATGGAGGTCCCACCTAGTACTGAGTGCTTCTGGAAGGAAATGGGCTTTTTCAGCCATTTCCCACTTAACTAGGATAGCCAGGCCCTCACTCACCACTATCCTTTTCCCTAAGGGAAAGGTCACCATTGGCTGGATAGCTCAGCCCAAGGCAGAGTTGGCTTGGGGGTAGGGAGGGACAGTGCCGGAAAAATTTCCCTTACCATCTCCCCTTCAGAAGGCTAGACTCTTTCAAATTCTCTCTGGTCTGTAGGTATCTGCCCCAGGTCAGCACTCTCCAGGTTTATTCCCCTAACTGAGATGACAAAGTTTGAGGTAAGTTCTTGGGCTCTGCTTGTTCCATAGCCAACACAGAGGTCTTTCTGCCTATTACCAGATGCACAGGTGGGCAACACTTAATCCAAATCACCTGGCATATGATGCTGGATCCCACAGCTCCCAAGGTGCTTCTGTCTGTGGATGGATCTTCCATTTGTTGTTAAAAGGGGAAGACCAAAAGAGGAACATCTTGCCACCAGGATGCTGACATCACTCCCCTTCCATTCTTTACCATTGTTATCTGTTGCACGCATTAAATGCAAGAGATACCAAAAGAAAAGGAAAAGTCTATGAGGGGGAAAGGTCACAAGATTTATAAGAATATGTGAGATTCACTCTGGTTCCAATAAATTCCAACTTATGACTTTAGGCAAGTTACTTAAATAATACTCAGCTTCAGTTTCTCATCTGTAAATGTAAATAATGTATACTTTAAAGAGCTGTGGGGAGAATTGAATGAAACATCTGTAAAGAGCCTGGCCTATAATAGGTACCCAACAAATGCTAGCATGCATTTTTCCTTCTTTCTTTCCTACTGTCTTTTCTTTCCTTTCAGTAAGAATATTAACTTTCTTACCTACTTTGTAGCTACTTTTAGCATATGAAGAACATGGTCAATTTAAGTGAAACCTAAATTAAAAGCACTTTTGCTAATATCCACCTATTTTCATTTGCTTACAACTCTAATATCAGTCTTTGTTACAGAGAGTACCTATATATCTCAAATTGTTGTGAGAATGAGGTGAGCACCTCCAAAATACTATTAGCCCTTTGAGGCATCTCTGTTTCTGGCATTAATAAGTGATCAATAAATATTTGTTTAAAAAATGCTATTAAAAACTTAATGAACAAATGAAAGTAAATGTGCTTGTAAATTTTATTATCTAAATACACACAAATATGCATTAATTCTTTAAAAGTCAAAAAGTAAATCAGTTTGAATGAATCTTCCTCCCTTATCTGTTTCCCTTTTGGTTTGACTTGAATAAGTTCATAGAAAATGAAAAGTTATCTTAAATTACATACACAGTTTCAAACAAGAAGACCTATCACTAATGAAATAAATCTTTAAGTATCACTCTGAAAACATAATTGTGTTTTTCCATTTATCAGTGATAAGAATAATTAAAAAGAACATGAATTGCTAGAGAAACACCTAAAGCTTACCTATGAGTTAATCCCCCTGCCTGTGCACAGCACTGGGATGCTCAACACAGTACCAGCTTTACTCTGGGGGTAATCAGCTTTGCCTTCCTGCCTCTCTGTTGGAGTGCTGCTGGGCTGCACAGCTTCCAAGTGTTTTCACCAGCCCTTCTGGGCTGATGGGGCCCCAGGAACCACAGTGGGTAAGGCTATCTCAGCTCCCTTGCCTGGGCAGAAGGGGGAGGGGTTGCTATATGCTACTCTCAATTTCCTAAATAATCTCTCTAATTGGGAAGGGCTGGGAGCTACCCTCAACCTTGGCTCTGAATTAATCCCCCTGCCTATGCCTAGCAGGGTAATTCTCCATGCCCAGTACTGGCTTCCCTTTGGGAGCAGTCAGCTCTTCCCACCCACCTCTCAGCTCAGAATTGCTGGGATAAACATCTTCCAAGTTTTCTCACCAGGCCCTCTGGTCAGATGGGGCCAGGAGACACTCTCCGCAGCAGGTGGGGTTGTGACTCAGCTCCGTGCCTGGGTACAGGCAAATCAAGCTGTAGAGCCAACAAAATTCCTCATTTGAGAATCCAATGAGGTAGATCTAAATTCCCCGATCAGAGTGTATCCCAGCTTGGTTCTGCTGATGAACAAAACCATTGTTTGGGATCAGTACTTGGGCACGGCAGGTATGAACTTGGTCTGCCAAGAGCCATCTGCTGGTTGCAAGCCCTTCCCCCTTCTCCATCATAGTCAGATTCCTATTGGTTGAGGCCCACAGATTTCCGTGCAATCCCTCTGGTGTATCAGAGTAGGGACTCCCACAAAGTGACCCCAGTGCTGAGGGATGCTGGTTATCCCCACTGGGTTTTCTTTTCCACTATAGGAATGGAGGCTCAGGGAAGACCTCTCTGGGTGTTGCTCTGCTGCCTGGGGGAGGGGCAATGTGGTCACTGTGTGCTTCTCTTATCCTTCTAATGCAGTCTGTCCTGATGTCTGTGGTGCAGGGCGTGCTTCAGCCTCTCCCCCATGTTCTAGGATTCTCTTGGTGGTGTCTTGTTCTTGAGCACTTATTCATTGTTCTTATGAGGTGGAGCAAAGTCAGGAATGACCTATGTCACCATCTTGGTGATGTCACTCTCCTAAAGCTTGACTCATAGTTATAAAATTAAAATTCTATTACATTAAATCGTATCTACCACAATAGCTTCATAAATGTCACTGATGTTCCTGATAAGTTTTTGATTATTCCTATTGCCATATTCTACTCTTCCCGGCAAAAGACCTTAGAAACTCAGTAACATCGTTGCATGTGAAAATTTTAATCTGATTGTCAAGTCTCTTCCTTTACTGGGAGGGGGAGGAAAAGAAGGAAGGGGAGGAGAAGATGGCTCGTAGACTTAGTGATAATAAAACATAATGTCTTTGGATCCAAGAGGGCACAGAATAATGTTCTGGGGACCATGATAGTAACGTCTGTAGGTTACTCTGTAACAAATTGTTCTTTGAACTTGCAAGGTTAACCTTGTGCTAAGAATCAAGCCGTTTAAGTACAATGAAACAACTACTCCATAATTCAAACAAAGGGGTGGCAGGGATTATTAGGAGTGCTTCAAAATGTGTTTTTAAATAAGGAATAATATGAAGGGGTTTTTTTCCACAAATACAATAACCAACACTCTAATAAAGTGTCTGTAAAATTAAATTAAAAGTTAATATTGCAGAAATGGTGACTTCTTTGACAACTAAGTTGGAGGTTCTTCTTTGATAGAAAACTATTGATACAGCATTTGTCATTAGATTTCTAAAAACAAATGAAACATTTGCAAACTGCCTAGCAGTTACAAACTACACATGTATAAAACCAAGAGAAGGTTTCAACATTTAGGATGAACAGATCAGGTTATCAACTGCTAACCTCAAGGAATTACTTCTGAAGTTTCTCAGGGTGGGGGCGGGGGAAGAAATAACGTACCATTGACTGTGCACCATCAGACCTAAGAGCTCTGAGTATAAGCACCCCACCCACACACAGCTGCATGGCCCAATTTAAGCATGTGATCTTCACAGGGAAAAGTTGGAAAAAAACAGCGTCAGAGATTGCACAATTCAGGAGATTTTTGCCAAAGTGCTCCCTAGCTTGCCTGAGACACCCTGGATCTGGCTCTTAGACATGCTGAAAGGGCTTTCCTTGATCTCCACAAAGCCAGAAGCAGGGCCTCTCTAGCAGCCAACTGGTTCTCCCGGGTCAGTTAAACCCAAGTTCAACAGCCTTATAACATCTGGGCTGCAGCAGAGAAAGACTCTTCTTCTCTTTGTTGTTTTTTCCAACATCAGCCAAGCACAAAATTAAACTAGCTAAATAATGTTGTCTGTCTTTTGATATTTCCATGTGTGATTTTCCTAAATAAAAATAAGGCAGAGTTTGTTTTTTAATCAAGCTGTGTTAGTAGGCCTATATATAATACAGTTTTTCAAAAACGGTTCCTTGTGAAAAAAATGAAAGATACTTATTCAATGGTAAACTATTTGAAATCATGGCCATAAATAAGAAAAATGGAATTTTTCAATGGTTAAAACCTGATAAAGTCAATAGAAAGGTAAAGATATAAATATAATTATTAAAAAATCATTATTCCCATGAAGGTAAAAATAACCCATTATTCCATGATATACCCTCTAAGGCAAAAGATACTCAACTGCTTCAATGTATTTGATTTTTTAAAAATCTGGTTGTCAAGTCCATCCACTTAAATAAAAAGAATGGGGAGGGGAAAACAAAAAGAAACAAAATAATTAGAGGAAAAACAAAAGTATAAAGCAATAATAAAATTTCCTTTCTTTAGTGTCAGAGGCCATACAGTAATGTTTCTGGGGATGATGATAAATACTCTCTGATAAAGTGTGGTGTGTATTAGGACTTTTGTATTTGGTTCTTCATAAGCCATAGCCAGAGAAGACAATCAATGTATGACTATTAGTATTTTCCTGTGGTCCTCAAAGCAAGGTGCACAACCAGAATAGTTTTTCCAACACAAATAGGTATATAGATATCACATATGGCCTAGTGTGTTTTGTAACACATCCAAACAAAAAACAAACTTTAAGACACTTTTCTGGAGACTATTTTTACTTATTAACCCTGGTTTTGTCTCAAACATGAGTTTTCTGTCTGCACTTTGGCAGGGGACCAGCTTAATTCTGCTCTGATGCTTGGATGGTAGATATTTTAAGGCTCTTTAGCAGTCTACAACCTTTTCCTGCTTGAATCCAAACTAGAAATGGCTCCTACATTCATATAGAACCACGACACTTCCTATGCAACACCCCTGGAGACAATTAACTTAATATTTTAATATTTAATAGTTTATTCTGAGGACATGTGCATAACAATTGGCCCATTAGATCCACATGACATGGGCCTTCCTGGTCATAGCCATAAGAAGATACAAGATATGGGTGGCTCAGTCAGTTAAGTGCCTTGCCTTCAGCTCAGGTCGTGATCCCAGAGTCCTGGGATTGAGCACCATATTGAGCTCCCTGCTCCGGGGGGAGCCTGCTTCTCCCTCTGCCTATACCTCTCTGTCTCTCTCTGTCTCTCATGAATGAACAAATAAAATATTTTTTAAAAAAAAGAAGATACAAAATATAGGGAGCACTGTCCCTAGGGTAACCAGAAGATTTGAAAGAGTCCAACAAAGAAAGATATTTGTGCATCCCATACAAACGTTCACTGAATAAATAAATTATGGCTTGTTTAAACATGAAACCTTATACAGCCATTAAAACTGAAGATTATAAAGAATACAAAAATATTATGAAAAATATTTCAAAAATACATGAAAATGTATGTAATATTTTTTTTAATTTTTTATTGTTATGTTAATCACCATACATTACATCATTAGTTCTTGATGTAGTGTTCCATGATTCATTGTTTGTGCATAACACCCAGTGCTCCACGCAGAACGTGCCCTCCTTAATACCCATCACCAGGCTAACCCATCCCCCCACCCCCCTCCCCTCTAGGACCCTCAGTTTGTTTTTCAGAGTCCATCGTCTCTCATGGTTCCTTTCCCCCTCCGACTTACTCCCCTTCATTCTTCCCCTCCTGCTATCTTCTTCTTTTTCTTTTTTCTTAACATATCTTGCATTATTTGTTTCAGAAGTACAAATCTGTGAGTCAACAGTCTTGCACAATTCATAGCGCTCACCATAGCACATACCCTACCCAATGTCTATCACCCAGCCACCCCATCCCTCCCACCCCCCACCACTCAGCAACACTCAGTTTGTTTCCTGAGATTAAGAATTCCTCATATCAGTGAGGTCATATGATACATGTCTTTCTCTGATTGACTTAGAAAATGTATGTAATATTGATTTTTAAGAAAAAGTTATATTCAGAATCATAAATATGTATATGCATTTGTGTGTGTGTGTAACACATTTGACTGCAAACCTGAAAATGTATTAAAAAATACACATGGAGAGAAAATGAATCAAAACGTTGATAGTGACAATGTCAAAGTTTAAGACTATATATTATTATTTTTGTTTTATCTTCAAAAGTTTTTGTATTTCATTTTGTTTGTAATCTTTTTTAAAAGAAGGGATTTGAAAATCACTTTGCAAAACTCTTCTGATGATTTTCTTAATAAATCCAATATAGTACATAAAACTACGTTGGTAGATATCACTCAAATATATCCACCATTAACAAATCCAATATGATACACAAAACTACATTGGTAGATACTAGAATACATCCACTATGACTGTTTAAAACCAGATGCATACCCCAATTAAAACTGACAACATAAAAATCCCTGAATGAAATGAGCTCTTTAGTTTCCAAAAGGCATGCATTCTTTATTTATGACAAAATTTTAGCCACAAAATGGAAATCCCCTTTTCTTTTGAAATAAGAGAATATAATTAGAACTTTTATCACACAAAGCAGAGGGGAACAATTTTTAAATTATTAAGAAATTGTTTAATTGTATGAGAAATTGTGTCATTTCCTGACTTAACTTTTTAATGTAATTGTTATTTTTCTATCTTTAAGAAATGGGGTCATAATTTCAAAGTGAGGAAAGTAAAATGGCTACTCGCTATCTAGTTTTACATATTTAAGGATTTCTAAGTACTTCATGCTGAACTCTAATAACATATCTCTGTTTGAAATATTATTAGTATAATATTCTTTTAGCAGAGCTCTACGAGCTTTTAACCTGACACTTTTCCTGTATTTGTGCTCTGTTTAACACAAGCTAGCCCACAGCTTCCTGTGTGATGGTGATAACATATGCCTGACTTTGTTGTTGGCTGCTGGAGTGAAAGGGAAGACAATGCCCTTTAACCTATGTAAAGTAGAATAAAGCTTATCAGATCCTCCCCAGATATCATTAAAGGAAATGGGCTGAGAAACCTACCTCTGGTAGGAAACATATATTTTAGAAAACTGTCACTGCTAATCTTTTTTGTTATGGCACTAGAAAACCACTTCTACAAATTTCAGTCCTTCTAGACAATGAAACCCTACCAAGATATACTGAAGAAAGTACCAAGAAAAGCATAACAGGCAATAAATTATTTTCTTGCAACCACTATGGCAAATGCTCTTCACCAAAAGAATTAACTCACTATCAGTATTGGAAATTGAGTCTGAAATCCATTAAATGTTTAAAAGGTAAGAACTAATGAAAAATTTTATTAAACTTGCTTATAAACTATAAGTGTATAATATTACTTACATTTAAATTGCAACAGATTTATTCCCAACTAAGTTTACTCAGTCTCTCAGGAGGTTCTATCAGGCAGCATACTGATCGTCACACATTCAAATCTCCTTGCCACCTCCCCATCTCCACTTTCACATACACAAGAAAACTGTTAGACCTAATAAATGAATGCAGTACAGTTGCAAGATACAAAATCAACATACAAAAATTATTTGTGTTTCTAAAGCCTAACAATAAGCAATCTGATAGAAAATTAAGAAAACAATTCTGTTTACAATAGTATGAAAAAGAGTAATATATTTAAGAATAAACTTAACCAGGGCTCCTGGGTGGCTCAGTTGGTTGAGCGACTGCCTTCGGCTCAGGTCGTGATCCTGGAGTCCCAGCATTGAGTCCCGCATCGGGCTCCCTGCTCAGCAGGGAGTCTGCTTCTCCCTCTGACCCTCCCCCCTCTCATGTGCTCTCTCTCATTCTCTCACTCAAATAAATAAATAAAATCTTAAAGAAAAAAAAAGAATAAACTTAACCAAGGAAGTGAAAGACTTGTATACTGAAAACTACAAAGCATTGCTGAAAAAATTTAAAGGAGACATAAGTAAATAGAGATCCCATGTTCATGGATTGGAGAACATCACAATGTTAAAATGATTGTACTACCTAAAGCAATCTACAGAATCAGGGCAATCCCTTTCAAAACTCCAATGCCATTTTTACAGAAATAGAAAAAACAATCCTAAAATCATATGGGACCCCAAAGACTCTGAAAAACCAGAATTTTGAGAAAGAATAAAGCTGGAAGCCTCATACTTCATTATTTCAAAACATACTACAAAGCTACAGTAACCAAAACAGCATGGTACTGGTATAAAGATAGAGACCAATGAAACAAACAAACAAAAAAAGAGCCTAGAAATAAATCAGCACATCAACTGATCTTCAACAAGGGTACCAAGAGTACACAATGGGGAAAAGGTAGAGTCTTCAACAAATGGTATTGGGAAAACTGGATATCCACAGGCAAAAGAATGAAATTGGACTCTATCTTACTCCATACACAAAAATCAACTCCAAGTGGGTTAAAGACAAACCTGAGACATGAAACTATAAAACCTAGAAAGCAGAAAATAACATTTGTTGATAAGGACGTGGAGAGATTGGAACCCCTGTGCCCCTTTGGTGGGAATGTAAAATGGTGCAGCCACTATGCAGGACAATAGTAGTTTTTAGTTCCTAAAAAAGTTAAAATGGAATTACCATATGATCCAAAAATCCTACTTCTCAGTATTTATCCAAAGGAATTGAAATCAGAATCAGAAAGAGGCATCTGTACTTCCATGTTCATTGCCCCTTTGTTCATAATAGCTAAGAGGTAGAAGCAACCTAAATGCCCATCAACAGATGAATGGATAAATACAATGTGGTTTATATATAATATGGAATATTATTCACCCATAAAAAATTCTGTCATATGCTACAACATGGATTAACCTTGAGGACATAATGCTAAGTGAAATAAATCAGTCATAGATTTATAGAAGAACAAATACTGCATCATTCCACTTATATGAGGTATCTAAAATAGTCAAACTCATCAAAGCAGGAAGTAAAATGATGGTTGTCAGGAGCTGAGGGAAAGGAGAAATGTGGAGTTGATATTCAATGGGTCTAAAGTTACAATCACACAAGATAAAAAAAGTTCTAAAGATCATCTACACAACATTGTGCTTATAGTTAGCAGTACTGTACTGTACACTTAAAAATTTTAAGGAGTAAAAAAGGTATTATACTTGCATAGCACACAAATCACTTTACTTGATATGGTTGCAATCTAAGGATGTAACTCAAAGAATAATCAGTAGAATAGCATTTGTATCAACGTGTCCAGTTTTTAAGAGCTACTCAGGTAAAATATAGTTCTGTGTTATATAATGTCTACAACAAATTTTGACTATCTTACAAGTATCAAATAATAGCACATCCCTTTTTTTATTAAAAACCCCATACAACTGACACATCACTCCACTCCCAGCTCTTAGATTCCAGAACAGTTTAAAATTCTGAGCCCAAATCTAGCACACATCCATTCTCAGAATTTCTAGATTTCCAACATGATCAGGTTATTTATGGATACTCATTCTTTCCATCTCTGCATTGTTTCTATAACCCATATCTCTTACCTTCAAGTAAGAGATGGCTTTGTTAAAATGCTAACTTGTCTGCTATTTTGCATGCTGTGTAAATAGCTCCAGTAGCCTGTTGGTAAACCTCTCTGCAGTCCCTACTCTCAGCTCCTAATTTCTTAGGGAATTTATTATTATTTAAGGAGCAAATAGCTCATGTAAAAAGGTGGAGAAGGAGGTATACAAAGAATCTCACAGAATCCCAAAGCACGAATAAAACCAGACCTAGAAATCAGAAAATTATTAATATCAGGTTGTTTTCCATATCTCTGCTTCTGTCACTGCTTAGGAAGGAGTGTGTGTCCTGAGTCCAACTACCTAAGCCTAAAATCTTATTCCACCATTTGCTATCTTTATCACTCTGAATAAACCGTTTAATATATTTAAGCCTATTTTCTCTGTCTAAAGAATGGGAACAAAAAAGTACCTTTCTAATAAAGATACAGGACATTAGAGATGTAAAGTTCTTAGACTAATATGTGTAGTATGTAGTAAGTGCTCCATATGTGTCAAATGATTGTCTTTGCTTCTTTGTCTAAACTGAATCACTCAAGGGGTGCCTAGGTGGCTCAGTCGTTAAGCATCTGCCTTCACCTCAGGTCCTGATCCCGGGGTTCTGGGATCGAGCCCCTCATCGGGCTCCCTGATCGGTGGGAAGCCTGCTTCTTCCTCTCCCACATCCCCTCTGCTTGTGTTCCCTCTCTCACTGTGTCTCTCTCTCTCTCTCTCTGTCAAATAAATAAAATCTTTAAAAAATAAAAATTAAGAAAATAAATAAACTGAATCACTCAGATTCAACATGCTGCTGCCCAAACTCTATAATCACCAACAGGTTCATCATCCTATTTGAGAATGCAACACAAACAATAATATGGCTAATATTGGGTCAACTGTCTTCTGTGGTTTAAATAATTGTTGCCCAGTCAGAATTTTGAGACCGGAAGGGTAGCACTGTCTAGGAGTTGTGAACATGCTATTCGCACAGGCAATAGAACCTGTCTTGGACACCATGGCTTGAATCTATACTCTTGGTAAGTTACTATTTACAGTTACAGTCATCTTTCTGCTGCCATTTCCAACAAATCTGTGGCATATATAGGGCTAGACTGAAGAGGACTGATTTCTACTTGAGGACTTTTCCTCTGTCTTATGCCTCTAAATAGCTGTTTTAAGCTAAGGAATTTATTTCACCTCTCTGATCACTGGTTTTCTCAACTGTATAATGTAACCTGTATAGAAAAATGTCTCTCAAACTCTATCCCCATGCAGCCATGGCAGACTGCTGCTCACAGGCACAACACTCTTCTACGGACCGTACCACAAATGAGATGGACAATAGAGAATGAGAAATTCCTAGAAATTTCTTTGTAACTTCACTCCTTTTCCTCCAACTCAAAGAACATATGTATCTATCAGTGAGTAAATCAGGGCACTTGAAACAACATAAATAGATGATCTCTAAAACCTTTTCAGTCCTAAAATTTGCAACTCTAAGCAATCTCAAGACATATTCAAAGAAGATCCTTTAGATAATATAAAGTAACATAAATGTGCCATTTCTTGAGTAATTCTGTGGCCTTATATTAAATGAAAAAAGATTTGGGTAAGTATTCTCAAGAAAGTATGTTTCATATGCATTGGGGAAAAAAGCAAAGTGGTTGTACCTTAGACTGGTTGAAGAGCTAATAAAATTACAGAATCATTCCTTATCTATTAACATTTGCAGAATTATCTTATGAAATATTGATGAAGGCATATGGAGTTTATTATTCAGTTCCAAACATAGCCTACTTTCTTATTCTTAACACTAATTCAAGAAATAATTCATGAAATATATTATATAAAACGAATAATTCTAACATCTTTCAAGTTTATTTTGGGGGCATAAAAATGAGCACTTCCTTCAGTCAAAAACTTTGGCCATCTTTGCAAAAAGTATTTGACATAAAATGGGCTTAAGTCTAAAATTATCTTCTAAATTATTAGGATAAAAATGTTTTGTTAGCAAAAATATTTCCAAGTTTTATATTACCTTATTCCAATATTTCTGCAGGGCTAATTGTCCTCTCGGGCTATTCCCAGTGGGCATGTCCCTTCATTAATGGCAGAGAGAACAATTCTTTCAGGACAGGATTTCCTGTTCGGTGACTGTAAAATTACAAGGATGTTAGTTTGGAATAACTTTGATCTAAGTACTTAATAGTAAGTAATAATAGCATATATTTGACAGACCCATATTAAAATGTGGGCCTACCTACAGAAATAATTTCCATTCATTTTCTATTTTGTTTTAAAGACATCAACTTGTGTTCCTTTAATTCCCCAAAAGTAAATGATATGTTCTATTTTTTAAGATTAACCTAATATAATAAAATGTACCAGTTGAGCAACTCTATATCAACCATTATGAGACTGCAATAATGGGTAGCATGAGCAATACATTCCTATCAAGACTCATTAAATTTTCTGGTTAATTCTCTCCTCTTTTCTAGAGAATAATCTGAAAATCATACTTAAATTTTACTCAAGAAGAGAATTGCAATATTGTAATCAGTGAACAATATAGTTTTCACAGTTCTGCAACCAGTCCAGAAAATATTGGAGCAAGCCTAGTAAGTGGATTCAAAGGCAAATCATAATGGTGTAGAACTATCATTGTTTAAGTGAACTGATGGGTTGGAATTCTCCAGGAAGATGTTTAGGTGCCAAAACCCATTTCATGTACAACAGGGAGTTACTATAGTAAGTAGTAGTGGAGATTTTCTGACCATAATAATCAGAATTACACAATTCTAAAACGGAGCCACAGTTCCAACCCAAAATGGCTTCTAGACTGGATGACAGTTTCTCAGCAAGGAATGTCATTGACTGCAAATAACATAATAAAATAGCAAAATAACAAGCACAGTCAGCCATCATACACACTGAGAAATCTGAAGGTGGGCAGTTTAAATGTTTGTTGATAAACTAAAAATGACAGAGTTCTGGGATTTTATCTCTACAGTTCTTTTGGCTTTTCCTTCAGGCTTGCAAAATGGATTCCATAGTTCCAGACATCGTATGTCTAAAGGCAGGACTCTGGAAGGGGGGGAAGCAAGCAGTGGTACTAGAGTATGATAAATTTATTTTTATAAATGAGGGCTAAATCCTTCCCAAATGTTCTCCAACAAATTTCTCCTTTCTTCTTAATTGTCTTAAGAGTGTAATATGACCATCCCTGGGTGCACAGGATTATGGGAAAGGGACCACTTGGCTAAGGAAAATGTGAATGCCAGACCACAAATGATTGGTTCAGGCCACTTTTGAGTCTGCACAAATAGATTTGTGATTCCGTTAGCTTTAAAAGGAGGCTAATCTCGGGGGGCTGGGGGAGGAATAAACTGATACATGCACTAACATGGATATATCTCAAAAATGTTATGCTAAATGAAAGCATTATGCCAGAATCAAAAGACCACATACTGTATGATTTGATTTATCACATTCTAAAAAAGATAATACTATAGGGACAGAAATCAGATCAGTGATTTCCAGACGTTGGAAAGGGGATTGCCTACAAAAACGCATGAAAGAGATTTTTTTCAGATAATGGAAATCTTTTCTATCCTGAATGTGGTGTTGAACTGCTATATAAATTTGTCAAAATTCACAGAACTGTATACCCAAAATGGGTTGCTTTTTGTTAAGTATAAATTATATTTGAATAAACAACAAAAAAGAGATTTCTCGTGCAAAGGTAATTAGCAGTCTATATTACAACTCCATTACTATTTCTACCTGAGACCCTTGGCATATTCTGAAACTCCTCATAGAGATCTAGAATTAAATCAATTCATTTTAAAACCATACCCAAAAGTAGCCTAGACCTGGAAAATCATTTCAGTAGAGACTAGTTAATTAAGAAAAAAGTTCCAGGTATGCCAGAAAGTTCCTGGAATAATCTTAGCATTTGTTTTGGCCCACATCTGTTTCCCATGGTCAGCAACAACATGTGGAGCTGGACTTTGCCAGAAAATATTCCTCCGGCTGCTTTCTCTCTGCACAGCATTCAGAATTTTGTGTGCCATTTGAGGATGCCTAGTTAACGTAAAAATGTGATCAATTACACATACTAGCAGTTACATTTCAGTAAAAAACTTAGAAAATGTTAATCTTACAAAATAGAAATTTCTTACATAGAAAACCTTAGTTTAGCCTGTTTATACTTCTTCAAGTATATCAATAATCTGTTCAAGAAAGTAAAATATAAAACATTAAATATTTTCTTTTTTTTTAAGATTTATTTATTTATTGGGGGGAGGGGCAGAGAGAGAGAGAGAGAGAGTCTTAAGCAGACTCTGTGCTGAGCGTAGAGCCAGTGCAGGGCTCCATCTCACAGCCTGAGTGGAAACCAAGAGTTGGTGCTTAACCAACTGCACCACCCAGGTGCCCCCTAAATATTTTTTTACAGTAGTTAAGCCTGTTTCTTAATGTTGTTAAAAGAGACACTTTAGCTAGATGATGCCTCTGAATTAAAAACCAAAATTGTATTGGATGAACTTATTTCTAAATGTGTATTAGCCATTGGTCTAGTGCTTAAATGAAACAGTATTGGCACGATTAAAATTGAACAGAACAGTCACTAAAACTCGGCAACAGGCCTAAAACACTTATAAATGACTTTCCCTACGACATTACCCTTTTTGGCCTGGTTCATATGGCAGTGGTTCTTTAAAAAGTTATAACATAGTAAATATACACAATAGCAATTATGAATAAAATCTGAGAACTTCAGTCTTTTCTCTGATTTTAAAAATCTAGATGTTTAAAATCACATAGACCGCCTGGGTGGCTCAGATGGTTAAGCGTCTGCCTTCGGCTCGGGTCATGATCCCGGGGTCCTGGGATTGAGTCCCACATCGGGCTCCCTGTTGAGCAGGGAGCCTGCTTCTCCTTCTGCCTCTGCACCCCCTCCCCCCACCGCTTGTACACTCTCTCTGTCAAAAATAAATAAAATCTTTAAAAAAAAAAAATCACATAGACCAAGCATTTAAACATTTGACTATCCCTTCATTTTATCTAAATGTTTTGACATTTTAGAGCAGGAAAATTAGGAGTAAGAAATAATGGGACTAGGGTACCTGGGTTGCTCAGTCGTTGAGCGTCTGCCTTCAGCTCAGGTCATGATCCCAGGGTCCTGGGATCAAGCCCCACATCAGGCTCAGCGGGAAGCCTGCTTCTTCTTCTCCCACTCACCCTGCTTGTGTTCCCTCTCTGTCTCTCTCTCTGTCAAAATAAATAAATAAAACCTTAAAAAAAAAAAAAAGAAAGAATGGGACTAAAATGAACCAAGCAGGATTTTTATTTTGAGTAGATCTTGAGAAACAGCTAATAGGCATGTAAATGAATATTTGTGCTTTTTAAAAGCAATGGACAATCTCCAATATCTATTCTAAAATCTGAATAGTGATTTCCTACCACCTTGCCTCCAATCTTCTAATGTGGTTAATCTTGAGAGGTCATTTAGAGATCAAGAGTACTCTGTTAGTTTAGCTGTAAAATGTACAGCAACTTCCACCAAATTTCCCAAGCTTGCCTTCAGTGGGATATGTGTTCCCTAGTTGCAGAATCAAACATGATACCCTTATAAACACAGCAGTTCTGCTGAGTAACCAAACTTAACCTCTCAAAACAAAGCATTTCTATTAAAATAACTTGTTTGGCATATCATTAGGGTTGTACTATTATTAATTCCAGGCAAACAGATGTTTTCCTGGATGAAATCCAAGCCAGGCATCTTTTTTTTTTTTTGACAAGTGGGTGATATGTTAAATTATACTTTTTCCAGCTCAGTAAGCTTTTAGCATTAGAAAGAGACACAATCTTGCATTATATTTGACTGGAATTTTTAATCTACTCTTTTATAGTACATATTACAACAATTTGATTCCTTACAAATGCAATTTGATTCCATACAAATTCCATGTTTTCTAAAAATGTAGATATACTAGTCAATGACATAAAAAAGTTCAAAACCAAGATATTTATAATTTTCAGAGCATCAATATCCATTCTTTTATAAATGAAAAATATGTGTTAATATTATCTCTAAAATATCCATAGTAATGTCAAAAATCAAAGCATCCTTCAACAGTACCACCATCTGTAAGGGACTTTAAAATGTACTAAACACTTATACTGAAACTTTTTCTTTTATTATGAAAGTGAAAATTCCCTTTACTCTTTTCCCATATAAATACATGTTTTAGCAATGCTTTCCATAGTAAAAGTAATTTAAATTTTTCCCCTATTTAAGTTTGTAAAGGTTAAAAGAAGAACCATCGCAGAAATAACTACTTTTCCCATTATACATTTACACCTTCTTCCTTTTAGTAACAAGAGTCCCGCTGAACACACTGTTACACAGCTTGATGTCATATTTACTAGCTTCCCTTGCCACCACCAATGGTCATATGACCATGTTCTGACCAGTGGGATATGATCAGAAGTGATGTGTGCTACTTCAGGATCACTTCCTTAAACAGAAGTTGTTTTCTCTTTTTTTTCTTCTTCTATATCCCCTTTCCTCTTTCCTGGGGACTGCTGCCAATGAGCTAACTTTGGCAGTAGGAAACAAGAAACAAAATATAAGGAACCTCAAATTCTGATTGATCTTGAAGGCCACTATATATTTAACTCTTTGTGATAGCTGTTTAGGCTATTTGATGCATCAGTTTTTAAGATGTGGTTAATTAATACAGTGTAATATGCAAAAAATATTTTAGATGTCATATTATTTTGTCTGGTAACAGTCTGTTTGTTATTTTCAATCCATGTCGTTCAGGTAGGGAATACCTCATCACCAACCTTTTCTACAGGGATACCAAAAATCCAGATCTGATCACTCAGAGTATTGCATTATGCTGACCATCATGAATGTTTCATGGCTGGATACATGGCCTGCATCAAGCTTATAAAATCTCTCCCAGCTTTTTTTGTTAAAACTATCAGCAAAAAGATCCATCTTCTCCTTCAGAGTTTAAAAGCACTAACTACTAAGCAAGTGTGGATTACTGATGCTCTCTTGGCCACCCAAGTGGGGAAAATCTGCTTAGAAATAAACGCAACACTAAAAAAGCCAAGAGAGGAAGAAACAGGGGGATCTTGATGATATTATTTAAGCTCCTGCATCCAGCTGTGCTAAAGCTACGTGCATTCTGGGCTTTCCACTTTTCTGGGCCAATAAATTCCCACTTATCATTAAAACTAATTAAAGTTGGATTTTTATAATTTGCAATTAAATAACTCTAGTAATAGCTGTTAATTATAGTCATTTTAATTGACAGAAAATATCAAGTCTTTTAATCTAAAAATAGTTCTTAACCTCAAAGTCATCCCCATGTTCCCACGAATATCAGTAGGAGATTGTTGCTAGTCGTCTTATTTTACACAATCATTCTGGCATATTAAAAGCTAAATCTGTGACATTTTCAACCTAATGACACCAATTCTGATTTGCAGTTTCAGCCTGTTCTCTGCTGTCATCCAGACATACAAATACTCTCTAACACATAATGCCATAAACAAATAATTATAGTATATAGAATGTAATTTAATAATATTATCATTTGAATTATACTTCTTTTGGTAATATGTAGCACCTCTATCCCTCATGTTAGGTAATGAAAGAGATATGAGATATATTTGGAAGAGAATTTTCAAACTAAATTATATAAACATAAATACATAATTGGAACCTATTTTTGTCCCAATCTATATGGAGTGAACAAATAATATATAAATTCAAATAGGCTTTATTACAAATTGGCAACACAAATTCGTTCCACTAAGTTAAAATTTGGAAGTCTTGGCTACCTCTAATCACTGACAATTCATTCAACAGAAAGTATTTGAGCACTACTCCAGGCAGTGTACCAAGCATTCAGAATACTGCATTGAAGAAAACAGTCAAGTTCTTACTTCTTAAGTGGTGAATTGAGTTTTCTAACATGTATTGAATCTCCTTATACCATCTGATGAGAGGGTTCTCTTCAGGATTCATCCAATCACAGTCAACATTGACTTGAATGCCTTTCTAAATCATGAATACTGAGGAAGAACTAGTGCTTGCTTGGACACATATACTAAAATTGGAATGATACTGAGGAAGAACTAGAGTTACAGATAGTTGGCCTCGTTGGACCACTCATATTACCTGAGGCCTCTGCCAGTCTCTACTTAGAACCTTCAAACCTGGGGACCTTAATCCCATTGTCACTGTTTATCCAGTCTAGCATAACATTCACACCCTTTACTGACCTTTCCTTTCATCTGATACCTACCTCAACACTTCTTCAATTTAACTGCCAATGCTTTTGTCTTTCCCAACGCTTTCCTTTATACACTCTGGAATTCTTTTTTATTGTTTTGTTTTGTTTTTTAGTTTATGTAACAATGAATATTATTTATGGTAGAAGGCAGTGTTACGCATGGATTTAAGTCTTTGTTGTTTTACTGAGCAAAATTGGTCGCATAACAATGTGGTATAGGACAGATGGGAATGAAAGTTTTGATATTAGCAATATCACTCAACTATTTGCACTCCTTTCAAGTTTATGCCAAAAATCACATGGTGATCTATTATCAAAAAGTGTATTTTAATGATCTATTAACTTCTTCAATTGTTTTGAAAGCAAACAATTAGAAATGCCTTGACTTTCAAAAGGATTTGTTTTTGAGCCATTAGAGACATTCTCTTATCATCAATACAAATTTTCTTTCTGTTTGGTGTTCCAGGAACTTTCATACCCTGGGATGATGAATACCAGATTGGATATAAGGTATGATTTTGTTTTCTAAAATGAGAGAAGTTTGGTTACAAAAGGAAAGTGGGAAAAAAAGACAAGCATGATGTTTTAACTGAAGTTCTCAGGCCGATTAATATTAGGAAACAGTAAGTATGGGAGTTGAGTATGTGGACATTGAATCTCTTAAAATTCTATGCCCATGAACTTTGTGAAGTTTTTGTGGACTTCAAGAGTGCATATATCAGTTTGAAGATTGCTGGTCCACTGCCCCCATAAGTCCCACGTTTAAGTCAGCTAGCTTTAGCAAACACTGAGTAACATGTTCTCTTGCTCCCCTTTTTTTAATATCCATAATGCATCAGAATGTAGTCCACAGTCTGTATTCACTATCTTCACTTTCTTACCTCCTACTTATTTCTCAGCCTACAGTAAGTATAGACAGTAATTCATTCACATAGCTCCACTGAACTAGCTCATGTAAGAGTCACAGACAATTTCCTAATTTACAAATCCATCTACTTCTTTTATTACTCAAATGGCTGGACTTATTTGCAGTATTTGACCTTAGTGGCCACTCCATTTTTCTTGAAATTCACTACTCTCTGAGCCTGCTGTTTTATTCCTGCTTTTCCAGCCTGCTTTCCAAGACCCTGTTATACTGTTGGTCCTAAAATATTGTTCTGCAAGGTTTCTGCTTTTTCTTTCATTGAACAGCTCCACCTGGATGATCTAGTTTACCTCTCTGGCCCCTCCTACATCATAACTTCTGTATCTCCAGCTCAAACTTTTCCACCAAATGCATCTGTTTTACAGCCAGTTCTTGTCAGACAGCTTCACTTTGCTGTCTGCTACACTGCCTCAAAAGGGTAAAATCTGAATTCATTATCTTTCCTGCCAAATTTGTGCCTCTTCCTGGAGTCTCAAATTATAATAAATGCCACCACCAAGCCTTCTAAAGTCTTAGAAAACCCCAAGAGTTCGTCTCAATTTTTCACACTTTATTTCCATGAGTGATCAAGTCTTATTGATCAAATCTCTTACACATGTATCTTCTCTATTCACATCTATTAATTTGTCCTTTTAACAAACATTTATTACACACCTATTATATTCCAGGTACTATTCTAAACATAATGAACAGAATGTAATGTACATTCATTCTGTAAGGTACAGAATGTTCCTTGTATTTTTAGATGTGTGTGTGTATATATGGGTACATATCCTCCACTTTAGATTTGTAACATATAAAATTTCTTTAATCTAAATTTTTAAGATTATTTTGCCTAAAAAATAAAACAGATCAATTAAACCAGGAGCTGATTCTTTGAAAAAAATTAATAAAATTGATAAACCCCTAGCCAGACTTATCAAAAAGAAAAGAAAAAGAACCCAAATAAATAAAATCACAAATGAGAGAGGAGAAATCACAATCAACATCACAGAAATACAAAAAATTATATAAGAGAGTATTACAAAAAATTATATGCCAACAAACTGTACAACTTGGAAGAAATGGATAAATTCCTAGAACCATACAAACTACCAAAACTGAAACAGGAAGAAATAGAAAACTTAAGTAGATTAACAACCAGCAAAGAAATTGAATCAGTAATCAAAAATCTCCCAACAAACAAAAGTCCAGGACCATATGACTTCATAGGAGAATTCTACTAAACATTCATGGTGTATTTTTTTTAAAGATTTTATTTATTTATTTGACAGAGAGATAGCGAAAGCAGGAACACAAGCAAGGGGAGTGGGAGAGGGAGAAGCAGGCTTCCTGTCGAACAGGGAGCCCGACGTGGGGCTTGATCCCAGGACCCCAGGGTCACGACCTGAGTGAAAGGCAGACGCTTAACAACTGAGCCACCCACATGCCCCTCTACTAAACATTTAAAGAAGAGTTAATACCTATTCTTCTCAAACTATTCCAAAAAAATAGAAATGGAAGGAAAACTTCCAAATTCATTTGATGAAGCCAGCATCACTGTGATACCAAAACCAGACAAAGACTCCACTAAAAAGAGAACTACAGGCCAATATCCCTGATAAACATGAATACAAAAATTCTCAAATACTAGCAAATCAAATCCAACAGTACATTAAAAGAATCATTCAACACAATCAAGTGGGATTTATTCCTAAATGGCAAGGGTGGCTCAATATTGGCAAATCAATCAACGTGTACACCACACTAATAAAAGAAAGGAGAAGAACCATATCATCCTTTCAATAAATGCAGAAAAAGCATTTGACAAAGTACAACATCCATTCATGATAAAAACCCTCAACAAAATAGGTTTAGAGGGAACATACCTCAACAAATAAAGGTTATATATGAAAAACCCACAGAAAACATCATCCTCAATTGGGAAAAAAAGAGAATCTTTTCCCCAAAGTCAGGAACAAGACAGAATGTCCACTCTCACCACTTTTACTCAACATAGTACACAACAATCAGACAGCAAAAATAAATAAAAGGCATCGAAATTGGCAAGGAATAAGTCAAACTTTTACTATTTACAGATGACATGATACTCTATACTGAAAACCTGGAAGACTCCACCAAAAAGTTGTTAGAACTGATACACAAGGGTGCCTGGGTGGCTCAGTTGGTTAAGCGACTGCCTTCAGCTCAGGTCATGATCCTGGAGTCCCGGGATCAAGTCCCACATCGGGCTCCCTGCTCAGCAGGGAGTCTGCTTCTCCCTCTGACCCTCTTCCCTCTTGTGCTCTCTCTCATTCTCTCTCTCTCAAATAAATAAATAAAATCTTTAAAAAAAAATGAACTGATACACAAATTTAGTAAAATCACAGGATATAAAACCAATGTACAGAAATCTGTTGCATTTCTATGCACCAATAATGAAGCAGCAGAAAGAGAATTCAAGGAATCAATCCCATTTATAATTGCACCAAAACCAGAAGGTACCTATGAATAAAACTAACCAAAGAGGTAAAAGTTCTGTACTCTTAAAACTATAAAACATGGACACAAGGAAATGGAAAGATATTCCATGCTCATAGATTAGAAGAACAAATATTGTTAAAATGTCTATATTACCCAAAACAATCTACACATTGAATGTAATCCTATCAAAATACCACCAGCATTTTTCACAGAACTAGAACAATCTTAAAATTTGTATAGAACCACAAAAGACCCCGAATAGCCAAAACAATCTTGAAAAAGAAAAGCAAAGCTGGAGGCATCACGATTCCAGACTTCAAACCATATTATAAAGGTATAGTGATCAAAACAGTGTGGTACTGACACAAAAACAGACACATAGATCAATGGAACAGAATAGAAAGCCCAGAAATGAACCTACAACTATATGAGCAATTAATCTTAGACAAAGCAGGAAAGAATAACCAATGGAAAAAGATAATGTCTTCAACAAATGATATTGGGAAAACTGGAGAGCAACATGCAAAAGAATGAAACTAGACCACTTTCTTGCACAATGCACAAATATAAATTCAAAATGGATGAAAGACCTAAATGTGAGACAGGAAAACATCCAAATCTTATAAGAAAACCCAGGCAGTAACCTCTTTGACATCAGCTGTAGCAACTTCTTACTAGATATGTCTCCTGAGGCAGGGAAACAAAAGCAAAAATAAATTCTCAGGATTTCATCAAGATAAAAAGCTTCTGCACAGTGATGGAAACAATCAACAAAACTAAAAGGCAACCTATGGAATGGGAGAAGATATTTGCAAATGACACATCTGATAAAGGATTAGTATCCAAAATATATAAAGAACTTATACAACTCAACACCAAAAAAGCAACCCAGTTAAAAAATGGGCAGAAGATGTGAATTGACATGTTCCCAAAGAAGACATCCAAATAGCTAACAAACATATGAAAAGGTGCTCAACATCACTCATCATTAGGGAAATGCAAATGAAACTACGAGATATCACCTCACACCTGTCAGAGTGGCTAAAATTAACAACACAGGAAGCAACAGGTGTTGTCATGGATGTAGAGAAAAGGGAACTGTCTTACACTGTTTTTTGAATGCAAAATGATGCAGCCACCCTGGAAAACAGTATGGAGTTTCCTCAAAAAGTTAAAAATAGAACTACTCTGCAATCCAGCAATTGTACTACTAAGTATTTACTGATTTGAAGGGATACAGGCACCCCAATGTTTATAGCAGCATTATTAACAATAGCCAAATTATGGAAAGAGCCCAAATGTCCATCAACTAATGAAAGGATAAAGAAGAAGTGGTATATAATGAAATGTTACTCAGCCATCAAAAGAATGAAATCTTGCCATTTGCAACAATGTGGATGGAGCCAGAGAGTATTATGCTAAGTAAAATAAGTCAGAGAAAGATAAATACCATAAGATTTCATTAATATGTGAAATTTAAAAACTGAAACAGATGAACATAGTGGGGGGAAAAAGAGAGAGGCAAACCATAAAACAGACTCTTAACTATAGAGAACAAAACTGAGGGTTGCTGGAGAGGAGGTGGGTGGGAGGATGGGTTAAATAGGTGATAGGTATTAAGGAGGGCACTTGTGATGAGGCCTGGGTTTTTTATGTAAGTAATGAATCACTAAATTCTATACCTGAAAGCAATGTTACATTGTATGGTAACTAACTGGAATTTATTTTTTTTAAAGATTTTATTTATTTATTTGAGAGAGAGAATGAGAGAGAGAGAGAGGGAGCACCTGAGAGGGGGGAGGGTCAGAGGGAGAAGCAGACTCCCTGCTGAGCAGGGAGCCCGATGTGGGACTCGATCCTGGGACTCCAGGATCATGACCTGAGCTGAAGGCAGTCGCTTAACCAACTGAGCCACCCAGGCGCCCACTAACTGGAATTTAAATAAAAGCTTGGAAAAAAGAGATTATTTTGCCAAAAATAGAAGGGCTTTAATGATATCAATTTACCTAAAATGCCTCTGGTCTCTTTCTGTACAGTATGGAATAATTTAATATCCCTAAATTTCTATAGTTTGTATTGTTGGGTATTGACTTTTTATTATGTGATTAATTAATATCATGAGTAAATTGACACTGAAAATAAGTCTTTTATTATGAAGAAATAGCATGAACGAGTGGAATTTCCTATGAGTTTTGAGGAAAATTTTCAAAGAAAAATTTCAGATTATAACTGAAAATTACTTAGTGAGAGACTTATAATACTTCATTAAAGTCAGAATACATTGCCAATAAGTATCTCCCTATTGCTTGTGGCTAAAAACTTATTAAAATATTGACCACATTACAAACTACCCAAAATGGCACACTTAAAACATTTTTATGTACTGTAATTTGAAAAATACTTCAACATGTCATTTTTTCCTTTAAAATGTTAACTTTTGTGGGGTGCCTGGGTGGTGCAGTCAGTTAAGTGTGGGACTCTTGGTTTCAGCTCAGGTAGTGATCTCAGGGTCATGAGATGGAGCCCCCCATTGGGGTTGGGCTCTGCACTCAGTGAGGAATTGGCTTGGGATTCTCTCTCCTGCTGCCCCTGCCCCCCATGCACTCTCTCTCTCTCTCTCTCTCTCAATCTCTCTCGTGCTCTCTCACATGTGCTCACTCTCTCTCTCTAAAATAAATAAATCTTTTTTTAAAAAATGTTAACAGTTGTGGGACACCTGGCTGGCTCAGTCAGTAGAGGATGAGACTCTTGATCTCAGCGTGGAGCATACCTAAAAAAAAAAAAAAAAAATGTAAAATGTTAACAATTCTTTTAAGCAAAAACTTTTTGCATACTAAGAAAAATAGAACTCATATGAAATAACTTTCATGAATATTAATGTTTTTACTATTTAATATAAGATGAAGCTTATGTTCTAACGAATCAAGGTCATGCCAACCCAAAGCCAAAGCCTCTGATGCTACATTGGGTAGTCAGAAAGGGAAAAATAAGTTAAAAATATCTAACTTATGAATTACCCAACACGTTCTCTTAATAAGAAAGCTTATCAGTCAACATGGTACTAAGTTAGTCAATTATTGCTCATATCCTTTAAAGCATATTTATAAACTAGATAACACAAGGGGGAAATGTTATAGTTTTGATCTTTATATTGGCCAAATGTCTTTCATAACTTACTGACTGAAAACCCAAAATACAATGCAGGAAACATACTCATTGCTATCATTCCTGTGTGTGATTGTTTCCTTTTTCTATTCTCTTGATATAGATTAGCACCAAAGCTTAACTAATTTAATCAGCTGACATTAATTTGAATAGGTATAATAAAAATGAACATTTGGGTAGACAGTAATTCTTATAATACACAAGAGATTACATTATTAAATCTAAATGTCACATCATCATCCTTGGAAAGATAAATAAAAATAGGTTTGAACAAGCAAGGATTCAATCCTTGGTCACCCAACAACTTTCAAATTCACAGTGTTATGCTGACATCTAGTGGAATGAAAACAAGATCCAAGGGCTGCTGAGCTCTTCACTCTGCTTTTTACACTTAAATTAACCTATAGAATAAATAATACAAATACACACGATACACATATTCTAAATATATGACAAAAGACAATATAGCCTTGGGACCAATTTGGTAAGAAGTTACTTAAAAGCAATCGGATGCTATTAGATCCCAAGTAATAAAACTTCACTAAATTCTATGAGAATTAAATTATTTAAAAGTAGCCATGGAGTTTATTTTATTTTGACCTACTTTTTTTACACACCAACCACATTTTAAACTTTTATTTGCATATTTTAAAAACTGTGCATTCCAACAATTAAAATCATTTGAAGAAAAAAAATGGCACTCTGATTAAACCACATTGTAGAGCCTGCCTGACACCTTGGACCAATTTAGTTTTTACTGGTCATCCCCACCCAGCTTTTTCCTTCACCAGATTCTTTTCCTTCCCCGCCAGCCAGACAGGCAGACGGGAGAGGAGACTCCGAGGTTATGGTCAGTAGTTCAGATTCTTTGATGAGAAAAGGGGCAGTAGCCATTTAACTTGATCTACACTCTTTTTATCTCACACAGTTAAACAGCTCACAGATGTAAAGTAAGGCGATGTTTGTGGAAGGTACAGCACATATTGGCAGCCTCATTACAATTCGCCTGCTTGCTTCTCTGGTTCAGCCGTTTCTTTTGAAGGCGTTTCTGTCTTCCTCAATTTCGATTTATTGAATTTCTCAGTCTCAGCCATATCGTGTTCATCAGACATGGTTGCAGAGGAAGCGAAGTCTGGTCTGCATGGTAGCGGCTGCAAGTCTTTATCAGAGCTATAAACAAACATAGTTTAAAGAATCGATGCTTGTTAAGACCAAAGTGGCCCGTGGACCCTCTACACCCATTCTCCTTCCCCAGCAGCAAATAATTTATAAAGTATTTTGGTTGATTTTTTGTGTCTTTTTTTTTTTATCTTCAAACAACTTCTTAATTTTTCATTTACTTCCCACAGTGGAAGTTAAGGATTTAACTTTTTCTCACCTCTACCTCACCACACACGTTCACCCTTCCCATTCTCTCATTTTCCCAAACCAGTTCCATCATGCTTTCAGTTAGGTCACTATTCGGTGTGTTAAAATATCATCAGTAGGTAAACACCAATCAGAGTAAAGCTATGATTAAATTTCAAATTTCTGCACAATATTTTTATTCCTAGAACTGATAATTGTTGAGGAAGTATTTGTTTGCCCCTAAGCCTGGGTTCCCTAGAAAACAGTACCTAAGGTAAAACTTGTATGCCAGCCTTTTACTGGGGAGTGAAAACCTTAGAGACATAGGAATAAAGGAAAGGAGCAAGGGGCAGGAAAATATGAGGAGCAGGAAAATAGTGCAAGCTATATGAGGGAGTGAATAACTGAATCAGTCTCCATTTGATATCAGGTGCTGCTGATTGCTCCATCTTGCAGGACCATCTTCAGAGTCTATTTCAGAAGGACTAGAGTGGGGGCAGGGAGGTAACTTATCCACCAGTTCTGGCTTCCCATTAGTCTTCCCAGGGATGTTAAAGTCCCAGCATTTCCAAGCCCTAGTTGTAATGGTTTGCCTGTGGTTTTACCGGGTTTAATATTGAAAATCCCACCTGCCAGAAATCCTGCCACAGTTCTGGGCGAGCCAGGATGGTTTGTCACCCAAAGGACTCACACCTAACAGCAACAGATCAGCCTGAGGAATGGAAGGCTTTGGCTGAAGGGCTGGCAGGTTGGACCCACGTTAGGAAAAAAGTACCCAATGGCCACCAAAAAGAGCTGTGACCAAGATAACCTGAGATTGTTATATTAAAGGTCTGTGACAGATTATTTCTTAATTTTCTGTCCCTTAGGATTCATTCACCTAGAAACTGCATATCATGCCAAAAATATCTTAAAACTTTAAGGCACATCGCATATTCATTCTTTCAATTTCATTTTCTTGAAGAAACAGATCTGCTGGAGTTGTCTTAACTGCTCCAGTCTGGACTATTTTTCTTCTTTTTATCCTGAAGATTCCTTTCACCTGTATCTTCTGTTAGATTTCCTGTGTAGTGGAGCCCGTGTTCCTTTGTTTACTTCTGTATTTTGGTAGAGCACATACTCTAATAGCTTCCTGAGGAGGGACAGATTTGATGGAAAGTATTTTAAAAGCTTGTATGTCTGAAAATGTTTTTATCCTATCTGCATACTAACTTTGGCTAGGGATGGAACTCTAGGTTTGATATCACTTTTCCTAGAATTTTTAACACGTTGCTCCATGCCTTAGAGCTTCAGTGTTGATGAGAAGTAAAAAGCAATTCTGATTCTAGATCCTTTAGTGTCTCTATTCTCTCTCCACCCCCATCCAAACATACAATATAGAAACTTCTGTCCCAATGATGATGAAATTTCACATTTCTGAGCCTTGGTGCTAGGCACTCAGGGACACCACATAAAAGCATACAGATGTGCTTCACACAACTCCACCTATGTATACAGGGTGCCCCCTTGGAGTGGTTCAATGCCCAACCATTACACCTACCTTAGCAGATTGGTTACATTTGATGAGCCCTTTCTAGTTGGTTAACTCATGCCTTTCAGTTCCAGAAAAATTTTTTGGAATTATTTCTTTAATGTTTTCTTCTCCTTTCTTTGATCTATTTCTGGAACTTCTATTAATTAGATATTAGACCTCTTGTGCTATGTCTTAAGGTATTATCATCTCACTTAAACACAATCTCTTTGTTTCTTGGTGGTGGTAGTGGTTGTGACTTGGGTTTTGTTGTTTTTTTACTGTGTTTGTTTTATTGGGGGAGAGATTTCTTCTGCTCTTACAATCCTCTTGAGTTTTCTTCTTATTTTGAATAACTAAAAGCTCTTTTTTGTCCTCTTACTATTTCTGTATTGTAGCTTTTTGTTCTTTTTTATTATTTCAATAGACTTAACTCTCTAAAAAGTTTATGCAAAATGTTTTATGTTTTCTTCCTCCTGCAGAGTCTCTGTTTCTTCCTCAGTTTTTTTGCTTTTGGCTATTTGATTTCTATTTTTACATTAAAGACCTCCCTTAGGTTTCCTATTTTGTGTTCATATTTACCAGTTCATTGTTGAATGGGTGACAGAAAACCCTAGTTCAAAACTCTGAGTATGTAGGTGGAGCGTGTTGACTCTGTCACTACAGGTGATCTAACCAGGCCATGTCATTGTCATTCGGAAGCCCGTATTGTATTGTATTTGTATTGTATTGTATTGTATTGTATTGTATTGTATTATATTTAGGTCTTTTATCTAGGGCTGGGCAGATTCCCTAGAAAAGATTCATCCTTTTTTCTTCTTCAAAAGTAAATGCCTGACAACCAGTGATCTAGTTGTGGATAGAGTAAGGCACTGGGATTCAGCCTCTAATATGCATATGTTTACTTAATACCTGTTTTCAGTATGATGCAAACATCCTTGATTATGCTCAGGGTTCCCCAATGTAGAGCCCTTCATGTAACCTCCTCCAGAGACTAAATCTCTGCTGATTTACCTGGATGGAGGCAGTTATCTAAGTGTTCAGAAAGAGGAAGTAGAACTGGGGCTGTAACTCCCTCCTAAGCAGGTTTCAATCAAATTTTTTTAAATAATTTTAGAGTATCATCCCACTGCACCTTCCAACTGCCAGAGGTAGCTGAGCCTAAATCTTTAGTCTTTTTTGCAATTCTTCAAAGTAAACTGGACTAATTCTCACCTTTTACAACACAAGCTCAGTATACAGCTTTTACCAGTTTGCTACAATGTCTGCCACTCATTGGTCATTTCATTTTCCAAAATTATGTTGCTCTTGTCTCCACTTTCCTCCTTTGTATTTGTGAGTTCATGTCTTTTAAAATATTCCCTTCCTATAGCCCAGTGGAGTTTTGGAAGGTAATTAGATTTGTATCTTTAATTCACCAAGCAGTAAATTTATATCTCTATACAGTTAATAGATTTTTTTTACCACTTAGGTCACTAAGAAGAAAAGCCCAAATATAATACAGATATGGGTGTATAAGTGTTTTAATGCACGGAACCAAAAAATGATATCTAGAATCCAACTGTCCACCTCCACAACCAAATTATCTGGGAGACATTATAAGTTCATGATTGATTCCTCAAGTTTGTGCCTCCAGAAACACAATTTTATTCCTAGCTCATAATTTCTCAGTCCTATAGCAAGCAACTAGCTCATACTAATTAAAAAAATGCACAAAGGACTACTGCATAAAAAAGTATCATAATTTATTAACTTAAAATAAGAAACATATAATCAATTGAATGAAATCAAATTTTATGAATTGCAATTCTATGATCAAAGGGCAGAAGGCCAAAATAACAATAATGAGGTTATTTTAAAAGAATTAAACATTTAGGGGTGCCTGGGTGGCTCAGTCATTAAGCATTTGCCTTCAGCTCAGGTCATGATCCCAGGGTCCTGGGATCGAGCCCTGCATCGGGCTCCCTGCTCTGCGGGAAGCCTGCTTCTCCCTCTCCCACTTCCTCTGCGTGTGTTTGCTCTCTCGCTGTGTCTCTCTCTGTCAAATAAATAAATAAAAATCTTTTAAAAAAAAGAATTAAACAATTATTAATGGTATGATGCTTTATTAGTTTGATGTACTCTTACTATGTCAATTTGCCAGTTAAACCATTGTCAAAATTCTTAATTATAAATAATTCAATATAAAAGAAATTTAATAGCAATTAAGGCTATGGGGGGGGGCATTGCATTAAAACATGTCCAAACTGATATATCCAACTGTTTAATATGTATCTCTATTAAAAGTCCAACTGTGTTACCTATCCCAGTGGGTTGAGATTCGTCTTTAAGTCTTCCCTCTATTATCCAAATCCCATTGGTTTCTAAGACTTTTGATTCTATACCTGAGACCCATCATTTCTTTTATACCTCCTCAACCATTAGGTTAATGCAGAACCTGATTTTAGTTACTCATCTGGTCACAAAAAAAGCAGAGACTCACTGAAGCTAATTCAAATAAGAGGATTTATTGTAGTGAGTGTTAAAAGTTAAACTGAGGCACACCAAAATTTTCAAGAGTTTATTTGAGCATACATTGATTTGAATCAGGCAGCACCAAACCAAAGGTGCTTAGGAGTGCTCTGCCTATGGCAGCTAGGAGAAAAGATTTTATAGAGAAGACACAAAAGCAAAGCAAGGAAATTATTTGATTGGCTATAGCTTAAGTAGTTTATTTGGGAAAGGTTGTTCTTAAATTTCATTTTCTCAGATTTGAATGGATTGACTCTGCCTTAGGTTTTGGTTTGTATAATGGCCTCCTTGTTTAACTACTTTGACATGAGTGAGTGGGGAATGACAATAATCTGGAAGGAGGGACTATAACAGGGATGGTCCTTGGTGAGATTAGGGCTAGAGAGTAATTTAAATTCATAATAGCTCTGAAGACTTTGGCAACAGGAGTCCACAAAGCTTTACTCTAGTACTCTGCCATTAGTGTAACTATGCAGCACCTTACAGATCTGCTTATTATGATCTTCTCCAGAAACTTCCCTTTGAGTAGTAGCTCAGTTTCTGAAGAGGGAAGCCTAGATCATCTTCATGAACCAGGCCACTAATTCAGACTTGTCTATGAACGCTTGTTGAATGCAGTGTCCACTCCTGTCCAAATAGCTATAAATAGGGGTAGAGTAATGCATGCTACCCCCCATTCATTGGATACTGTAGACAGGAGAATCACTGGGGGGTAGACATGGAGGTACAGTAAAGCCTTCCCTTTTTTTTTTCTTTTTGCCGTATTTATGCTAATATTGCCTAGAGTTATCTAGAACTACACAGTGTAGTTCAGGAAACAACTTTTGGGAATCAAAAGATGGGATAGTAGTCACATGACTATTTGCTCCAGGGCATCATCTCACATTAAGATTTTCCCATGGGTTAGATCAAAGTATCATTTTTTTTCTGACTATGAAAACACACACACACACACCACATTTCATTCATTTTGCTTAGAAATGTAATATTTTTGGGCGCCTGGGTGGCTCAGTCGTTAAGCGTCTGCCTTCGGCTCAGGTCATGATCCCAGGGTCCTGGGATCGAGTCCCACATTGGGCTCCCCGCTCAGCGGGAAGCCTGCTTCTCCCTCTCCCACTCCCCCTGCTTGTGTTCCTGCTCTCCCTGTCTCTCTCTGTCAAAGAAATAAATAAAATCTTAAAAAAAAAAGAAATGTAATATTTTTCCATTTATAATATTCTTATGGCTTTACTCTGAGAATGTCAGGTGTTGTCATTTGTTACAAAGGCAATTTCCAATAATATATTCAAATTATAGATCAGCTGAATTCAGTTCCTGTTATGCAGTTAAGAATAGTGCCAAAATGACATCAGAAAAATTACCATCTGGAGGGTAAAGAGAAGAGACAGACTGAATGTATTTTCCAAGTCAACAATGAAACAATTAAGACCAAAAAAAGACACTTTTAAAATGTTAATTTAATTTTTTTATTTACATAGACCTTAATGTCAAATATTTAACCCAGTAATAAACAGCCCCTGAGGTTCACAAGAAATATTCGCCAATGAATAAGATATTTATATTTACACATCAAATATTCAAAGTTGTGTATATGTTTAGAGAATTCTCAAAATATTTTCATGTTGATTTTCTTTTGTATGATAACTAAGGTAATATTTCCATTCTCATATTTATAGGAAAGATTCATGAATGCTACTGAAAACTGTATAATAAATCTTAAATTAGACATGGTTTCTATAAGCAAGTGAGCAGTGAGAGGCAACTAGCTCAAATAAGCTTTAAAACAACATTAATCTAATAATTACAGACTCTAAGAAAGCAAAAATGTCCCCTAGAGGATTCTTAGAATAATCTTTCACTTCTGCAAGAAAACCTTCTGCGGTATTCCTAGAGTATGCCAATTCAGTATGCCTTTAATTGTTTTCTGTGATGGGAATCTTCAAACATAAAAGATCCATTTCATTTTTGGACAGCTAAAATTATCCAAATGTTCCTTCTTATAAGGAGCCAGTCTGCATCTCTAAAACATCAAGCCCTCTAGAATGACATAGATCAAAGTGCTACCTTTTCACATGTGTGCCTTTAAAAAGTATTTCTTCTTAGTGTTCTAAGAACCTCTCATTAGATGTAGTGCCTTAAGACTTCCAGATGCAGTTAGTAACTAAAACAAAGGCATCTGACACTTTTTGACTCCTTTATAGCATAAAGATTAAATAAATGCAAAACAATAAAAGAAAATCTGGAACACTGATCTGCACTATTTGCAGAGAACTATACCAGAGAAACCAGGGAGATACACCATGTAGACTACACTGCTAACCAAAGAACTAGTCTATAAAAATCAATGGCACTCACCCTGACTACATGAGCTGTAGCGACAGTAAGGAGAACAAAATGATTTCAAGAACAGCTGTTTCAGGAGACCAGAAATAAAGAAAGCACACAAAATAAATTATTAGTTGCATTAACATGGAGTTTCTTTCTTTAATACCAAGGTTCTTTGATGCCATGGGGAACAAACTTAGAAAGGAGCTTGGACCATAATGGGTAAAGCCCCTACAAATTGTTTCACAAAACATGAGGGAAAAAAAACCTCACAGAGAGAAGTGCGCAAGTGATATTGACCACAGTCTTAGCTTCTTCCTTAGCTATTCCTGGATCAATGAACCATGAACCACCCCACTGCCCTAAAATGTTAACAGAAGGATTTTAACAAATCCGAGTGGATATTGAGGCAAAACAAGAAGACTCCATTTGTCCCCTGCTAGAGGCAAATACTAAGACTATAAGAAATTACCTCTATCAAGGATGAATAAAAAGAAGAGGGCAACTTAGAAAAGATTCTGTAAGAACAAAAAAAGGCACACCTTTCAAAAGACATGCTTTTAAAAAGGAAAGTGTAAATAGCAGTGTCTGTTTTAATGCTTGGTAAAATTCACTAAAACATGTTCTCATGTTTTATAAAAAAAAAGAAATTTTAAAAAAAGGTAATAAGATGTCTGCAATCAAAGGAGAAGTGGCTGAGACAAAAGAAAAACTGTATGAAAAATTGGCAGAAATAACAAATGAACTAGAATTTTCTAAAGCATTGTGAAATAAACATTCAATGACGTAATTTTTAAATGCATTAGGATGAAGAGGGAAAATATGAAAAGCTCTCACAGACCAAGATGACAAAACAGGTTGTTCTTGACTTCATTTCCTCTCACAAGAAATAAAGCTCATAACTCTTCAAGAACAAGACACCACTGAGAGAATCCTGGAACATGGGGATGAAGCTGAAGCAGCCCCTGCACCACAGAGACAAAGACAGATTGCATTAGAGAGATTAGAAAAGCAGCTACCCATTGATCACACTGCTCCTCCCTTAGGCCAGCATAGCACCACACAGAGAGGTCTCCACTAAGCCTCCATTCTCCTGGTGGGAAAAGAGAACCCAGCAACCCCCAGCATTGTGGGTTGCACTGTGGGAGCTTCTACTCTGATTTCACACCATGGGGATTGCAGGGGAATCTGTTCAACCAATGGGAATATGACTGTGACAGAGAAAGGAGGCGAGGCTTGCAACAACCAGTCTGTAATCTTGGCAGACAGAGTTCATATCCGCATTGCCCAAGTACTGATCCCAACCAGAGGTATTGCTCATCTGCAGAACCAAGCTAGGGGCACACTGATCTGCCTGAGTCAGAGGCAGTTTTGCTAGCCCTAGAACCCATTTTGCCCACACCCACTCAAGAAGCAGAATCACAGCCCCACCCTCAGTGGAGAGTGTCTTCCAGCCCCACCTGCCCAGAAAGGCTGGTAACAATTCCTGGAAGCAGTGCAGCCCAGCAATTCTTGAGCCAAGAGGCAGGCAGGCAAGCAGAGCTCATCACCCCTACAAGTAAAGCCAGTACTGAGTGTGGAGCATTTCCATCCTATGCATAGGCGGGGTGGGGGGATTAACTCATGGCCTAGGCTGAGGGTAGTTCTTGGCCCCCCGACCTGGAGAGCCTGTTTGAGAAATTAAGTAGCCTGGAGCAGCCCTCCCCCTTCCTTCCAAACAAGGGAACTGAGACATAGCCCTACCTGCTGTGGAAAGTGTCTTCTGGCCCCATCTGACTAGAAAGGCTGGAGACAACTCCTGGAGCTGAGAGGCATGTAGGCAGAGCCAATAGTTTACAAAACATGTCATTGGCTCTGAGAAGCAGCTCTTCTCCCACAGCACCTGGGCAGGGAATCTAATTTCTAGCCCCACTCATACTGAACACAGCCTTCAGCCTGTTTGACCAGAGCACCTAGCACACAGGAAGCTGCGACGTCCATCCAACAGCACTGGATACAGTGGCACTTGAACAGGATGTACAGGCCCTGGTTTCCCCTGTCTGCAGAACAGAACTAGCGGCGTCACCTAACCAGGGAATTCAGTGCATACTCTGGCCTAATTCAAACCCACAGACAATGATCTAAATAGGCCTTGGGCCCTGTCCTGCTGCCCTGCCAGGCAGGGAAGATAATTCATAGCCCAGTCTACCGCTAGAATATAGTACCCAGTCCTGATCACCTAGTGATCCTGACCAGAGAATCCAGGCAACCACAGAGCCCATCCCTCAGCCTCACTTATGAAGGGAACCAAGCCAGCAGTCCTTTCCAACTGTTTTGAATCAGTGGCACACCTATCCCATCCATCTTCTCAGAACTCAAACGGTTGCCTCACCCAAAAACAGACCATAAGAGCAGGCCCCACCTGCTCAAGGATGTTATCAATAAACACACCCAGAAACCCAAACTGAGCTGACTGGTGAAGAACTATCTCTGTCAAAACCTGTAAAGTTTGGAAGAAGAGCCTGATTACTCAAAGGCAGATACTAACATAAGGAATCAAGGATCACACATAAATCAGGTAAATGTGGCACCACCAAAGGAAACTAATAAAACTCCAACAACTGACCCTAAAGAAATGGAGATCTATGAACTGTCAGATGAAAAATTCAGAATAATGCTCCTAAAGAAGTTTAGTGTACAAAAAAATATAGACAGACAACTAAATGAATTTAGGAAAACAATGCATGAACAAAAAGAGAAATACAAGGAAATAGAAACCATAAAAAAAATCAAACAAATCCTATAGTTGAAAAAAGAATTGAACTGAAAAATTCAATAGAGAGTTTAAAAAGTAGAAAGAAGAAAGAATGAACTATCTGGAGGACAGGACATTGGAAATTACATAGTCAGAGAAGCAAAAAAGGAATAAAAAGAGTGAAGAAATTCTGTGGAAGTTATGGGACACCATGAAAAGAAACAATATGTGCATTATTGGAATTCCAGAAGAAGTGGGAAAGGGACAGCAACTATATTTAAAGCAATAATAGCTGAAAACTTTTTGAACCTAGAGAGAGAAATGGACGTCCACATCCCCGAGGCCCAAAAAACCTCAAATAGGTTGAATCAGATAGGGCTAACCTGAGACACGTTATAATTAAATTGTCAAAAGTCAAAGAAAGAATTTTAAGAGCAGCAAGAGAAAAGAGAAAAGCTATATACAAGAAAAACCCTCATAAGACTAGTGGATTTCTCAACAGGAAATTTTCAGGGCAGGAGAGAAGGGGATGAGATATTCAAAATACTGGAAGACAATAACAGTTAACCAAGAATTCTAAACCTAGTAAAGCTGTCCTTCAGAAACTGAGAGATAAATACTTGCCTAAACAAACATATACTGAGGGAGGTCATTACCACCAGACTGCCTTATCAGAAATACTAAAGAGGGTTCTCCCTTACAAGAAATGCTGAAGACAGTTCTTTGAGTGGTAAGTAAAAGAACTCTAATTAACATCATAAAAGCTCAAAAAGGTAGCATTAATCTATAATCTAATAGTAAATATATAATCATAGTTAGATTCTACAATATGGTAATAGTGATGCATTATTCATTTACAACTCTAGTTTAAAAAGAAAACAAACCATAACTACAATAATCTGTTATTAGTTACACAATAAAAACATGTAAATTGTAACAGCAATAACCTAAAATGTGAGGGGGAGGAGAAGTAAAAGTATAAAGTTTACAAATTCTATTGAAGTTATCAGTTTTAAAATAGGATGTTATAAGTTTAAGATATGTTCTGTAAGCCTTATCAACCACAAGAAAAAAATCCTGTAGTAATTACATAAAAGAACACGATAAAGAAGTCAAACATACTAATAACAAAAGAAATCAAAACACACACAAAAAGACAGCAGGATAAGAAACAGGGAAAAACGGATCTACAAAACAACCAGAAAACAATTAACAAAATGGCAATAGTAAGTTCTTACCTATCAATAAATACTTTTAAAGCAAATTAAATTCTCCAATTAGAAGATATAGAATGGCTGAATGGATAAAAAGAAAATCAAACAATATGCTGCCTTTACGAAACTCATTTTAGGGGTGGGTGGCTCATTCAGTTAAGCATCTGACTCTTGATCTCAGCTCAGGTCTTGATCTCAGGGTCATGAGATCAAGCCCCATGTTTACTAATTAAAAATAAAAATAAAAATAAACTCACTTTAGCCTTAAAGACATATAGACTGAGAGTGAAGGATGGAAAAAGATACTTCAGGCAAATGGTAATTAAAAAAAAAAAAAGCAGGGGTAGCTATGTTTATATCAGATAAAATAGACTTCAATCTAAAAGTGGTAAAAAAAAAAGTCATCATATGATAAATGGGTGAATACATCAAAAAGGTGTAACAATTGTAAATATTTATGCACCCAACATCAGAACACCTGAATATATAAATCAAAAATTAACAGAGCTAAAAGGAGAAATAAATAATAATACAATAATAGTTGGGGACTTTAATACCCCACTCTCAACAATGGATAGCTCATTCAGAGACTCAATAAGGAAATAGTGGATTTGAACAACACCATAGACCAAGTGGACCTAATTGACATATACAGACCATTCTATCCAATAACAGCATAATACATATTCTTCTCAAGCACACATGAAAGATTTTCTAGGACGTTAGGCCTGTTTTCTATGATATTAAGCCATGTTTCTAGGATATGTTTGGCCACAAAACAAGTCTCAGAAAATTCAAGAAGATTGAAATCATACAAGTACCTTCTCTGAACACAATGGCATGAAACTAGAAATCAATAAGAAGAGGATAACTGGAAAATTCATGGACAGATGGAAATGGAAAACTCATGAAATCCTGGTTGAAGTCTTAATTATAAAGATTTGTTTAAATACATAAAGAATAAAAAATTAGACTGGTCTCAGAGTTATACCCTCTATATCATGGATCACCTGCAAAATATATAGCAATATTTTTAGGGTTAAACGAGAACGATTTTTATCCAAGCATTTTATAGCCAGCCAAATTGTCGTTCACCTGTGAAAGCAGTTTTAAGACAGTTTAGGTTATTCAAGATTACATCAAGTATATAACTCATATTCTCTTCCTGCAAAAAGTATTCGAGAAATTATTCAAACCAATCAAGGAATGAATCAACTAAATAAAGAAAACAGAGAAGCTATGTCATAAAAGGACAGGTGTTGATAAATAGGAACCATTTAAACATAAAATTAAACAAAAAATAATAATAAACATAAAATTAAAATGACCCTGATTTTTCTAGTATACATCCTCTAGTTCTGTACTTATTAACCGTGCATGGGAGATAAGCTTCTGAGTCCTACTTAGCTAAATATAAACACAAACAAAAAAGTTGATGCTTATCTAATTTTTGCCTCTTTGTACCTATTTTTTTTATTCTGTAAATGGGTTTTCTCATTCTTTAATGTTCTGAAATTTATTAACCACATAACTAAGTATGGTAATAATTATAGTTCATTCATCCTACTTACCACTTGATAAGCTTTTTCCACTTGAAGGTAAATTCCCTCAGTGGTGGGAATTTTTTTTTTTTTTTTGGACAATCATTTTTAAAACCAAAAAGCTCTTTCTGATTCCCTGATTGCTCCTTCTGGCTGGCCAAACCACTTTTACTTCCCTCTCTTGGCCGTTTTGTTACCTGTCCAGTTTTTTTTAAAAACCACCTTTCCATATTTCCCAGATTTTTTTTTCTTTTTGCCTCTAGATTATAACACATTACTGTTATGTGTTAACAGACATAAAAGGCAGAAGTGAAGACCTGAAAGGCAGAAGTGAAGCTCTTGAGACCATGCAGCCCAACTAGCAATTATAGTTACGAAGTTTTCTGCAACAGTAGTAGAGGTGCTAATGTCTGGTCCCTAGCTTCTTGAGTGACTTTGAGGTATTTCCGTCGCAAAAAAAAATCTCAGGGTATGAATCAACAATTTTCCTAAGTGCCTCACTTTAGTATCTGATCAAAGTTTGATTTCTGTGGCCTCAGTAAACATTCTGCAAGCTAACTTATATCCTATAATAAATTACTCGATACTTAGAACAAGCCAGATGACTCTCTTGTCCAACCCAATGCTGGCAGATAATGAGGAGTAAACTGTTTCATGTTCATACCTTCACTTATTCCCCCTGAGACAGTCAGTCAGCACTTTCCATTCATATTTGTTCCTCTAGCAGTTTGTTGAAATTTGCCAACGGCCCCATATCCATTTGCCAATGGCCCCATATACTCATTTTCTATTGATATTTTAAAAATTACCACAAACAGTGACTTAAAACAACACCCATTATTAGGTCACAGTTCAGTAGGTCAGATTGAGGCAGACCCAGCTGCATTTTCTGGTCAGAGTATTACAAGACTGAAGTCCTGGTGTCAGCCAGGATGTACTCTTATCTGAAAGCTCCAAGGAAGAACTGATTTCAGCTTTATTCAGGTCGCTGGCAACATCCAGCTCCTTACTGCTATAGGTCTAAGTCCCCCATTCCCTTTCTGGCTCTCCACCAGAGTCTACTTTTTTCTTCCAGGGGTCCCCAGCATTCCTGGCCTCCTCCATCTTCAATGCCAGCAAGAAAACTATGCTTCGTTTCAGACCTCTCCTTCTGCCACCAGCCAGAGAAAACTCTGTGCTTTTAAAGGAGTTGTATGTTTAGATCAGGATGACCCAGATTATCTCCCATTTAATTAACTCAGAGTCAACTGACAGCAACCTTAATTGTATCAGCAAAATCTCTTTTGTCATGTGACATGACATAATCACAGGGAGGGAATTATACAAGGGAATTGTATAATTGCATACAATTATACAAATTAATTATACAATTAAAGTCATTGGGGTCATTCTTAGAAGTCTACCTACCTCTGTCCTCTCTAGTTCTTTTCAGTATCAGAGGTTGCAACTTTTTACTTTTTTTTTTTATTATTTTCATAGACTCTTCAGATGGAAGAGAACTGTCATTATCTACTCAGTCTGACATCTTAAACTAAAAGTCCGATCACACTCACAGTAGGTTGCAAATTTATTTATATTACGCTTGGATGTACAAAAACCTGAAGTATGTTTTCTCTATAAATGGTCCAATCACCTTTGCTACTTACTACTCCCCTTGATAACAAGAAGAAGAAAAAAACTTTAGTAAACTGTAAGTTTAGTCTGATTTGATAATATTTTTTTAGATGAATGCTATCTATTGCCAAAGAAAAATTGCCCTGGACAAGGTTAAACCATCAAGGAAGACTTTACTCAGGATGATTGCAGTAGGGAAGAGAGAGATTGACTTCAACTACATTGAAACAAAAGGAGCATTTTGAAGCCTGCAGCAAGCTAGTGGAAAAGTCCTGGAGGACATTAGGAAGGAGGTTTGTTAAAGTGACTGCTTATTGGTGCTCACCAAAGTTAGGTTCCACACTGCCACAAAGACTGGGAGATAGGGGCACTGTCTTTCTTGATGATTCCACTTCAAAGAGCTGGTTTCCAGGTCCTTCAGAAATACACTACTGTGTTTGTAAAACTAGCAAGAGACTGGGAGAAAGATGATTTACATCTCAAAGGGACAGAGAAAAAAATACAATTTAAAGTTTTCTAGAATGAATGCTCTAAGAAAATGGAGGTCAGGGACCTATAGTCAGGAAGAAACCTATCTAAAGTTTAGTCAAGTTGAGGGGAATGTTAAGTCTGCCTTAGTCACTAGTAAAGATAAAATGCCTAGCATTTCAGATTTCCACCCATCCCCTATTTCTCTCCAAAAAGGTATATGAGTATATGAGGAAAGGGAAGCTTATATAACCATATGTCTGATGACAAAAGATGATCTTGAATCTGCACAATGTCCACTGGATTCTTCCTGGTCACTTCTGCAGTGGTCAGTCTGAACTATTCCCTGTTGGTGATCACTGAGTTGTGACTCACTCTATTTGACTTTAATTTTTTTTTTTTAAAGGAGGTCTCATCTTGAAGCTCCCCACTGGAGTCCTTGGTTCTATTTGCCTCTATCGTCTTGAAATTGTTGAGTTCTGCATCACATTAGACACTAGTATTCTGCCTTTTGTGCCCACTTTTAGATGTAAACACAAACTCCTATATTCATTGTATGTCTTTAATTCTTCAGAACCAGGACATCACAAGCAGTTGATTTACCGATCTGTCTTCAACTGGCACCTCCATGTATTGCTCACTCCGTGTTAGGGAGCACTAGGCCAAAAGCTAAAGTTTCCCAGCAACCTGCACCTTTCTGACACTATTCCAGGACTAAACAGCCTGGTACCACACACCGACCCTAGATGTGTTCTCAGTCTTCCCAAACCCATCTCAGTGTTTCAATCCATCCCTCCACATACTTCCACTCTCACCCCAACACGAATATACCCATGTTGAGATTAGCAGCGGACTTCCTCCACTGACTTCTGTTAGTCTTCTTCCTACCCCCCCAGGGGCATTGTCTTCCACAATCCCAAGGTCTAATACTACAGGCCCAACTTTTTCTATCTTAACCTATATAGTTAAGATTGATTGATAAAAATTTATTAATTCCTGTCTTTTATGGCTAAATCGAATTGCTAAAGGGACTAAAACTTAATTCATGAAACACAAAGCTTATCAATGACTCATTTCTAGTACTAACCACTTCCCTCATCTCTGGGTCAATATGCTTCAAAATGTAACTTGGAAAGGAACACAACAAACTTAAGGGAGAAATTTAATTCTTTTATTTAATATTTGCAAATATTACTCATGTCATACACTCTTAAGAGATGAAGCAAACATATGGGATAGTCACCTGCCTATAAAAACATTTTTAAGTCTTAACTGACAGATATAAAAACAAATGTCTTACACCTAGACTGAAGTTCTAACAATCTGTGCTTTCTCTTTTTAACTTCCATGAAAGCATGAATATTCCTACTTTTATCACTCCCCAAAATGGAATTTATGAACCTACATTTAGTTTACATAAAGACTATTGTGTCTTAAACATGTAACCTTTCTGAAAATGATGTTTATCACTTACACATGGAGCAAGCATCATCTAATTATAATAAGTAAAACATAATTTTTTTTTTTAAAGATTTTATTTATTTATTTGACAGAGAGACACAGCGAGAGAGGGAGGAACACAAGCAGGGGGAGTGGGGGAGGGAGAAGCAGGCCTCCCGCCGAGCAGGGAGCCCGATGTGGGACTCGATCCCAGGACCCTGGGATCATGACCTGAGCCGAAGGCAGACGCTTAACGACTGAGCCACCCAGGCACCCAGTAAAACATAATTTTTAATAATTACTTGCTATTGTTCATTTCTTAAAGTTCTCTTCAAGACAATTCTTAACTATTACTTCATATTCACATAATATAGAGTTATATATTATATGGAGACATATATATTTTGTGTATATTATACATATACATATATAGGGAGAGAGAGAGAGTGAATGACAGTTGAATAAAATGCCTTCACTCTGAACGCAACTCATCTTGTTATATAGAAAGTGTAGATTGTCAGTAATTTATTTTGAATTTTTTTAATTACAAGTATTAACAAATAAACTAAGTGAATTCAATTTATAATTTCTTTTGGTTTCAGTATGAAGTTTTTCCCTAATGTATAATGTTTTACTTTAACATCTAGTACCATTAAATTGACAGCAAAGTTGGGATTATTGTTGTATGTATGTTAGTTGTTATTTGTCAGAATAGGAAGGTAGTAATAAAATTTAGTAAGTTAAAAACCTTACACCTAGGGGCACCTGGGTGGCTCAGTCGTTAAGCATCTGCCTTCGGCTCAGGTCATGATCCTGGCGTCCTGGGATCGAGCCCCGCATCGGGCTCCCCGCTCCGCGGGAAGCCTGCTTCTCCCTCTCCCACTCCCCCTGCTTGTGTTCCCTCTCTCGCTGTGTCTCTCTCTGTCAAATAAATAAATAAAATCTTAAAAAAAAAAAAAAACTTACACCTAGGATTGAATGATGTTTATCTGCCTGTCTCACATGTGCAAGCTGCCATTTCCATCATTTTCTCTCATAGCATGGCCTTTGCCATTTTCTCCTTTCTGCTCTTGACATAATCTAGTTGAGGCTTCCACCAATGATAAAATGGGACAAGTATCCTCCATCTTTGCTTATGTTACTGGGCCACCAAGTATCCATTTCCTGATTTCAATTTCTTAGAAACATTCTAGTTACATGCTTCTTTACTTGACTCAACTTTATTACAGCTCTCCCACCAACATGTGGTAACAAAGCTCAAAGACAATTTGAATTATAATCAATGTTGCATACCTCTAAAATCTTATTCCTTAGAACAGAGGTTGTAAATTTAGAGGACAGAGTCAATGGATTCTGCCCTTTGCCCCAAATAGGCAATTTAGTGATGCTCCTCTTGCTTTAAAACCACACCCCTCCACACACACACATCCCGATTTAAGGATCTCACTTCCTGGGGATTAGATTCCTGTCTTCCGCATTTTTGATCTTCCCCCAGCGACTCGCTCAGATTATGCACATAGTGAGCACTTGGGAAATGTTGGTGGAATATTGTTGAACAAAAACAATCACTCTGGACTTTCTGATAAAGATGATGAATCATCACAGGATAATTTTAGCATGCAGAGCCCAAACAGTAACCAGGTTGTGCAACTGTCCTAATACATGAATTCATTCACCAGCCCTGCCTGCGAGGAACCAGCAAAAGGAACGCGAGAGATTTGACAGCTATGCCTTTGGCGGCCAGCTTTTAAATTATCTCTTCTCAGCCAGGAACGTCGCTTCAGTAAGGAGTGGAGGCGGCTGAGAGCTGTGGAATCCACACCCTTCTCCCTTCGCACTTTCATCGCTAGCTCTAGCTTGGCGCAAGGCACGCTGGGACACCAGGGAGCTCAACCACCATCACCAAGGCAACCCGCCGGCACGCGGTTGTCATGGAGACCGGCGGGCACCGCGGAGAGTCTCGCAGAGGGGCTGCCTTCGCCCGCACCCAGGCAGGATGCTTCGCCGAGGCTATAAGGCCTCTGAAAGGCGAAGACACTTGAGCGACCACCTCAGCTGGCAACAAGACCAGGCGATGAGCAGCAGCATCTACCTCCTACGAGAGATGGGCCCCACTGGCTTCCTGCTGAGGGAGGAGGAGCCGGAAAACAGGGATTTCCGAGTAATTACCGCCCCGGGCTCCCCTCTGCTCTTGCCTGGCCCACCCGCCTGGTCCTCCTGGGCCTGCCTGGTATCTAGCCACCCTCGCCATCCCTGCGGATTCTCGCTGCCACACCCACCCCACCCGCACGAGTTCCAGACGCTAAAGATGGGCAGATTGCAGAGGGAAATAGTATTTGTTAGAAAAGTTTCATTTTTGAAAGTCAGGACTCCAAATTGCATCCAACTCTTGTAATATAATGGCCCTTGTTTGATCTTTAGGCTTGAAAATGTGAGACGTTTTATTTAAACCTAGGGTTTACATTGCGTGCATCCTTAGATCCGGTGTTAGCAGTCAGTAGCCCTGTAACTCAAACGAAATGAAAATCCTATGACCTACTTACATACCGTAAATATTTACCAAATAAATAAAATCGGTTTTTCTTTACTCTTCAGTTACTCTAAAACTCCAAGAAGATCCTTTTAAAGTACTGTTTAGATGATGATGCCTTGGAAAGGTCTTAATAAAAATTCTTTCTAATTTTGCTGAAAGACAACAGATACTTTATATTTGATATCCCACTCTAGCCACTCAAAAGTCAGCCACCATCCATCCCCCCTCCCAGGTGTTGATTTGGAAAATTTTAATTTAGTGTCCTGCATTTTAAGTACTGAATACAAACTACTAGCCTGTGCTTATTTAAGACATTCTTCTTCTTCTTTTTTTTTTTTTTTACTTTTTCCCTTATAACACTTACTGTAGTTAATAAATTGTTTTATCCAATATAGATTTGGTGAATAAAATTAGTCTTCTCAAGTAAAATTATATGCCAATTTAAGTGTACAAAACAAACGAAAATCCAAGGTAAGCTAGTTTACAAAAAATCTTTAGCTCCACTGCAAGGCAGAATGAATTTTTGGTAAGAAATGTATAGAATTTCTTTTTAGCTTTTAAAATTAGATTTCTTTTCAGCTGCCTGAGTGTAGGTCATCTAAAAAGAGTCTTAACTCATAATGCAAATTGTTGACCAACGCAAAGAATATGAGGAGACTGGTGTCAAGAGTTAAGATGTCTCAATAGACTATCTTCAACCTTTGGAGTCACCTAAACTAAGTTACTTCTTGAAATCTCTCTTAATCCTATTATCTATTAAATTAATTTTATTCTAACTCTAAAAATTAGCTGGGGGATTTTTTAAGTATGCATTTTTCTTTTAAAGGTTTTTTTAGGAAATCCTCATGTTTGTAACTGCTCCACATTTCTGAAAGGAGGAGAACTTTGTAAGCATATATGCTGGTAAGTAACTCTGTAATAAAGATCTGCCACAAAGGAGCATCTTGGTATATTGCCTTTTTCATGATTTGAGTACTACAAGATTAAAGAAATTTGGTGTTGGGAGAATATAAAAGTAAAATGGTAGTAGTTTTTCTGTATATTTTGGGATATTTTATTTCATTCTGAAAATTAAGTAAGGTTTAACTTGAGAAACATACTACCACCTCTACAAGTTTTGAATGTTAATGTTTTTAATAAGAAAAAAATGACTTCCTAGGGTCTCATTATATACAAATGTGAAATCTCACTCTAAAGAAAAAGAAAAACCTCCCTGATTCACATCACTGATGATAATTATGTTCTCACTACAGGATTTCTATTTGCTGTCAGTTAAAAATAAATCTCCAAATACATTTTTATTTTTATGCTTTCTAAGGGATGCATTGTTTTCTTTGTAAATGCAGTACAACAAATTATTTAATAACAAAATAGATCATTATAATTTTTTATTATGATATATATTCTTTTTAATTTTATTATGTTATGTTAATCATCATATATTACATCATTAGTTTTTGATGTAGTGTTCCATGATTCATTGTTTGCATATAACACCCAGTGCTCCATTCAATACGTGCTCTCTTTAATACTCATCACCAGGCTAACCCATCCCCCCACACCTCTCCCTTCTATGTGTTATTTTTGTTTTCAATAAGCATTTTACTGTGAATTTTTCAAGATAGTAGTAGGACTCCACTGAAGATTACTTCTGACAAATCTGAAATTTTACCCCTAATGTCAGAACCTATTTGTAGGGGAATCCCAGAAATTGAAATTAAAAAAACTCTTTCCATTTAGTGTTTGGAAATTGTCTGGAATTCTTTCTATTTTTTTCCTTCTTTCAACTCATTTTGTTTTACTCATCTATATTTATAGAAACAAATCATGAATTATGCTATTATAGAAAGTTTGATTGATATTTGAGAGTAAAACAAATCAAACAAAAAATTGAGAGAAGAGTTTGTATCTTACATTTTGAATGCTGTTCTTTATAGGTTAAAAAAACAAAAACAATGTATATCTGTCATTTCCAAAGCTTTATTTACTAAGTTTTTGTTTTTTGTTTTGATCGGTTTTTATTCAGCATTGCTAATAAATTTGCTGTAGTTAGCATAGAAGATATAAAATATGGTCCTTTCAAAACTTGCCGTTTGGTTTTATTATTAAAAATAATAAATTACATTTATTAAAATAGGTTTTTTCATTTTTTTAGTGCTAGCTTCCTCAGGGCAAGGGCCTTCTCTTCTCATTTTTATATAATATAACTCATTTTAAAATATATATATACCAAACTAAATGGAAATATGATTCAAGTATTTAATATACTAAAGTATATTTAATATATTTATGTAAGAATTTTGTATATATTTCTCACTTTTTAAAAAAGCCATATTCCAGTTTAATTGGTTATATTTGAAGTATTTTTATTGTCATACATTAATGTGGTATATGGAGGAAAAGTCATTTAGTACTCTCCAGAAAATTACTCCATTTTCAGGAGTAGGAAACTTCTAGGGAAGTTTAAAGGAAGTACTATGAATACCTCAGTTCCCTCACTAACCTGTGTCTGTGAACAAATGTATATCCTGAAGAAATTCATGGACTCTCTCTAGCAAATCTCTTTATTATAAATGTCTTTTATTTTCATTTATCACACTTTTTTCACATGTGTTTACTTTAAAAACATATATTTAACTACTATTTTTTGTATGAGTTTTTTATTATAATTTCAGTATAGTTAACAATTAACTACTATTGTAACAGAAAACTGGTAAGAGTGTTGTTTATTTATAACACTGTCAGCAATATAAATTCTATAATGATCTTCCTATCTTAAAATTAAAACAAAATATATCTTTTTAGGTTATGTCAAAAATAAATGTTTTATTTTGGTTTTCTGCCTGTGAATATTAGGGTCTTGTTGAAAAAATTCAAGCTTCCAAGGAATCATGAATGTAAGTTGTATTTTTTCTTTTATTATTTTAAAGTTAACGATTTTAGTAATTTTTTGTTTGGACATATTCCAAATTTAAAAAATTATTTTCCTAGATAATCTGACAACTAGCTATAGCTCAGTTTGTTCATTTAAGACAGTTGGAACATTTTTCTTCCTTAATAAAAAAAAAAGTAACTTTATATGTCATTTCAAACTCAATGGCATTTAATGTAAAAAGGGATGAGACAATGGCCAGTTATTCTGAAGGCAAAATTTTCCTCATGTGCTCTAAGCAAAGATTCACAGTGATTTCTATATTTAAAATTATTTTAATTACAGGAAAAATAAGAAATGCAATTGTTTAGATCCCATCAATAGGCAGTTGACATAGCACATAATTTCATTCAAAAACGTCTACTGACTGAAATTCGTATGAAAATATATATATAAATATATTTTAAAATCTATAAATATATTTTTTTAAGAATAAAATAGTTTTTGGGCACCTGGGTGGCTCAGTCGTTAAGCAACTGCCTTCGGCTCAGGTCATGATCCTGGAGTCCTGGGATCGAGTCCCACATCGGGCTCCCTGCTCGGCGGGGAGTCTGCTTCTCCCTCTGACCCTTCCCCCTCTCATGTGCTCTCTCTCATTCTCTCCCTCTTTCAAATAAATAAAAATCTTTAAAAAAAAAGAATAAAATAGTTTTTATCTCAGTACTTAAATTGTGTTTGCAGTCAAGCATATAGTTGTGTAACTTTAAGCTCTGGAGTACTCAAAATTAAAACAGAAAGAAAAATAATTTTGTTATATGTCATTTAGGTTTGTAGATCTTATAAAAAAGATATTGTCATTATGGAATTGTTCCTGTAGTCATGTGGTTATTTGGCCTGCAATAGACCCATCTAAGAATTGCAATGGCATTTTAAAACTTATTAGTAAATGTTTATAATGTTCATAAAGAAAGTAATAATCAGTTTTCCATTTTTTTTTAGTTCTAAGAGTATGTTTTACTCAGCCAAGTTCAAGTCCCCCCAGCTATCATATAAGTACAATTATAATAAACATTTAAAAGTTGTACTAGGTAATAAATTAATATTACTGTTTCACAGGCATTTTTCTTTTGTACTCTTCTCCCACTTTACACATTCTCTTAGAAGTGTCTTGCATTTTCTATGTCTGCTGTTACCTCTATACCAGTGATTTCAACATCTTATCAACAGAGCAGTATTCCCGCTGCCTTCAGGGCAGCTCAGTTTTGGAGGACCCACGGCATTTTAGAAAAATAACAAATTTCTCCCCATTCGTGCTCCCATTTTGTATTCCTTACCTCATATATTGGCTTTCCTTCTTCTTTAGTCTCCAAAACTAGAAACCCTGATTTGTCTTCTTCCAATTTCTTCCCTCATATCTCTAGTCACTCTATAAATCCTGTTTACGTTACATCCTGCCTTCTTCTCAGTAGTGTTCTCCTCTCTCCATCCTCATTCTCACCTTTGTCTGCCTTCACAAGCCCGTAATAGTATTCTTTGTAGCCTCCTTCTTTTCAGTGCCTGCACTTTGTTGCTCCCTCCTTCACATTGTAGACAAAAGGTTCTTTCTGAAATGTTACTTAATTCTCTACTTCATCTTCTCTCCCAATCCCTTCATACACAATGATTAGGTTCTACGATAGTATATGTATTGTTGTCTTCTCTATTTCTTCATTTTATCCACCTGAAGTTAAATGTTCACATCCTCTCCAAGTCTTATTTGATCTCCCCACTACATATCATTTTCACAAGCTTCTATACTAGTGCTGTCCAATAGAAATATAATGTAAGCCACATATGTAATTTTCTAGTAGCTGTATTACAAAAAGTAAAAACAAACAGGGAAAATTAATTTTAATATGTTAATTTAATCCAATGCATCAAAATATTATCACATCAATATGTTATCAGTATAAAAATAATGCAATTTTTTTATACTGTCCTCAAAGTCTAGTGTGTATTTTCTACTTACAGAGCATCTCATCTCAGATACTATATTTTCATTGGAAATATTTCTTCTGCATTTAGATTTCAAAAAGTAATCAGTTGGAAAAAAGATTCATGTAATACCTGAATTGTTACAAACATACTCATGAATTTTTCGGTAACTATTGATTATCAGTTTTCAACTTAAATTTAAATGAAAAAAATTAAAAATTTAGGTTTTCAGTCACATGAGCCACATTTCAAGTGATCAGTAGCCACATGTGGCTAATGGCTGGCTACTCTATTAGACAGTGCTGCTCTACACAACTGAACTCAACAAGTATTTATTGTACTGCGCATTAGCCAGGAGCCTCTGCTAGGTATTTTTTATAAATCAAAACATATGAATACTAACATTTGTGGACTTCTTCATTTACAAAAATAGCAATTTCATATGGACCAACGTAATACTTAATATTGTGTTATAATTTGTACCTCTTGAAGACAGAAACCATGTTTTGTTCTTTTTATAAATATCAGTCTACAATAGGGAAATTTCTAAATGTTTAATCCTATACATTAATTTTGAAAAATGTATACTTCCTACTAAAATAAAAGATCTTGCATCTCTCCTATATTTAAAAGAAGTTTTATGGGGCGCCTGGGTGGCTCAGATGGTTAAGCGTCTGCCTTCGGCTCAGGTCATGATCCCAGGGTCCTGGGATCGAGCCCCACATCGGGCTCCTGGCTCAGCAAGGAGCCTGCTTCTCCCTCTCCCTCTGCCTCTCTCCCTACTCATGCTTTCTCTTCTCTCTCTCTGTATCTCTGTGTCTCAAATGAATAAATAAAATCCTTAAAAAAAAAAAAATAAAAAAAAAAATAAAAGAAGTTTTAGTCAACATTGAGAAAATCCTATTTGCATATCTTAAAATTTATCATTTAAATGAAAATTAAAGTAATTTAAAGAAAGCTATAAACAGTTATTCATTAAGATTATGTAAAGTATGTACGTAATGGAGGAGATGGTTACTAGTAATGAGGGAAGAGTATTTTGAATATCATTCCTAGATTCTTGCAAAACACATCAGAAAACAAATATTTATACTCTAATGCTGCATATCAAAAACATGAGACTTATTTTTGAGGACTTACAAAGATGATTATGCAGGAATTTTATAATAAAGATATCAGTTTTGAACACCGAACAGCCTTCTTCTTATCACCCACCAAATGTTTTACGGCAAAACCTGCATTTATCACCTAATAGTTCCTTCTAAATACAATGTCTATTTTTTTTTGATAGTTTACTTTTTAATAGAGAGCTGAGGGACAAATAACTAAGAGTTGAAACTTATCCCTCTCTTCATTTTATAAAAGTTGACATTAAAGAAACTTTTAGTTTATCCAACTCTCCTCTCTTCTTTTATAAGGGAGATTCTAAAAGGTCCAATATTAACAGCAGACAGAATGCAAAGTACAAACTAGACTTTTTGAGCTCTTCTCTTCTCCTCCCTTTTCTCTTTTTCTTTTTGTCTGGTTAATGCCGTCTGTTCCTTTTTTAGTTAAATATTTACAGATAAAGTAAGAACCACATTTAAGGAAATTTTTTATAATTCCCACTACAAAGATAAAATAAACTTTTATGCATTCTTACTTCCTTTTTGAGTTTATATTTATGTACGCCTAATACCCCATGGGAATTCCGTCTTCTGCTTTTATCACACACTGTTACTTTATAAGCATTTTCAATGCTGTGTAATCTCTGTAATCAAAGTCATCGATGGCTAACATTATTCCATTTGATATGGTATATTATAATTTAGTTAACATTCTTCTATTGTTAGTCATTTAATTTATCTCAAACTACTTGTTATATCCTTTGTACATGAACCTTTCTCTTCTTTCAATTATTTCTTTAGCCTAAAATCTCAGTAATTGGATTTTAGAGTAAAAGTATTAATATTTTTATGTCTACCACCCATATGTATTACCAAATTGGTCTTTAAAATACTTTTGCTGATTTGCAATTTCAGCACTGTATCAATTTTCTGCTAGTTTTGCTTTGGGATTCATATTAGGTCATGTTATTACTTAACCATATAATGAAAGACATGAACAAAATACTTAAGTCCCCAAAGAAAATAATTTAAAAATACATAGGAATACTTTGAAATGTTAAAAATATTTCTATAGTTTTAGAAAAAAAGGCTATCATACAAAACATGAAACAATACCAGATACAAGGTTCATTATAATCTATTGATTCCTAGTAAACTTAAATAAGAAAATAGTTTCCATTCTCCCATACATCTAACATACCTTTAGAAGATCTAAAATGCCTTAATATAACTTAACTAAATACAAAAAGAAATAGCATAAGGGAAACAACATTTCATTTATTTATCACTGCTTATTCAATAGCAGTATTTATTGTGTGTCTGTGCCTCAATCGTATTTCAACTCACTTTTCTTTGATGTTAATGAAATTGAACATCTTCCATTGCCTCTGATAAGGTTAGCTGTCTTGCCTTCTTCATAAAAGAATATTCTTTCATAGTCTCATACATTAATTTTTCCAAATTATCTCAGAAGAGTTTGTTTCTCCCTTGCATTTTGCAATTCATATTTTACGACATAGGACAGTTTATGGCCAGTTCCTCTTACGAACTTTTATGTTTCAGTAATTCCGCTGCCCTAGAAAATCTTTATTCCCAAAAGCACAATTTTTGTTCTTCGTTTTCCTCCCCATTTTTTTAGAGAGCAGATGTGCTCTGTCTCTGTGACAAATACCCCTCATCCTCCAAAGTAATGGTTAATTAAAGTATGTTACCCTCTTACATTCCACCTGCCACCCCACCTCATACAAGGGACAGAGATTTCTGTATTGAAATGTATCTATGATGTTTTCAGTATTTTTAGTGTTTATTTGGGAGACTTTCCAGAAAAATGAAGCTTTTCATTATCTTGCAAATATTTTTAAAATTTATTAAAGGATGTACTAAATGTATTAAAGGATGTATAAAATGAATAGAATTCAGGGGTACCAATAACTGATGACATTTAAATTATGGCATGTTAAGGAGAGAGAAAAGGAAAAGAGCTTGGGATGGGCCAGGGAAAAAAGAATCTAGGATGTCCTGATCAAAACTATATGTATTAGAAAATAATTTCTTATAAAGACAGCAGGATGTAGAAAATTCATAATTCAAAGAATGCACATCCCAAGGTTATAAACAACATAATTTGTAATAGATTGTCCTGAGGAATACTAACCAAATCTGTGAAAGATGTGGCTACCAAGACACTCTTATACAAACATAAAACCAAGACAGGAGAATAGGCACAATTAAATGAGTCTTGCTCTCCTCTTGTCCAATCATTCATTATTCATTTAACAAATATTAATTTTACTAACTACTCAAATATCCCTGTTTCCCCTTTATGTTTTGCCTATTTCTTCTGATTCTATGTTGATAAAATATTTGTTTGTGGACAAGTTGAACAGATCAATATGTAAGACATGATTATAACACCAATCCAAGGATGAGCACTATCATATAATTAATCCAAAATCTTTATAAAATGCAATATTTGCAGTGACTCTTTTCAGTTACAAGAAAAAAAGGTAACTTCCATTCTTTTTATAAATGACTCTTTCCTGACCTTTTGGTTCTGAAAAAGTACAAAAAGTGGTAAATGTAGGTGTAGTAATTCAATCAAAACTGTCTTTCTGGTATTTTATCTGATAACTTTCAGCATAAGTTATTACATTTCTGTATCTCCAATTTAGCCACTGAATTTTAATACTTTGGGATTTTTCACTAGCTGCTTTGCAGTTAGGTCTTGTGGAAGGAGAAATCAGTGACTTGCTTCGAGGGATACATCGAGTTCAAACTCCCCAACAAGGAACAAATAATGAAACTGTCCATATAGAAGAAGATGGGTACATTAAACAGAAGGAAATTGGTTCAGATGATATCTGCTCGATTTGTCAAGAAGTACTTTTAGAGAAAAAGCTTCCTGTCACGTTTTGCAGGTGACATGTTTTTTCTTTCTCTTTTTTATTGAAGTATAATTAAAATATAGCATTATATTAGTTTCAGGTGTACAATATAATGATTCAACAGTTCTATACATTACTCAGTGCTCATCACGGTAAGTGCACTCTTAATCCCCTTCACCTATTTCACCCATCCCACTACCCACCTCCCCTCTGACAACATCGAGTTTCTTCTCTGTATTTGAGTCTGGTATTTTGGGCACCTGGGTGGCTCAGTCAGTTGAGCGTCTGCCTTCGGCTCAGGTCATGATCCCAGGGTCCTGGGATGGAGTCCCATGTTGGGCTCGGGGGTCCCCTGCTCAGCAGAGAATCTGTTTCTCCCTCTCCTTCTGCCCCTCCTACCCACTTGTTCTCCTCTCTCTCTTCCTCAAATATAAATAAATAAATAAATAAATAATAAAAAAAATTAATTAATTAAATAAAATTCTTTAAAAAAAAGAAAAAAGAGTCTGGTATTTTGCTTGTCTTTTTTCTTTGTTCATTTGTTTTGTTTCTTAAATTCCATATATGAATGAAATCATATGGTATTTGTCTTTCTCTGACTGATTGATTTCACTTAAGAATATACCTTCTAGGTTAATCTATGTTATTGCAAATGGCAAGGTCTCATTCTTTTCTATGGTTGAGTAATATTCCATTGTGTGTGTGTGTGTGTGTGTGTGTGTGTGTGTGTGTGTACCATACCTTCTTTATCCACTCATCTATCAATAGACACTTGGGTTGCTTTCATAATTTGGCTATTGGAAATATGCTGCAATAAGCATAGAGGTACATTATCTTTTTGAATTCATGTTTTTGTTTTCCTTCAGTAAATTACCTTTAGTGAAATTACTAAATCATGGTAATTCTATTTTTAATTTTTTGAAGAACCTCCATACCGCTTTCCACAGTGGCTACACAAATTTGCATTTCCAGTGGTGAATGAAGGTTCCTTTTTCTCCATGTCCTCACCAATACTTGTTATTTCTTGTGTTTTTTGTTTCAGCCATTCTGACAGGTATCAGGTGCTATCTCATTGTGGCTTTGATATGCATTTCCCTGATGAGTTGTGATCTTGAGCATCTTTTCCTGTGTCTGTCAACTATCTCTATTACTGCTTTGGAAAAATGTCTATTCAGATCCTCTACCCATTTTTAATCAGATTATTTGGGGGTTTTTGGTGTTGAGTTGTACAAGTTTTTTTATATATTTTGGATATTAACCCTTATCAGATATACCACTTGCAAATACTTCCCCCATTGAATAGGTTGTCTTTTGGTTTTTCGATGGTTTCCTTTGCTGTGCAAAAAGGATTTAATTTTTATGTAGTCCCAATAGTTTAATTTTGCTTTTGCTTCCCTTGCCTGAGGAGACATATCTAAAAAAATGATTCTATGGCTGATGTCAAAGAAATTACTGTCTATGTTTTCTTTGGGGATTTTTATGGTTTCAGATTTCACATCTAGGTCTTTAATCCATTTTGAGTTGATTTTTGCATATGGTGTAGAAAGGGGTCCAGTTTCATTCTTTTGCCTATAGCTGTCTAGTTTTCCCAGCACCATTTGTTGAAAAAACTGTCTTTTCTTCATTATATATTCTTGCTTCCTTTGTTGTAGGTTAATTAACCATATATGTGTGGGTTTATTTTGGGGTTCTCTATTCCGTTCTGTTGATCTGTGTGTCTATTTTATGTGCCAGTATTATACTGTTTTGATTACTACAGCTTTGTTTATATCTTCAAATTTGGAATTGTAATACCTCCAGCTTTGTTTTACTCACTCAAGTTTGCTTTGGCAATTTGGGGTCTTTTGTGGTTCCATACAAATTTTAGGATTATTTGTTCCAGTTCTGTGAAAAATGTTTGTATTCTGATAGAAATTACATTGATTCTGTAGATTGCTTTGTGTAGTATGGACATTTTAATAGTATTAATTCTTTCAATCTTAGAATGTGGACTCTTTCCATTTGTTGTGTCATCTTCAATATCTTTCATCAAAGTTTTATAGTTTTCAGAGTACAGGTCTTTCACCTCCTTGGTTAAATTTATTCCTAAGTATTTTGTTCTTTTTGATGCAATTATAAATGGGATTGTTTTCTTAATTTCTCTTTCTGCTACTTCATTATTAGTATAGAGAAATGCAACAGATTTCTATATATTGATTTTGTATCCTGTGACCTTACTGAATTTATTAGTTCTAGTATTTTTTGGTGCAGTCTGTAAGGTTCTCTATATATAGTATTATGTCATCTGCAAATACTGAATGTTTTACTTCTTCCTTACCAATTTAGATGTCATTTAATTTTTAGCCTGATTGCTATGGCTAGGACGCTCAGTACCATGCTGAATAAAAATGGTGAGAGTGGATATCCTTGTCTTGTTCTTGCTCTTAGAGGGAATGCTCTTAGTTTCTCACTATTGAGTATGATTTTAGTGTGGGTTTTTCATATATGACTTTATTATGTTGAAAAATGTTCCCTCTAAACCTATTTTGTTGAGAGGTTTATCATGAATGGATGTTGTACTTTGTCAAATCTTTTTCTGCATCTATTGAGATGATTTTTTTTGTCCTAACTCTTGTTAATATGATATATGATGTTAATTGATTTATGAATATTGAACCATACTTGTATCCCTGGAATTAACCCCACTTGATCCTGATGAATCATTTTTTACTGTATTGTTTGATTTGGTTTGCTAATATTTTGATGGGGATTTTTGCATCTATGTTTATCAGAGAGATTAGCCTGTACTTCTCTTTTTTTATAGTATCTTTATCTGGTTTTGGTGTCAGGGTAATGCTGGCCTTGTAGAATTAATTTGGAATCTTTCTTTCCTCTTCTATTTTTTGGAAAAGTTTGAGAACAATAGGTATTAACTCTTCTTTAAATGTTTACTGGGAGTTTTTTTATTACTGATTCAATTTCCTTGCTAGTAATTGGTCTAAATTTTCTATTTCTTATTGGAATTAGATTCAGTTTTGGAAGGTGTTATGTTTCTAGGAATTTATCCATTTCTTCTACATTGCCCAATCTTTTGGCATACAATTTTTCATAATATTCTCTTATATTTCTGTGGCATTGGTTGTGTTCTTTTTCCCCTTTATTTCTGATGTTATTTATTTGAGTCCTCTCTCACTTTTTCTTGATGAGTTTGATGAAAAGTTTATCAATTTTATTGATCTTTTCAAAGAACCAGCTCCTTGTTTCATTGATCTATTGTTTGAGGAGGTTTTTTGTTGTTGTTGTTTTTGTTTTTTGTGGGGGGTTTTTTGGTCTCTATTTCATTTATTTCTGCTTTAAACTTTCTTATTTCCTTCCTCCTACTGGCTTTGGAATTTGTTCTTTTTCTAGCTCCTTTAGATATAAGGTTAGGTTGTTTGTTAGAGATCTTTCTTGCTTCTTGAGGTATGTCTGTATTGTTATAAATTTCCCTCTTTGATAAGCTTTTGCTGCATCTCAAAGATTTTGGACCATTGTGTTTTCATTTTCGTTTGTCTCCATGCATTTTTTATTTCCTCTTTTATATTTTGATTAACCCACTCATTGTTTAGTAGCATGTTATTTAGCCTCCATTTATTTTTGTTCTTTCCAGATTTTTTCTTCTGTTTGATTTCTAATTTCATACTGTTATGGTCAGAAAACATGTATGATATAATCTCAATCTTTTTTAATTTATTCAGACTTGTTTGTGACCTAATATGCAACCTATTCTAGAGATTGTTCCATGTGCACTTGAAAAAACTGTATATTCTATTGTTTTTGGATGGAATGTTCTGAGTATCTGTTAGGTCCATCTGGCCCATTGTGTCACTGAAAGTCACTATTTCCTTGTTGATTTTTCCATCTGGCTGATTTATCCATTGATGTAAGTGAGGTGTTAATGTCCCTTACTATTACTGTATCACTGTCAATTTCTTACTTTAAGTCTGTTAATAGTTCCTTTATGTATTTAGTGCTCCCATGTTGAATGCATAAATATTTACAGTTGTTAAATCCTCTTGTTGGATCGTTCCCTTTATCATTATGTAATGTCCTTCTTTTTCTCTTGCTACAGTCTTTATTTTAAAGTCTATTTTGTCCAATGTAAGTATTCATACCCTGGCTTTTTTTCACTTTCATTTGCATGGTAAGTGGTTTTCCGTCTCTTCATTTTCAGTCTGCATATGTTTTTAAGTCTGGAAGTGAGTCTCTTGAAGGTGTCATATAGATGAGTCTTTTTTTTAATCCATTTATTCACCATCTTTTGATTGGAACATTTATTTCATTTGCATTTAAAGTAATTATTGATATGTATGTACTTATTGGCATTTTGTTACTTGTTTTATGGTTGTTTTTGTAGTTCTTCTCTATTCCTTTCTTCTCTTGCTCTCTTCTGTTGTGGTTTGATGCCTTCCTTTTATGTTATGCTTAGATTCCTTTCTCTTTATTTTTTTCTATATCATTTATAGTTTTTTTTAATGTATGGTTGCCACTAGGTTCATATATAATATCTTATGCATATAAAAGTCTATTAAAAGTACATATAAGTTGATCACTTACATTTGAACCCATCTAAAAGCACTAGGCTTTTAGTTGGGCAGTATTAATAGTCACACTGGATGCTTGCCCTCATCCTGTCTGTTGGAGCTGCAGTCACACTGAACTGCAGGGCACTGTCTTGTACTGTCACCTGAAAGGCTTTCATTGGTAGATGGAGCCAGAAGCCAGACCACATGCCTACCGCCCATCCCTGTTGGGGCTTGTCTTGTCATCACACTGATCTGTAGCCTACTCTCCCTGCCTTGTCCCCTGAGAGGCTTTCATGGGTGGATGGGGCCAGAAGTCAGACCTCATGCCTGCCCCCAGTCTGTGTGCCAATGCTGCAGTTGCACTGATTGGCAGGGCAATCTCTGAGCTGCCAGCTATAAGGTTTGGCTGTAGGGACTGTGGGTGCACTGATGTGTGTAGTTATTTTCCCCTCTCCTCAGGGTAGGAGTCACTTTGGAGTGGTGCTGGTCCCTGCCAGGACTGCTTGCAGAGTGTGTTAGGCCAGCAGCTACTTTCTAGGGACACCTGCTAAGTGGGACAAGTTGGTTGGCATGCTTCCCACAGCAAAATGTGGAGGCAGGAAGCACTGTGATAGCAAAATAGGTGGAGAGTGACAGGATGAGGGCAAGCATCCAGTGTGACTATTAATATTGCCCAAATAATAGCATCCAGCTATCTAGCCTATGGGATGGGGTAGGATAGAAATGGTGCCCATTAGCTCTTTAGTTCTTGGAGAAGTTTCCTAATGATCCTTGCCCCTCTGGGGCATGTTCTGAAATTAGTAAATAAATCTCCTTCATGATACCCCAGGTGTTTTTCAAACTACTGCTTTTTTGCTGTATCTCATCTCAGTTATATGTTATGCTGGCTCTTTAAGGGTGGGGAGGGGACTCAGTTTCCTTTCACCCTCTGGGTCTCCTGGAGCTAACCCCCACTGACTGTAAAAACTGGTGATGTTAAGCCCTACTGGTTTTCAAAGCCAAATGTTATGGAGACTCGTCTTCCCAATGCAAGTTCCCTGGGCCTTGGGTGCCTGGTGTGGGGTCTGATCCTTCCACTTCTCCATGCTTGTGGTGTCCCTCCCATTTGCGGTTAGTCTCCCTGTGGGTTTAGTTCCTGACCATATCTCTACTCCTCTCACCCTTTTCGATGTTGCACTCGCTCTGTGATTAACTGTGAAAAGTCTGTTCTTCCAGTCAGTCTTCTGGTTGTTTCTGAGTTAATTGCACTGATGTGGCTATTATGTCAGTGTGTATGTCAGTATTGTGTCAGGACAAGGTGAGTTCAGGATTCTCCTGTTTTGCCATCTTCCCAGCCTTCTACATGTTTTTTTCTTTGGATATTTAAAGCTTATGAAAAAATTGTAATTTAATATGTTTGTAATTGATTGTTAGGAGACATGTTGATAGAGAAACAACAAAAAGCTTTACCTATTGCTTAATTTATATTTAATTGATCTTTTTTTCCTAACATATCTGCTGTAAGAGGTCCTATTCTTACTCTAAATATTTCTAGGTTACATTCTAAAGGGTGAAAATTAAAACTTAACTCCATTTTATTTCCCCCCTCCACTTTGAGTTATTAAAGTAGGATAATTTTCACATTTCTCTTTTATACACATGAATAAATGCCATGGCTTAGACCAGTTACAAAGAATTTTCTGAGAGTAAAAGTAGTACTTTAATATTATAAAAATTATTTTCAGTGTCTCAAAATTCTATCTTTAAACCTAAATAATTGAAATGTTTACCTATATACAAACATTTGTTAAGAGTGTCATATTCATACTATTCTTTGAGGCCCTGTAAAGTTGGACTTGAATATTTGGGCAACCATTTGTTATTGAATTTTTCATTTTCTTACTCCTGATTATTGGCCAGAATTTTCATCCATGTAGTTTTTCATATGGCTGCTTCTATTGCATATTTTTAAATTATTTACTATCTCCCAAAATATTATTTCTCTCAGTAGATATTTGTCAGGTACAACCACATATTGTGTGATTTCTAGAAAAATGAGGTGATACCCCTGCTCTCAATGATGCTTTTTATTTAAAAAACAATAATTATTATTATAATTTTCCTTTTATTAAGATTATATTTATTCTCACTTTTAAAATGAAAAATATTGGGGCACCTGGCTGGCTCAGTCAATGGAGCATGTGACTCTTGATCTCAGGGTTGTGGTTTCAAGTCCCACACTGGGTAGAGATTACTTAAAAATAAAATCTTAAAAAAAAGAAAAATATTCTAATGATGCAAAATTGTTTAAACCACCATTTCATTGGAATGAGGGAGAATTTGTTAAGAATTCTAATGTATTAAATTAAAGATGATAGATTAGACAGGTAGATAAGATACTGTTTATGTGTATAATCAAGCTATATCTGGAAAGTCAGTTCAGAATCTATTTTTATGGGAAATAAAGATGGTAGCACGGGAAGTTTTATTTATATAAATATATGTAACTTTGATATATACAAGTGGTAAACTCATATTTTATTTCTAACAGGTTTGGTTGTGGCAATAGCATTCATATAAAATGCATGAAGATCCTAGCTAATTATCAAGATATGATTTCAAACACTTCCATGTTGAAATGTCCTCTGTGTAGGAAAGAGTTTGCACCATTAAAACTTATTTTAGAAGAATTCAAAAACTCTAACAAACTTGTGACTGCAGCTGAAAAAGAGCGACTGGACAAACACCTTGGAATTCCCTGTAATAACTGTAAACAATTTCCAATTGAGGGGAAATGTTATAAGTAAGTGTCATCAGTAAAAGTATAAACATGTATTCTAACTTTTTTTTTTTAACTTTAGGAAATCTGGAGCATTGGGGTACTGGTCAGTTAGACTGCCTTCTTCCTTCTATATATAGTGTGTTTGCCTTAGGTGATGGTTGCTTATTTAGGATTTCCAGACTGGTGATTTATGTCAGCCCAGTACCTCAAAAATTCTGATTGTTTTATTTTCTTCACTTACACAAGGATATTGGCTTTGTACTCAGTCTAGATTGAGAGTCTGAAGGAGCATCCTGTCCTGGAAGCTCAGGACACAGGCCTAAATGAGTTTCCAAACTCAGAACCCTCAACTTCTAGACCTCTCAACTTCTATAACTTTCTTTGGACCATCAGTGAAATCATTGCCAAACACTCCTAGGATTGAGCTAGAGGGATATTGACTAGATTGACTGAATATGTAATCAAGTTTCCCAAACTCGAAATTGCAATGAGTACATATTTTTTTTCTTTAATCCTATACCTCAACAATAAATGTTAGAGAAAACAATTTTTGTTACTTTTGTAAATAATCCCCAACTTTCCCAGAATTGCCACACTAAAACATCAATTAATTGCTGTGCTTGAGAAATTTGTGTTTTAACTAAAATTTTAGCTTAACTGTATGTTAAGAAAATAGATTCTTTTTTTCAGTCTTCCTAGAAATACATTATGATGAGCCCAATTAATATATTTTTAGAACCCTCTTATAAAACCATAAAACTTTTTTTATCATTCCCATCAACAAATGGTAACTTTTCTGCTTTGAAGTGTTTTAGTTCTTTGTTTTCTCTATGTGTCACATAGAATAAAATCAACTGGATCACTATAAGTAAAAGTCTTTATTGGAAAATAACTGGCCTGAGAAGGCTCCAATAAATTGAAGAAGGGGAGAATTTTTGTAGAGTTTTAGCAGGTGTTCAGCTAGTGTCAGGAATGTTGGTTAAATAGAGTTCTAGAAAAAGGAAGAACTTGATCTTTGGTTTTAGCAGCCATTGTTTTCAAGAGGTATGGACCCAAACAGTAAGGAGTGAAGATAGTGTGTAAAAGAGAGGATTGGGAGGAACAGCTATGGGGGATGAGGACTTGAATTGGCCATGGTGTAAAATTCTGTCCTCAAACTTGCCTATTCCTCAAATGATTAGTGTGTGGCTTTAGTAGACGATTTCAAATCTTTCTTTTAAGCATTTTGTTAATGATAGTGCACTCTATTACTCTGAGCTTTCTGACTGCTCTTTCTGTCTTTGAGGATGATTCTTCTTACTACCTCCTGCACAGGAGGAAAATTTTTTCTATACCTTTCTAGGTTCTTTTATTTGGTCTATTAAGTTAACTGACATAAGACAGATTAATAGCAGGAAAAAAAATTTTAATTTGTTCATGTGGGAGCCTTACATTGACATGAGAGGTTCAAAGACTAGCAGTTGAGGTTTATAAGCCATCCTCAGCTAAGAAGAAGAGGGTAAGGGCCTGGAGCTTCAAAGGGAAAGAAGACAATCTATGGGAAGATGGGAAGAGCAAATGTTTGTCCTGCCATGCAGAAACAATGGAACACAAAGAGGAATTTGAACAGGCCCTGCTGAGCTCCCTCCAGCTTACCAGACCTAGCCCATACTCTTTGTAGTTATCTCTGGTGATAGCTCTCTCTCTGGGCCAGGCCTCTATCTAAATTCCTTTAGGCAGTTGAGGGGGAGATAAAAAGCTATTCCTGAGTCCTTTAGGCTTGACTGACTTCAGCTCAAAATAATCTGCATGCCAAATTGGCACTGGGGAGAATTGTTCCAAATACAGCCATTCTCCACTGTTTTTTTCCCTGCCCACTGCTCTACACTGTCCTCTGAGAATAATTTATGTTGTGAGGAAAGAGAGGGTATATAATTCCTGTTTTCAAGAAGTATTCTCCTAAGTACGATTCTTTATGAAGCAATTGGAAAACACTGGATAATCAAATGATAGATATCTAATAGGCTATAAAGCCTATAGGAGTTTAGAGAAAGAAAGAAATGAAAGCTAAGATACTGTGGGAACAAATCATGAAAGGGATATGTGGTAGACAAAATAATGTCCTCCCAAATATGTCTGCATTCTTATGCTCAGAACCTATATATTAGGTTACATGTCATAGAGAAATTAAGGTTGCGGATGTAATTAAGATTGCTAAATGCTTGACCTTGAAATAAGGAGATTATTCTTGATTGTCTGGACCCATTGTAATCACAAAGGTTCTTAAAAGTGGACGGGGGAGACAAAAACGGAGTCAGGGGGAAATGTGACTATGGAAACAGATCCCCTCTAGAACCTCCAGAAACAAATGCAATCCTGCCGACCCCTGGATTTTAGTCCCTTGAGACCCATGTCAGACTTCTATCCTACAAAACTATAAAATAATAAAGTTATGTTGTTTAAGCTGCTAAATTTTTTATAATTTGTTACAGTTGCAGTAGGAAGCTAATACGGATCAGATAATATGGGTCTTTGTCCTATTTGCCTAGTTCCCAGGAAATTTTGGCAGGAATTGTTCACCAAAACCATCAAAATAATTGAATTTTTTTCTTGTATGTCTTGGCCTTTTGTATTCTTAGGTGTACCAAATGTATAGAATACCACTTATGCCAGGAATGTTTTGATAGCTGCTGCCATCTTTCTCACCCATTTACATTTCGTGAGGTACCATATCCATCTTAAATTTTATATGGTGTTTGTATTTGTCCTATTATAAATCTAAGTAAAGTAAATCTAAGAATAATAAGAATAGATAACACTTGGTAATAGAGCTGATTGTTTTTTTAATAAAAACCTAAGACCAAATTTTTATGAGAACTCTCATAGGAATGTACAAGGCAACCAGTTATCACATTGGTAGTTTACAAAACTAACACAATAACAAACATCTGGTGATATCATACATAAATCTTAAGTACAGGAATTACAGCCACTAAACTTGAATATTCATTTCTTAAAAAAACTCAGTGTTTCAAATTTGATCTAACTTATTGACAACCACTTATGGTTTTAAAATTTCTTACATCAACAATAATAAAATGTCGCAATCATTTGAACTGTACACTTAGAAGTGTCTCCTGTTGCTGAATAATAATGCTACCTTCTACTTATTACACAGGATAAAACATCCACAATTACCATTATTGATTAATGTTTTTACCTTAAAAAGTAATGTTATAGTAGCTGTGCAACAGTATGTTAGACTCACTAATAATTTATAAATTTTTTAATGTTAAAAAAAGTGTATTTTTAAATGAGTCTTTGTTATTCACATCATGTTGATACACAACTGATTTTAATCCACAAAATTAAAATTTCCATGATTTGCAAAGTAACACCTATTTTTACCTATTACAGAAGAGAAATCAAAGATGGAGATCACTAGAAAAAGGATCAGATGAAATTGCAAAATATGTAGACATTAAAAATGAGATAGAAGAGAAGATGCCACATTTTCAAGGAAAGCAAGGGTGAGATTCTCAGTGAAGCTTACATTTCTTTTATGACTTGGAACATTTAAATAATTTTTCAGTTTAAGTTTTATTCGTTCCTTTATTTATATGAACCATATGTTAACATTATTATGCAAGCAAAGAGGAAGGCTCTAGCGTCAGAATGCCTGAATCCAATCCTTTTACAACTACAAGCTGACCATGTGACTTTTGGGCTAATTACTTCACTTCTCTCTGCCACGTTTTTTTCATCTTTAAAATGAGAATAATTATAAAAGCCAACCTCATAGGAATTTTGTGAATATAAAATGAGTTAATACACACAGCAAATATTCAAGTAATGTTGTCTATTATTATTAATCCCACCAGAGATTCTACTAGCTATTAGGAATATAGTAGTTCCCTCAGTAAATAAATGATTGTCTAAATAAATGTAAAATTAAAACTGATATGTTATTAAAAAAATGCAGGGGGATTTGATATTTGTTTTGAAGTGACTGACCTCTAGGGGAAGGAAGTCTTTTCTTCCTCATTCCCCCACTATTTCACCCTCATGGAGGAAGAATGCTGAGCGGATTGGTTGTATTTCACAACACTGATTGGCTGTTTATTAGTGGGTAAACCTCCAGATTTTTTGTCATATTCTTCATTAAAGAAAATTAAATAAGCTGTGTATTATTAACATATTAGGCACACTATAAAACATATACAAAAGAGGTCATTTTGAAAGGATGAGATAAAATTCATTTTAAAAAAAATAATTTCAGTGAATTATCCAAATAAAAACTGTGCTTGTTCTCATTAACACAAACACACACATGTTTCTGGCCAACCCAATGGATGTTTATCCATGTCCTATGGACACTTCACACACTTTGTAGACCACAGCTCTTGCAGAGCCTAAAATACCTTGCGGGTGTGTAATAAGCCTATGCAAAGGCTCTCCATCTCCATTTCCTCTGGCTCTGGCTAGGTATCACACCAACCCATTAGAGTGACAAATTGTGTAACTAAAGGTTTTGAAGATATTATAGGTAGAAGCAAAAGAACATTAGGGTAGAAAGGCATTCTAGGTAGAGAAAGTGGAATAAATAAAAAGATAATTTCAAGATAAAGTATGGTTACCACCTTAAATAATAAAAATACAGTTGTTTTTTTAGTTGATGATTAGATGACCTAGGTAAAAGCAATTGTTGTAGTATGGAAGTATATCTGTAGAGTGATAAGAAATATAAACTTTTCTGCAAAATATAGGCATGCCTTGTTTTATTGCACTTGACTTTATTATACTTTGCAGATATTGCATTTTTTTACAAACTGGAGGTTTGCAATAACCCGTATCAAGCAAGTATCTCGGTGCCATTTTTCCAACAGCATTTGCTCACTTCATGTCTCTGTATATTTTGGTAATTCTTGCAATATTTCAAACTTTTTCAGATTGTTATTATATTTGTGATGGTGATCTGTGATCTTTGACATTGCTATTGTAGTGTTGTCTTCGTGCCTGCTACCACAACATCCATTCTGCAACCCATGAATTAATGAGTAATTTTGACTCTCAAGTCTTATTATTTAAGAAATAAATTTTTAAAATTTTAATTCCAAGAGTTAAATGCAGTTTAACTGTTAAATACAGTGTTGTGTTAGTGTCAGATATACAATATAGTGATTCAACAATTCTATACATTACTCAGTGCTCATTATGATAAGTTGTACTCTTAATCCCCTTCACCTATTTCACCCATCCCACCACCTACCTCCCCTCTGGTAACCACCATTTTGTTCTTTAGAGTTAAGAGGTTTTTGGTTTGTCTCTTTTTTTCTTTGTTCTTTGCTTTTCTTTGTTTTGTTTCTTAAATTCCACATAGCAGTGAAATCATATGGTATTTGTTTTTCCCTGGCTTATTTCACCTAACATTATAACCTCTACATCCCATGTTGTTGCAAATGACAAAGATTTCATTCTTCCTTATGGCTGAGTAATATTCCAGTGTGTGTGTGTGTGTGTGTATACTTTTTTTTTTAAGATTTTATTTATTTGAGAGAGAGAGAATGAGAGGCAGAGAGCACGAGAAGGAAGAGGGTCAGAGGGAGAAGCAGACTCCCTGCTGAGCAGGGAGCCCAATGTGGGACTCGATCCCGGGACTCCAGGATCATGACCTGAGCCGAAGGCAGTCACTTAACCAACTGAGCCACCCAGGCGCCTGTATACTTTTTCTTTGTCCATTCATCTATCAATGGACATTTGGGTTGTTTCCAGAATTTGGCTGTTGTAAATAATGCTGCAGTAGACATGGGGGTGCATATATTCTCTCAAATTAGTGCTTTCATATTCTTTGGGTCTATATCTAATAGTGTGATTACTGGATCATAGGGTATTTCTATTTTTAATTTTTTGACGAACCTCCATACTGTCTTCCATAATGGAGCTGTACCAGTTTGCAGTCCCACAAACAGTACAAGATAGTTCCTTTTACTCCATATCTTTTCCAACACTTGTTTCTTGTGTTTTTCATTTTAGCCATTCTGACAGGTGTGAGGTGATATCCCATTGTGATTTTGATTTGCATTACTCTGATGATGAGTGATGTTGAGCATCTTTTCATGTGCTGTTGGCCAGCTGTAAGTCTTCTTTGGAGAAATGTCTGTTCATGTCTTCTTCTGCCCATTTTTAATTTATTTTATTTTATTTTTTTAAAGATTTTATTTACTTAGAGAGTGGGGGGAGGAGCAAAAGGAGAGGGAGAGAATCCCATGCAGACTCCACACTGAGCATGGAGCCTGATGCGGAGTTGGATCTCACGACCCTGAGATCATGACCGGAGCAGAAAACCAAGAGCTGGAAGCTTAACCGACTAAGCCACCCAGGTGCCCCCTGCCCATTTTTTAGTTAGATTATTTTATTCATGTTGAATTGTAAAAGTTCTGTGCATATTTTGGATACTATCAGATATGTCATTTGCAAATTTCTTCTTCCATTCAGTAGGTTCTCTTTAGTTTTGTTGGTTGTTTACTTTGCTGTGCAGAAGCTTTTTATTTTGATGTAATCCTAATAGTGTATTTTTGCTTTTTTGTCTATTGCCTCAAAGAGACATATCTAGAGGGGCACCTGGGTGGCTCAGTCAGTCAAGCATCGGACTCTTGATTTTGGCTCAGGTCATGATCTCAGAGTCTTGGAATTGAGCCCCACATCAGGCTCCATGCTCAGCACTAAGTCCACTGTAGATTCTCTTTCTCCCTCTACCCCCTCCCCCCACTTGTGCACTCTCTCTTTCTCTCTCTAAAATATTTTTTTTAAAAAAAGAGAGGAGACATATCTAGAAAGATGTTGTTACAGCCAGTGTCTGAGAAATTACTGTCTGTGCTCTTTTCTGCGATTTTTATGGTTTCAGGTCTCACATTTAGGCCTTTAATCCACTTTGAGTTGACTTTTGTGTATGGTGTAAGAGTTTGGTCCAGTTTCATTCTTTTGCATATAGCTGTCCAGTTATCCAGACACCATTTATCAAAGAGACTTTTTTCCAGTGCATATTCTTGCCTTCTTTGTTGAAGATTAATTGGCCATATAATTGTGGGTTTATTTCCAGACTTTCTATTCTGTTCCATTGTCTAATTTTCTGCCAGTACCATACTGTGTTGATTACTACAGCTTTGTAATACAACTTGAAATCTGGAATTGTGATACCTCTAGCTTCTTTTTCAAGATTGCTTTGGCTATTCAGGGCCTTTTCTGGTTCCATTCAAATTTTAGGATTGTTTGTTCTAATTCTGTGAAAAATGACGTTGGTATTTTTATGTATCTATAAAAATCTAGAAAAATGCATTAAGTCTACAGATTGCTTTGGGTAGTATGGACATTTTAACAATATTTGTTCTTCCATGAGCATGGAATGTCTTTCCATTTGTTGTGTCATCTTCAGTTTCTTTCATCAATGTTTTATAGTTTTCACCTCCTGATTAAGTTTATTCCTAGGTATTTTGTTCTTTTTGGTGCAATTTTAAATGGGATTTTTCTTAAATGTTCTTTCCACTGCTTCATTATTAGTGTATAGAAATGCAACAGATTTCTACATGATTTTGTATCCTGTGACCTTACTGAATTCATTTATTGGTTCTAATAGTTTTTTGGTGGAGACTTTAGGGTTTTCTGTATATAGTATCTTGTCATCTGCAAATAGCAAAAGTTTTATTTCTTCCCTACCTGTTTGGATGCCTTTTATTTGTTTTTCTTATCTAATTGCTATAGCTAGGACTGTCAGTACTTTGTTGAATAAAAGTGATGAGAGTGAACATACTTTTTTATTATTATTCATTTGAGAGAGAGAGAGCATGAGTGGGGAGAGAGGCAGAGGGAGAGGGAGAAGCAGACTCCCCTGCTGAACAGGGAGCCTGACATGGCTCTATCCCAGGACCCAGAGATCATGACCTGAGCCGAAGGCAGATGTGTAACCATCTGAGCAACCAGGCGCCCCAAGAGGGAACATTCTTGTCTTGTTCCTGGGGAAAAGCTCACAGTTTTTCACCAGTGAGTTTGATGTTGGGTGTGAGTTTTTCATATATGACCTTTATTATGTTGAGATATGTTTCCTCTAAACCTACTTTGTTGAGAGCTTTTGTTATAAATGGATGTTATACTTTGTCAAATGCTTTTTCTGTATATATTGAAATGATCATATGATTTTTATCCTTCATTTTGTTGATGTGGTATATGATGTTGACTGATTTGCAAATATTAAACCATTCTTGCATCCCAGGAATAAATCCTACCTGAGCATGGTGAATAATCTTTGCAATGTATTGTTGCATGTGGTTTGCTAATATTTTGTTGAGAACTTTTGCATTTATATTCATCAGGGATATTGGCCTGTAGTGTTTTTTTGTAGTGACACTGTCCGGTTTTGGTATCATGGTAATGCTGGCCTTGTAGAATGAATTTGGGAGCTTTCCTCCCTCTTCTATTTTTTGGAATAGTTTGAGAAGAATAGATATTAACTCTTCTTTAAATGTTTGGTAAAATTCACCTGTGAAGCCATGCTGTCCTGGACTTTTGTTTTTGGGGAGTTTTTTTTATTACTAATTCAATTTCATTGCTAGCAATTGGTCTGTTCAAATTTTCTATTTCTTCCTGATTTATTTATGGGATGTTATATGTTTCTACAAATTTATCCACTTCTTAGGTTGTCCAATTTGTTGGCATACAATTTTTCATAATTTTTTCATATAATTTTTTGTATTTCTGTGGTGTTGGTTGTTATTTCTCCTCTATCATTTCTGATTTAGAGTCTTTTTTTTTATGAGTCTGGCTAGGTTTATTGATTTTGTTGATCTTTTCAAAGAATGAGCTCCTAGTTTATCGATCTGTTCTGTTGTTTCTTTAGCTTCTATTTTGCTCATGTCTGTTCTGATCTTTATTATTTACTTCCTTCTCCAGGTTTGGGATTTTATCTGTTCTTCTTTTTCTAGCTTCTTTAGATATAATGTTAGGTTGTTTATTTGAGATGTTTCTTGTTTCTTGAGGTAGGCCTGTATTGCTACAACCTTCCCTCTTGGAACAGCTTTTGCTGCATCCCAAAGATTTTGGACCATTGTGTTTTCATTTTTCTCCATGTATTTTTTTAATTTCCTCTTTGACTTCTTGGGTAACTGATTCCTTGTTTAATAGCATATTATTTAACCTCCTGTATTTGTGTTTTTTCCAGATTTTTTCTGTGGTTGATTTTTAGTTTCATAATGTTGTGGTCAGAAAAGATGAATGGTAGACTTCAATCTTTTTGAATTTGTTAAGATCTGTTTTATGGCCTAATATGTGATCTGTTCTGAAGAATGTTCCATATGCGCTTGGAAAGAATGTGTGTTCTGCTGTTTTAGAATGAAATGTTCTGAATATATCTGTTAGATCCATCTGACCCAATGTGTTATTCAAAGCTACTGTTTCCTTGTTGATTTTCTGTTTGGATAATCTATCCATTGATGTAAGTGGGGCATTAAAGTCCCCTAATATTATTGTATTACTACCAATTATTTCCTTTGTTTGTTATTAGCTGCTCTATGTATTTGGTTGCCCCCATGTTGGGTGCATAAATATTTATAATTGTTATATATTCTTGTTGGATTGTTCCCTTTATGATTATAGAGTGTCCTTTGTCCCTTATCACAGTCTTTGTTTTAAAGTCTATTTTGTCTGATATAAGTGTTGCTATTCTGGCTTTATTTTCACTTACATTTGCATGATAAATACTTTTCCGTCCCTTCACTTTCAATCTGCATGTGTCTTTAGGTCTGAAATGAATCTCTTGTAGGCAGCATATAGTTCTTGCTTTATTATCCATTCCATCACCCTATGTCTTTTGATTGGAGCATTGTGTCCAAAGTAATTATTGAAGGTATGTATTGCCATTTTTTAACTTGTTTTATGTTTGTTTTTGTAGTTCTTCTCTGTTCGTTTGTAATCTTGCTCTCTCCTCTCACGGTTTGCTGACTTTCTTTAGTGATGTACTTGGATTCGATTCTCTTTATTGTTTGCATATCTATTACCAATTTTTGATTTGTGGTTACCATTAGGTTTATATATAACATGCATATAGCAGTCTCTATTAAGTTGATGGTCACTTAAGTTTCAACCCATTCTCAATGCACTAAATTTTTACTCCTCTCCCTTCCACATTTTAGGGGTATGGTGTCATAATTTGCATCCTTTTATTTTGTGAATTCCTTGGCTGATATTTATAGATATACTTAAATTTACTGCTTTTGTGCTTCCTACTTTTCTTACTCCTGCTTATGGCCTTTCCTTTCTACTCAAGGAGTCCCCTTTAACATTTCATGTAGGTCTAGTTTAGTGGTGATGAATTCTTTTAACTTCTGTTTATCTGGGAAACTCTTTATCTCTCCTATTCTGGATGATACCTTGCTGGATAGAGTATTCTTGGCTACAGGTTTTTTTCTTTTACCACTTTGAATGTATTATGCCACTTACTTCTGGCCTGCAGAATTTCTGCTGAAAAATCAGCTCATAGCCTTATGGGGATTCCTTTATATTCTTTCTTTTCTCTTGCTGCTTTTAAAATTATTTCTCTTTATCACTACTTTTTGCTACTTTATTTACTATGTGCTTGATGTCGAGCTCCTTTGGTTGATTTTGTTGGGGATTCTCTGTGCCTCCTGGATCTAGTTTTCTGTTTCCTCCCCCAGATTCAGGAAGTTTTCAGCTATTATTTCTTCAAATAAATTTTCTGCCTTTTTTTCTCTCTCTTCTCCTTTTGGGATCCCTATAATGTGAATGTTCTTACAAGTGATGGTGTCACTGAGTTCCCTTTGTCTATTTTCATTTTTATTATTATTTTTTCTTTCTCCTGTTCAGCTTGATTGCTTTCTATTACTCTGTCCTCTGGATCACTGACCTATTCTTCTACTTTCTCTAGTCAATTTATTCTCTCTAGTGTATTTTTAATTTTAGTTCTTGAACTCTTCATCTCTATTGGTTCTTTTTTATGCTTTCTATCTCTTTGTTGACAGTTCTCACTGAAGTCCTTCACTCTTTTCTCAAGTCCAGTGGTATCTCTATTACCATTACTTTAAATTATCTATCAGGCATATTACTAATCTCCATTTCATTTAACTCTCTTGCTATGATTTTCTGTTCTTTCATTTGGGGCATATTCCTTTATCTCCTCATTTTGTCTAACTCTATGTGTCTGTTTCTAAGTGTTAGGAAAGTCAGCACATCTCCTATATTGAAAGTAGTGGCCTTATGAAAAAGAAGTCCTGTGGTTCCCTGTAGCGCAATGCCCCATGTTCACCACAACCTGGCACTTCAAGGGTATCTCCTATGTGATTGCATGTACCCTATGTTGTGGCTGCGTTGCATTTGTTTTCAGTACAGTCATCTGCAGTGGTCTGTCTGTTGTGGGTAGGGTTTGTTCCTATGTTATTAGTGGGCTAGTCTGGAGCTGCCTTGGGCTTGAGTTGACTGAGACCAGGCTTTTGCCAGAATTGCATAGCACTGAACTGCAAGGTATTTTCCCCATTTTATCTCCTGGGAAGCTTTTGTTGTTGGGCATGGCCTGCAGTCAGACCACAGGTCTGCCCCAGCCCATTGCTGGGGCCCAGTAAAACTGGTGTGTATGGTTACCTTCTCCTCTCCCTGGGGCAGGAGTCACTTTGGAGTGGTACCATCCCCTATCAGGGCTGCTTGTACCCTGCCAGGCTTGTGGCCTCTCTTTGGATGAACTCTTGCCAAGGGCTTGTTGGAGGAGGTGAATCCCCAGAGAACACAGGGGCAGGGTGCTGCTGTTATCAAGGTAGGTGAAGAGTGTTGATGCTGTACCAGTTTCAACACATGTCTATGTATTTAGCTGGGAGGTAGGGGAGGGAAATGATGTCCACCAGCTATTTGGTTCTTGGAGTAGTCTCCCAAAGATCCCTGCCTCTCTAGCACATGCTCAGAGATTAGTAAATACATCTTCTTCTTGTATATCCCAGTTTTTTAAACTGCTGTTTCTATGCTGATCTCAGTGCGACTGTTTGTTTTGCTCTCCCTCTTAGGGTGGAGACTCAGTTTCTTATCCCCTCTGCCTCTTCCAGAACTAAGCCTACTGATTTTTAAAGTTCCAGTTGTTAAGCCCTACTGATTGTAAGGACTCACGTAGTTAGGTCCCTCTGGTTTTCAAAGCCAAATGTTATGGGGATTTGTCTTCCTAGTGCAGATCCCCCATGCCTGCAGAGCCTGGTTTGGGGTCTGGTCCTCGCCCATCTCCACACTGTTGGCATCCCTCCTCCTACAGAGTCTCACAGGTCAATTTGCCTCCCAACTTGTATCTCTTCCCTCCCTACCCTCTTTGATGTAGACTGTTCTCTCATTTAGATGTTGGAAGTCTGTTCTGCCAGTCTTTAGGTCATTTTTTGGGTTATTTAACCTGATGTGAGTGTTATCTAAATGTACACATGGGATAAGATCAGCCTAGGATACTCCTACTTTGCCATCTTCTCCAGAAGTGAAGAAATACATTTTGTAAGGCTATAGCTGTCACAGTGATTCCTCTGATGGATCTGGGCAAAGTAAATTGAAAACCTTCTGGGAAAAATTCACCATTCTAGATGCCATTAAGAACATTATTCATGGGAAGAGGTCATAATATTAACATTAACTAGAGTTGTAAGGAAGTTGATTCCAGTCCTCACAGATGACTTTAAGGGGTTCAAGATTTTAATGAAGGAAGTAACTGCAGGTGTGGTGGAAATAACAAGAGAAATAAAATTAGAAGTGGAGCCTGAAGATGTGACTGAATTGTTATAATCTCATGATAAAACTTTAATGGATGAGGAGTTGCTTCTTATGAATGAGCAAAGAAAGTGGTGATAGAATCTTGAGATAGAATCTACTCCTGGTGAAGATGCTGTGAAGATTGTTGGAATGACAACAAAAGATTTAGAATATTACAGAAACTTAGTTGATAAAGTAGCTGTAGGGTTTAAGAGTATTGACAAATTTTGGGATGCGCAGGTGGCTCAGTTGCTGGAGCGTTCAACTCTTGATTTGGGCTCAGATCATGATCTCAGGGTCCCGAGATGGAGCCCTGTTGTGGGACTCTGTGCTCAGTAGGGAGTCTGCTTGAGATTCTCTCTCTCCCTCTCTCTCTCTCTCTCCCTCTGCTCCTCACCTTACTAACTCTCTCTCTTTCTCTCTCTCTCTCTGGAATAAGTAAATAAATCTTTAAAATAAAAGACTATTGACAAATTTTGAAGGAAGTTCTTCTGTGGGTAAAATGTAATCAAACAGCATCACATGCTACAGAAAGGAAGTGTTATTTGATGAGGTAAACTTCATTGTTATCTTATTTTAAGAAATTGCTACAGCCATCCCAGCCTTCAACAACCAGCACCCTGATCAGTCAGCAGTCATTAACATTGAGGCAAGACCAGCAAAATATTACAACTCACTGAAAGCTCAAATAATGTTAGCATTTTTTAACAGTAAGGCATCTTTAGTTAAAGTATGTACATTGCGGGGCACCTCGGTGGCTCAGTCAGTTAAGTGACTGCCTTGGGCTCAGGTCATGATCCCAGAGTCCTGAGATCGAGCCCCACATTGGGCTCCCTGCTCCATGGGGAGCCTGCTTCTCCCTCTCCCTCTGCCTGTTGCTAACCCTGCTTGTATTCTTTCTCTGTCAAATAAATAAAATCTTTAAAAAAAAATAAAGTATGTACATTGCTTTTTCAGACATAATGTTATTTGCACACTTGATAGACTACAGTATAATGTAAACATAACTTTTATTTGCACTAGTAAACCAAAAATTCACTTGACTTGCTTTATTGTGATACTTTATTGTGGTAGTCTGGAACCAAGCCCACAATATCTCTGGGGTAGTCCTGTATTTGAACTTTGTTCTGAATGACTTTTGAATAATAGGAATGTGTCTAACCTTTTACCAGGTTTTGTTTTTAATATTTGTTTTATCTGTTTCTTCAGTTATTAATGGCATCACATAGCAGTTAATTTACATTAATCTTAGTTCTGTTGGTTGGTACTTCTGGTACAAAAATGGGGTTGGTACTTTTACAATTACATTAACATAGTCTAACAATACTAAAGTAGTAAGCATATACCCCAAGGGAAAATGAGTTTCCTCTTAGATTCTCATCTACCAATTTATCACAGTAGCCTAGAATATTTAATGTGGCTTACCACGCACCTTACTCCCTACCAGATGGCATCATGATTCAGGTTGTATTTTTCTAAACACAAGGAATAAGTGTTGGCTTAGACTGAAATAATTTGAGTATATGGTTCTCACTAAAATTTTGTTCTTATTTCATAGACATTAAAAAGTGGAAATCAAAAAATTTTAGTTTAGGGCGCCTGGGTGGCTCAGTCATTAAGCGTCTGCCTTCAGCTCAGGTCATGATCCCAGGGTCCTGGGATCGAGTCCCACATCGGGCTCCCTGCTCCGCAGGAAGCCTGCTTCTCCCTCTCCCACTCCCCCTGCTTGTGTTCCTGCTCTTGCTGTCTCTCTCTGTCAAATAAATAAATAAAATCTTTAAAAAAAAAAAAATTTTAATTTAGTGTTTTTATTTGAAATGACTAAATTTTGTTATTTATGAAGTTGATGTTGAAATTGGGTTTATCTTGTTCAGCATCAATATAATTGATTTATTCGACTTTATAATGTATGAGATTTCTTACCTTCAGTTCAAAAAATATTGGATTCATTTACATTATTTATATGGAGGTTATTTACCTGTGCTACTGATTACTACCTGATCTATAATCACATATAAACATTAATGTCTTTCTGCTCATTCTCATTCAGCCAAGTTTACACACCAAAACAAGTGGTGAAGTCACTGCCTCTTTCACTGATTACAAAGAATAGTAAGCTGCTTGCTCCAGGCTATCAGTGTCGACTTTGTTTGAAGGCATTTCATCTGGGTCAACATACAAGATTGCTACCATGTACTCACAAGGTAGAAGTCACATCATGTTAGTTTGACTTTCTTTATAGGGCCAGTGTTTACAAATGAATTGACAATTTAAGTCTCTACTTTCACTTTTTAGTTGCATTATGTGCAGAGATGTTCATATTGAACAGTATGTGTAGAAGAGCTGCAGCAGAGACTATTGAGAAGGCAGCTTTGTCCCCTATGGATGGATTTCTATTGATTAGGACTCATTTCTGTATATGCTATCCAGGAAAGATAAAATGGCTCTTCAAGTTAGATTATTTTATCTATCTTATCTACTTTCATTACCCATATAAAGAAATAGCTTATAGAATAATGTGTTTTTGTGATTCTTTGGATGAAACAGAAATGTTTAATTTGACGTAGTTAATTATTATTTCAAATGAATTCACTGGAATTAAAGTCTAATGTTCAATCACCATATAGTTAGTAACCAGTTTTTTCCTGAAATAAAGTTACTTTAAATAAATATTTAGCTTTAGAGTCACCTTTACTTAAAAAGTCTTAGTTTGTTTTCTTCTCAAGAATGTGATTTGTTATTTGATACCTTACCATCATCAGATCTGTTTCCAACTCTAGTTGGTTATGACTGTTTTTATTATTTAACAAATTTCATTCATTAGAAAGCAACAGTAAAATTCATGGCTTGAATAAGTAGTGGGATTTAACAAGATTACAAAAATGATATCCATAGAAGTCTTTCCATTTTAATGTTGAAAATGGAGATCAGTCATAACCCATTCCATTTTCCTCTTCAAAATATCTCCATAAAACTTGATAAATTATAATTATCTTCCATTCTTGCTAAATAGTTTTAATAGTAACACAATAATGAAACTGGGAAAAACTTACATAGATGTATACATTATAAACAAGATAATTATATCTGATTAATTTATAACCTTTTTTTTAAGTTTCATAGGAAATGTATTGACAGTTGGTTATTCCACAAGTGCAATTCATGCCCTATTGATGGACAAGTTATATATAACCCTTTAATCTGGAAAGATACGGCAGGAAATGGACACACACATCAATCCATTTCAAACACAAACATCACTCATCTGTCAAAACAGGATAAACCAGAACTTTTTATTCCTGGTACTGGATTAGTCTTAAAACAAAATAGACTTGGAATTTTACCTAGCATACCTCAACATAATTCTGAAAAGTTGAATACACTTGAAAGTCCAACAGATACCTATCAGAATATAACAATAGATGATCTATTCTCTATCAAGTTAGATGATTCAAACACAAGAAAATTAACCTATGAATATAAAATTAGCCAACATTTCCCCAGGTATCTTCAAGATTTACCAACTGGATCCTTTGGAAAAATGTCATCTCAAACATTTCTTCCTTCTATTGCTCACAAGAATATTATATGTCTCACTGGAATGGAAAGCCCATGTATCAGTGAAAAATACCACACTGGTCAAAGTCAGAAGATGGCCAAAGACTGTAAACATATTAACCACAATCCAAAGAAGACTTTTGGTACTAGAATAAGAGAAGACAAGAAGAGATCAAATACTTTACTTCCAGAAGATTTAAATCTTATTGTCAATTGGGGTACAACTAAAATTAGTTTGTCTAAAAGATATAATAATTGTATGGGAAAAATTAGACAAAAATGTAGTAATCTGTCAAGAAAGCCTGAATCTCATCCTTCAAATACAAAAAATCCTGAGCTATCTTTAATATTGGAAGGAGTTCAATTATGAAGATGTATTTTTATTAACATCAGAAAATATTTGAATATTGAACATAAAAATGTTTTATTTGTAGAACATAACACTGTATACTCTTGACAAATGTACACAGAATTCTTTGTCATCATTTTGCCTACTTGTCTGTGAATGACTAACTACTCTTAAAAGAAATGACCCCATTCTCTGTAAGACTTAAAGCATTAGGTGTTTTGATGAGTATGTTCAGGATTTTGTTAATTATGAATAATTTTTAGAAATTTTATTTCATACTGACTAAAATATTTATTTTTACTTAAATTAAGGAAATAGATTTTCCTTGTCTTGAGCTACTGTTTTTAAACATTCCACTTGATAACATGTAACATGGAAGGATTCTTTCCAGGACATTGAATATTTTTTGTATTTTCTTGCATTAATATTCACCACAAACCTATAGGAAAATCCAGATGGTAGTTGTCTTTTTCACTTTATTTCCTTAAAGGTATTTCTTATACATGAAATGAAAATTAAATATACTTATAATGCTGTAAGTTATACCACATTTAGAATGATCTCACTGGTTTTAAGAAACTTATAAGTACTACCAAATTTCTACTATTTCTACTATTTTTGAAGACTATATAAAATTACTTAATCCACCCCATTAAAATATAATATATTTGGGGGCAAGGACCTTGTTGTCTTATTCACTGTTGTACACTTAACATACAGTGCTTGACAAAGTGTTCTGTAATATTGGTTGAACTACTGAATTATGAAGACAAGTGGCCACATGGGAGGGAGGCAAAACAAAAAAAATATGTGGTATTAGAAAACCAAAGAAAGAAAATGTAGTAAATTAGTAGCAGTTGGTCAGGTAAGATCAAGACTGAAGAACGCAATTTTGCTTTAGCAACAAGGAGAACATTAGTGACCTTAGCTAGGAGAGTTTAGTGGAGTGGTGGGAGCCAAGTCTAGGTTGGATTGGGTTGAAGAGAAAATGACAGGTGAGGACAAGGAAACAGGGTATATATATATATATAACTCAGGACAAGAGATTATAAATGAAAGAAGAGACAAAAGTAACTGTCTGTTTGTTCAGGGTTTTGGTTTTTTTTTTAAGCTGAGACTTGAACCTATTTAAATGTCATTAAAAATATACCTGGTGTGTATGATAAGTGATATCAGACAGATACAGCTGGTATGTGTGATAATTGTTAATAACAGAAGGATCTAGAGCATAAGTGTCAGGATACCCTATAGTAGGATGCAGGGACTTATCCACTATAACAGAAGGGGGGTATATATTATAGATTTAGATGCAAGAGGTAATGAAATTGTAGTCTAAATAAGCAGAGAGTGAGTAAAGAAGAAAGATGTTTGAGGTCATTGGAAAAGGATTAAAGAAACTATTTTCTTGAGAGAAATGGAAAGTGAACTGACTGGTGAAGCATAATAGCCTTTCAGGCAATTTTAAGGTCCTTTTAAGTTTGCTAGCTATGAATTTATATAATGTTACCAATCTGACTCATTTGGATGATGTTTAGCTGCACAACACAATCTATGTGCCACTGTAGAGAAGATGGAGCCTTGAATTCATCATGGTTGCAGCTTTGGTAGGTAGTTACAATTAAAGGAAAATGAGCAAGCAAGTTTGGGGCCTCAACAAGGGAGACATCGAAGAAGAGATAGACTCAAAATCTGAACAAATTAGAAAAGATTATAGGAAAAGGTTGACTCTAAGGCAAGATAAATGAGTAAATGAATTGGAAGACTAAGATTGGTCAAACAGGAGTACTAGGCAGGCATGCTGCAAAAAAATAGGAAGTCTGGGTCTGAGAAAGTAATGCCTGAAGAAGAGATTTCAGAAGGGAGCAGGTTCCAAGTATGGCCATAGGTTGGTAGATGAGGCAGAGAGAAGCCTGCAAGAATGAAAATATGAAGCCAAAGAGAACCAGTGGCAATAACTGAATCAGCCTCATAGACATTAATATCCTTCTTTATAAGAGAAGTTAGGGAGGGAAGAAAGTTTGTAAATCTATTGCCAAAAATCCTCAGCTGAATGTGTCTAAGAAGGTCTACAGAGGAGGGGGTAGAAAAGGAGAGGAATCTAGAAATGGTAAATCCTGAAGGGAACTGACATTTTTATAAGAAAGTCTGGAGCTATGATCTGAAAACGTCAAGGAGTACAGAGAAATTGACCCCACCCCCTGATCCTGATGCAAGGACAGTATGAAAAAAATAAATATGCTTTTCTGACAGGGCTGCAGGGAAGTAAAGTCCTTAGAAGCAATACAGGTTAAGACAAGAGGGGAGGAAGGGTGGGAAGGACTGAAACATTTTATGGAAAGATCACAGGTGTAGGGAGCTCATGGTAGTGGAATCAGAAGTCCGGAGAAAAAAAATACAGGAGTTTGGGATGGGAAGGGGCGTGAGCTGTTAGGGAAGAAAGGAAACACAAAGTCTTATAGCGATAAAGGTGAGAATAAAGAAGATGGGACTTCACTTAAGTGACCAACAAATGGAAATTTAAGGCAGAGTGAACAAGTTATTTCAAAGTTTTAGTTGCTGCTTGGTTGTGGCCCCAGGTGGAGAGACTCAGAGATGGATGTGACCTTCAGCACAGGATGCTCCTTACCCTCAGTTTCTCAGTGGCAAATATATGATGCCCAATCGTGTTGCCAGGTATCATGGCAACAAAGGCATATAGTGAGGCAGCAGGAGTCTAAATCAACAGAAGGCTGTTGGGCAGTGGGGCTGTGCACTGGTGGAAAAAGTAACCCAGAACCCAGTGAGGGTTGGGGGACATGGTGAGAGACTTGGGTGAAAGGAGGCTGGCAGTTGGCTCAAACCCTTTTCTGTGTCTCTTCATCTCCCCTAGCCGTGCAGTACAATCACAGAGTGGAAGAGCTGAATGAATTTTTGGAGATCCTGGGGTTGGTTTGTTGGTTGGTTGGTTGGTTTGTCAGAGAGAGAGGGCGCACGTGCACAAGCAGGGGGAGCGGCAGGCAGAGAGAGAAGCAGGCTCCCTGCTGAGCAAGGAGCCCAATGTGGGACTCAATCCCAGGGTCTTAGGATCATGACCCAAACAGAAGGCAGGCGTTTAACTTACTGAGCCACCCAGGCATCCCCCTAGGGTTTTTTTTTTTAATGAGGAAAATAAAGTTTAAAGGGTTTTAATGTCACCCAAGGTGAGAAGTCAAAGCAAAAACAAAAATTCACATTTTCTTGCTCCTAGTCTGACACTAGAACACCGTGGTATTCTTTCTCTGCCTCTTTCTCTGAGTCTCTCTCAGCTTTTAATTGAGGGAATATTATATTATCCCATTTTAAATAAATCTTTTTCTGATTCTGGCTAGAGAATGTTTTCTGGAGCTTGTAAAGGCAGAATATCATTCTTAACAGTGAAGTATAGTTGTAGAATTAGTATTGTACCGAGCAAATACCTTCATGCATATTATCATGATTAATTACTACATATATAATGTGTTTCTTGTGCATATGGTAATAAATATTTTTATTCAAAGAAGCCATTATAATGAAATATTCAAAGGTACACATTTGCAGGAACATTTCCAAAAGCAATTAGAAGATTAAAAATTGATGGAACTGTTTTCTAAGTGATGTCTACTGTGAAACAAGTTCTACTTTTAATATGTTCTTTGAAGAGGATGACCAATTTTCTTTAAGTTAAAATGTCATTATGGTTGAATGAGTGATCTCTTTGGAGCAGAGGGAGCATTTTTCAAGTCTGAATAGGAAAAGACAATTTGGCATATCATAGAAGCTTAAATCACTGGAGAGGTTCTAGTGTTTGAAAGTTGGATTTCAGCTTGTGAATAAATTGTACCGTTTTGTGGCCATCTGTTCCATACTGAAACACATTTGTCACATGTATACTTGTTCAAATATTTGAAATCCTGAGAGAAAGGACTAGAAGATATAACACTAAAGATCAAATTGTGCTTCAGATGCAACTTTAATTTAGTAGTAATATGCTGGTATATTATTCTTACAGTACAAAGGAGTAGCCAAAAAATAGCAATATTTTAAGTAGTTGCTTTTATTTTAAAAATGTCAACAATGGACCAGAAGTATATTTCAGTGATATTTCAATAGTATCTGGATAAGACCATTAAGATATAGTGACAAAAATTCCTCTTTCCAAAAATGCCATCACATTTTTCTGTACCTATTGAAATGATAATATGATTTTTATCTTTTGTTAATGTGGTGTATCATATTGATTGATTTGCAAATATTGAACCATTCTGGCATCCCCAGAATAATCCCCTTTTGATCATGGTGAATGACATTTTTAATGAATTTTTGAATGCAGTTTGCTAATATTTTTTTGAGGACTTTTGCATCTATGTTCATCAGGGATAATAATGACCTTATTTTTAAATAAATATTTATTAATATCATATGATTGATACTATTAGGAATTAATATGATGCAATTAAGCAAATTGACTTAGATCAGTTTACAAGAGAGAAGATGATATACCTAAGGTCACATAAATTGATTCTTGCCACCATTAAATGACCCTTGTTACTAAAGAGAAACCAACCAACGTTGAATCAAGGTAAATAATGCAGTATTTTAGGAAGTTCGGCTTGCTGGAGTCTGGGGAATAGGTTGGGAAAAAAATATAAGAGATAAGAATACCAGTGAGGAGATTGTTGCTATAGGCCAGGTGAAGCAAGAGTCAAGTACATCATGGTACAATAGAACAAGTTGTCCAGGCACTGGCATCAGAGAGATTTTCTCAGAATCAATTTTCAATTCCTTTTCTGTTATCACTTTCTCCTAAAGTCTATTTTGTCTGAAATAAGTAAAACTACCTCAGCTTTCTTTTAGTTTCCATTTGCACAGAATGTCTATTTCCGCTGTGACACTTTTAGTCTGTGCATTCCACTGATCTATATATTTGTTTTTGTGCCAGCACCTTACTGTTTTGATTACTATAGTTTTATAATATAGCTTAAAATCAGGAAGTGTGATGCCTCCTGCTTTTTTTTTTCTTTCTTGGAATTGCTTTGGCTATTTAGGTCTTTTGTGGTCACATAAATTTTAGGATTATTTTCTACTTTTTATAAAGTGCCATGTGAATCTAGATTGGGATTTCATTGAATATAGGTGGCTTTTCATAGTATGGACATTTTAACAATATTCTTCCAATCCATGGACATGGGATAACTTTTTATTTGTGTCTTTTTTTCTTTTGTTAATGTCTTACAGTTCTCAGTATAGAGATCTTTCACCTCCTTGGTTAAGTTTATCTCAAGTATTTTGTTTTTGATGTAAGTAGGATCAATTTCTTTATTTCTTAGATAATTTATTGTTAGTGTATAGAAATGCTACTGATTTTTATTTAATTTTGTATCCTGCAAATTGCTTAATTCATTTAGATCTGGTTTTTAGGTAGGATCTTTAGGATTTTATATATATAAAATATATCACCTGCAAATAGAGAAATTTTACTTCTTCAGTTCTAATTGTGAAGCATTTTACTTTTCTTGCCAGATTGCTCTGGCTAGGACTTCCACTATGTTAAATAGCAGTGGTGAGAGTGGGCATCTTTGTCTTGTTACTGATCTTTGAGGAAAAGTTTTCAACCTTTCACCATTGAGTATGATGTTAGCTGTGGGCTTGTCATATATGGTTTTTGTTATGTTGAGATACATTCCCTCTATATGTAATTTGTTAAGAGTTTTCAAAAAAAAAAGTTTTCATCCCTGGGGCCCCTGGGTGGCTCAGGCATTAAGCATCTGCCTTCAGCTCAGGTCATGATCCCAGGGTCCTGGGATCAAGCCCCGTATGGGGCTCCCTGCTCGGCAGGAAGACTGCTTCTTCCTCTCCCACTCCCCCTGCTTGTGTTCCCTCTCTTGCTGTGTCACTCTCTGTCAAATAAATAAATAAAATCTTAAAAGAGTTTTCATCATGAATCAGGGGCGGCTGGGTGGCATAGTCAGTTAAGCATCTGACTGAGTTTCTGCTCAGGTCATGATCTTGGTGTCATGGGATCGAGTCCCACGTTGGGCTCTGCATTCAGCCTGGAGTCTGCTTGGGATTCTTTCTCCTCTCCCTCTGTCCCTCCCACTTGTGTCTGTGCTCTCTCTCTCCCTCTCAAATAAATAAATCTTAAAAAAAGCTTTCATCACGAATCAATGTTGGATTTTGCCAAATGCTTTTTCTGCATCTGCTGAGATGCTCATATGATTTTTTTTTCTTTTACTCTATTAGTGTGAAGTTATCACATTGATTTTGTGACTGTTGATCCATCCTTGCATCCCAAGGATAAATCCCACGTCATTTCACGGTGAATGATTTTTTAAATGTCCTGATGAATTTGGTTTGCTAGTTTGTTTGGGTTTTGTTTGTTTGTTTTTGATAATTTTTCCATCTATATACATCAAGGATATTAGCCTGTAGTTTTCTGGTGGTGTCCTTTTCTGGCTTTGGTATCCGAGTACTGTTTGCTTCATAAAATGAGTTTTGAAGTGTTTCCTCCTCTTTGATTTTTTTTGAGAAGGACTGGTGTTAAATCCTTAAGTGTTATAAAATTCACCAGTGAAACCATGTGGTCCTGAGCTTTTCTTCATTGGGAGATTTTTGATTACTGGTTCAATCTTCTTACTAATAATTGGTCTATTCAGATTTTCTATTCCTTCCTTATTGAGTTTCAGTAAGTTATACTTTTCTAAGAATGTCTCCATTTATTCTAAGTTGTTCAATTCATTGCTGTATAGTTTTTCATAGTAGCCTCTAGTGATCCTTTGTATTTCTGTGGTATCAGTTGTAATGTCTCCTTTTTTTTAAAGATTTATTTATTTATTTTAGAGAGAGAGAGTGCAGTGGGGAGGGGCAGAGGGAGAGGCAGAGAGAATCTGAAGCAGACTCCATATGGAGCCTGATGCAGGGCTTGATCTCACAACCCTGAGATCACGACCTGAGCTGAAACCAGGAGTCAAGATGCTTAACTGACTCCACCACCCAGGTGCCCCATAATGTCTCCTTTTTTTTTAAGATTTTATTTATTTATTTGAGAGAGAGAGAAAGAATGAGAGATAGAGAGCACGAGAGGGAAGAGGGTCAGAGGGAGAAGCAGACTCCCTGCTTAGCAGGGAGCCTGATGTGGGACTCGATCCCGGGACTCCAGGATCATGCCCTGAGCCGAAGGCAGTCACTTAACCTACTGAGCCACCCAGGCGCCCATCTTCTTTTTTATTTATGATTTTTTTAGTTGAGCCCTTTCTAGTTAGTGTAGTTAAAGGTCTGTCCATTTTTTTATCTTTTCAAAGGATCACATTGTAGTTTTATGTTTTCTATTTTTTCCTGTTCTCTATTTCAATTATGTCTACTTTAATCTTTATTAAATATTTTTCTTTCTGCTAACTTAGGGCTTTTTTTTCCTTTTTCTAGTTTCTTAAGCATTGAGTTAGTTTATTTATTTGTGATCTTTCTTATTTCTTAAGTAGGTATTTATTGCTATCAACCTCCTTCTTAGAACTGCTTTTACTGCATTCCGTAGTTTTGACATACTGTGTTTTTATTTTCATTTGTCTCAAGATATTTTTTTTATTTCCCTTTCATTTCTTTTTTTTCTCTATTGGTTATTCATGAGAGTGTTATTTAATTTGCAAGTATTCATGATTTTCCAGTTTTCCTCCCATTATTAATTTCTAGTTTCATACCAGTGTGGTCAGAGAAGCAATTTCAATCTTTTTTTCCAGTTTTATTGAGAAATTATTGACATACATCACTGAATAAATTTAAGGCATATAACATAACAGTTTGATTTACATATATTGTGAATGATAACCACAATAAGTTCAGTTAACATCCATTCTCATATAGATAACATGAAAAGAAAAGGAAGAATAAAGGAAAAAATTATTCCCTTGTAATGAGAATTCAGGTTTAGTCTCTTACCAACTTTCATATGTATCATACAGCAATGTTAGCCATAATCATCATGTACATGGCATCGCAAATATTTATCTTACAACCTGAAGTTTGTACTTTTGAGAACCTTCCTCCAATTCCCCCTTCCCCCACTACTTGCCTCTGGCAACCATAACTCTAATAGTTTTTCCTATGAGTTTGGGGTGGGGTATTTTTTTGTTTTTTGTGGTTTTTGTTTTGTTTTGTTTTTAAATTCTACATATGAATGAGATCATACAGTATTTGTCTCTCTCTGTCTTAACTTATTTCACTAAGCATAATGCCCTCAGGGTCCTTCCATCTGGTTGCAAATGGTAGGAATTTTTCTTTTTTATGGTTGAATAATATTCCATTGTGTGTGTGTATATATACACACACACACACCAAAAAAAAACTTCATTGAAGGAAGCTTAGGTTGTTTCTTTGTTTGGGTTATTGTAAATAATGCTTCTATGAACATGGAAGTGAAGATATCTTTTTGAGTTAGTGTTTTTGCTACATTTGCCTATATTCCCAGAAGTAAAATTGCTTGGATCATATGGTTGTTCTATTTTTAATTTTTTGAAGATCCTCCATACTGTTTTTCAGAGTGGCTATACCAATATACATTTCTGCTAACAGAGCCCAAGTGTTCCTTTTTTCACAACCATGTCAGCATTTGTTATCTCTTGTCTTTTTGATGGTGTCCATTCTAACAGGCATAAGGTAATATCTCATTTTGGTTTTAATTTGAATTTTCCTAATAACTACATATGTTACTGTTGGCCTTTTGTATATTTTCTTTGAAGAAATGTCTATTCAGGTCCTATGCCCATTTTTAATTTCATTATTTGTTTATTTACTATTGAGTTATATGAGTTTTTTTATGTTTTTGATGTTAACCACTTTTCAGATATATGATTTACAAATATTTTTTCCCATTCCATAGGCTAAGCTTTCACTTTATTGATTTTTTTGCTGTGTGGAAGTGTTTTAGTTTGATATGGTCTCACTCATTTATTTCTGATTTTGTTGCTTGTGCTTCAGGTGTCATATCCAAAAAATCATTTCCAAGACCCATTCCAATGAGTTTTGTTTCTGTTTTCTTCTAGGAGTTTTATGGCTTCAGGTTTTACTTTTAAGTCTTTAATCCATTTCAGGTTAATTTTTTGAGTGGTGTAAGATACAAGTCCAGTTTCATTTTTTTTATATTTCAATCTTCTTAAATTTGCCAAGGAAATATCTTTTTCCATCCCTTTGCTTTCGATCTTTAAGGCCAAAGTGAGGCTGTTGTAGGCAGCATGTAGTTGGATCTTATTTATAATCCATTTTGCCATTCTATGTCTTTTGACTGGAAAATTAAATCTAAGTATAAAGTAGTTATTGATATATATGGACTTGCTATTGCCATTTTGTTAATTGTTTTCTGGTTGTTTTGTGTATCCATTGTTATTGTTTTGGTCCTGCTGTCTCTTTAAGATTTGGTGTCTTTTGCTATTGGTATGCTTTAGCTTCTTTATCATGTCCTTTTGTGTAATTACCACAGGTTTTTTCTCTGTGGTTTCTGTGAGGACTATATAAAATAGCTTAAAATTGTAACACCCCATTTTAAACTGATAAGAAATTCAATAAAATTCCTAAACTTTATACTTTTACTTCTCCTCCCGCTTGCATGTTATGTTGTTGATATTACAGTTTGCATATTTTTTATATTGTGTGACAACAAATTATTGTAGTTTTGGTTATTTTTACTGTATTTGTTCCTTCACTTATAAACTAGAGTTTTAAGTGAACTGCATACCACCATTACTATATTATAGAATTAATCTTGACTATATATTTACCATTATCATAAGTTTTGCATTATTTCTTAAGTTTTGGTGATGTGACTTAGCATATTGTACTTCCACTCAAAGAAGTTCCTTTAGCATTTCTTAAAAGGCTGGTCTAGTCCTACAGACTTCTTCAGCCTTTGTTTGTTCAAGATAGGCTTTATCTCAGGGCACCTGACTGACTCATTTGGAGGAGTGTGCAGCTCTTAATCTCACGGTGGTGAGTTCAAGCCCCATGTTGGGTATAGAGATTACTTAAAAAATAAATAAAATTTTAAAAAAGAAAATCTTTATCTCTTCTTCATTTCTGATAGATAGCTTTAGTGGGTATAGAATCTATATCGATAGTTTTTTTTTCTTTCAAAATTTTGACTATATCATCCCAATTTCTCCTGGACTGAAACATTTCTGTTGAGAAACCCACTGATTGTCTTGTGTGGGTTTCCTTGTATATAATTACTTTTTTTCCTCTTCCTACTTCCAAAATTCTTTGTCTTTGCCTTTTGACAATTTAATTATAATGTGTCTCAGTGTAGATTTATTTGAGTACAATGTATTTGGGGTCCTTTTTGCATCATGGATCTAGATGTCCATTTCTCTCCCGTTAGAGAAGTTTTCAGGTTTAGATATATTTCTGTCCCTTTCTCTTCTTCTGGAATTCCCATAATATGGATATTTTTTCTTTTGATTGTGTTCCATATGTCTTAGAGGTTTTCTTCACTCTTTTTTCATTTTGCTCCTCTGACTAGATAATTTCACACATCTTCTAGATTATTGATTCTTTCTTCCATATGATGAGTCCTCAGGTGAAGCTCTCTATTGAATTCTTCCTCTCAATTATTGTATTTTTCTAGCTCTAGGGTGTTTGTATTTCTTTGTTTTTGATCCTGTTTCTTTGTTGAAATCATTCTGTTCATGCATTGTTTTCCTAATTTTGTTTAGTTGTCTGTCTAATTGTTCTTATAGTTCAATAAACTTCTTTAAAAAGATTATTCTAAATCTTTTGAAGTTCACAGATCTTCATTTCTTTAGGGTCAGTTATTGGAGCTTTATTAGTTTCCTTTGGTGCTGTCATGTTTCCCAGATATTTCATGATCCTTGATTCCTTACATTAGTATCTGCATAGATGAGTAAGTGGTCTTCTCATCTAGACTTTTCAAGTTCACCTTTGCAGAGACAGTTCTTCATCAGTCAGTTCAGTGTGGATTTCTGGATAAGTCTGCCGATAATGTCCTTGGTCAGGTGGAACTTGCTAATCTCTGTTTTGAGGGTCAAATTAACTGCCCAAATTCTGAGGTTGGAGGAGTGCCACTGGCCTAGAACAGTTAGATAGGATTTCTAGCTTGGTTCCAGCCTATGTGAGGCTATAGGATGGGTTCCGTGGATGCCTGGGTTCTCTGATCAGGTTTACTAGATGGTTAGAATTGGGTACTATACTCAGAAGTAGGGTTTGGTTATGAATTAGCTTTCTTGCCATGACTGGGCAGCAGGATGTACCTCAGGGCCTGCACAGCTCATTGTTTGGTGAACGAAATCTGGCAAGACTGTATACTGAATTCCCTGGCCATATGGGGCCACCAGTTTTGCTTAGAAAAGGAAAGCCATGGGCTGGGCTCTATTCAAGTACCACTGTAAATAGGGCTGTTAGATAGGCTATATAGCTTCCCATGGGCTCTGATTATGTTCCCTGGCCTGATATACAGATAGCTCTATTCAGCAATGGGTGGTACTACAAATATTCCCTGCCTGAGCACAGTGAGAGAACCAGCTCCAAGGCCAGTAAGGCTCTTTGTAGTCTTGACTCATGCCAAGCTGTGCCCTAAGTTCCCTGGCTAGAGTCACTCGCCTTGGTCTGCAGACTATCAGCTCTGCCTGCTGGACTCTATTCAAGCATTGCTGGGTTCTGTAACTTTCCCCGCCCTCTGGCCAGGCTTTTTGGTTGAATGGGGCTGAAAATTTCATTGAGCAATGGGTAAAACTATGAATTAGCTTCCCCACCTGGGTGGGGTTTTGGAATCCTCCATGCCTGCCACTGGCTTTGTTGGTGATCAACTCTGCCTACTCGACTTGAGGTTTGCTTGGCTATTCAGCTTCCAGATATTCCTGCCAGCCTTTCTGGTCGGTCAAGGCTAGGAGCTTTACTCAGCAGTATAAGGAGTTATGACTCAGCTCCCCTGTGTGTGCTGGGGCAGACCAGGCTACAGGACCAGCAAAACTCTTCAGTTGAGGACCTGAATCAGGGAGAACTGTAACTGTTCTCTGCTCAGACTGTGCTACTGACTTTGTTCTACCAATGAGCAAAGCTGCTGGTTATAAGTACTAATTGCGTGCTGTAGTTAGGAATTCAGTCCTCCAAGATCTGAGTGGAGGCAAGCCCCTTTCCCTTCTATATTACAGTCATATTCCTAATTTTCAAGCCCTATAGATTCTTCTGCAGTCCCTGTTGGGGATGCCAGAATTAGGGCTCCCAAGAAGTAAACAGCAATGTTGAAGGAGCTGGTTGTCCACCCTGGGTTCTCTTTTCTCAGGGGAGATCTCTCAGGGTGTTGCTGCACCAGCCTGGGGAAAAGGCAATGTAGTCAACATGTAGCTGCTCCCCCTACCCATCTAATGCAGGCTGTCTTGGTCTTTGTGGTACAGGGAGGTGCTTCAGCTTCACCCTTGTGTTCTAGGATTCTCTTGGTGGTGCTTTGTCCATGAATAGTTATTAGTTGTTCTTCTTGTGAGGGTGGATGAAGTTAGGAACAACCTATTTTGCCATCTTGGTGATACCATTTTCCTGTTGAAGATTTTTGTGATTTCTAGTTTCATAACACTATTGTCAGAAAAGATGGTTGATATGATTTCAGTCTTCTTAAATAATAAGATGTTTTGTGGCCTAACATATGATCTATCCTGGAGAGTGTTTCATGTGTGATTGAGAAGAATGTATGTCCTGCTCCTGCTGAACAGAATGTTCTATAAATGTCTGTTAAGTCCATCTGGTCTAACATGTCATTTAAATCCAATGTTTTCTCATTGATTTTTTGTTGTTGTTGTTTGGATGAACTATCCATTGATAAAAGTGTCAGATTGAATTTCCCTACTATAATTGTATTGCTGTCTATTTCTCCCTCCCATTGTATTAATATTTGCTTAATATATTTAGGTTCTCCTGTGTTGGGTGCATAAATGCTTATAAATATTATATACTCGGATTGACATCTTTATCACTGTATATTGATCTTCTTTGTCTCATAACAATTTTTGGCTGGTATTCTATTGTGTCTAACATAAGTACATATATCTTTGCTTTCTTTAGGTTTCCGTTTGCATAAAGTATCTTTTTCCATCTCATCACTTTCATTTGTGTGTCCTTAAAGCTGAAGTGAGACCCTTTTAGGCAGCATATAGTTGTCTTGGTTTTTTATCCATTCATCTGATCTGCATCTTTTTTTCCCCTAAAGATTTTATGTATTTATTTATTTACTTACTTGCTTATTTAGCACAAGAGTTGGGGGAGGAGTAGAGGGAGAGGGAGACAGAGAATCCCAAGCAGACTCGACACTGAGTGCAGAGCCTGATGCAGGGCTCACTCTTATGATGCTAAGATCATGACCTGAGCCAAAATCAAGAGTCAGATGCGTAATTGAATGAGCCACCCAGGTGCCTCATGCTCTACATCTTTTGAGTGGGGAATTTAGTCCATTTAAGTTTAAAATAATTATTGATAAGTATGGACTTTTTTTAAGTTATTTATTTATTTTAGAGAGAGAGAGAAAGCACGAGCAGGGGGGAGGGGCAGAGGGAGAGGGAGAAGCAGATTCCCCACTGAGCAGGGAGCCCGACGTGGGGCTCGATCCCAGGACCCTGGGATCAGGACCTGAGCTGAAGGCAGATGCTTAGCCGACTGAGCCACCCAGGCGCCCCCAAGTATGGACTTTCTATTGCCATTTTAAAAAATGTTTCTGGCTGTTTTGTAATTATTTTGTTTCATTTTCTTCTCTTGCTCTGTGATTTGATGATTTTGTAGTTATATGCTTAGATTTCTTTCTCTTTACATTTTATCTATTATAGGTTTTTGCTTTGTGATTACCATGAGGCTGACATAAAATGCTGTGTTTTTATTGATGCGGTTTTGGAATATAGATGAGGTTCAGTGGAGTGGAGTCTGGAGCCAAAAACCAAGAAAGAATTCTTGAGATGTCTTTGGTGCAAAATGGTGGTTTATTAAAGCTTGGGGACAGGATCCGTGGGCAGAAAGAGCTGCTGCACTGGGGTTGTGAGGGGTGCCTGATTATATACTATGGGGTTGGGGGAGGTAAGGAAAAAGGGAGGTTTCCAAAGAACTTTCATATGCTAAAGAAGACTCACAGGATACCGAAGTCCTCCCCATTGTCAAATTAAGGTTGTTTACCCCTCTAGTAAGGCATTAACAGTAGGATAGTTGGGAGCTTTCTGGAGGAACATTACACTCTGCCCACTTCAAGTATCTGTTGATGGGCTGCAGGTTATAAAGACATTTTATTGTATTTACATTCCCTTAGGGAAGCTATTGCTAAGGCTTTTATAAGTAAACTGAGGGAGATTCAGGTCTTGCAGGAATGTGATCTCTATAAGTTAACTATTTTTCCTTTAGGGCAGCCAGAAGTGCCTGGGGGCAAGAGTGTTGTGGGGTGCCAGCTTATGCTTCGTCTCCAGCTTGCCTTCTGTTCCCTCATCATTTATAACAGTCTATTTTAAGCTGATAAAAACTTAACTTTAAAGGCATACTGAAGCTCTACATTTTTACATTCCTCACATTTTGTGTTTTTGATGTCACATTTACATCTTTTTACCTTGTTTAACCATTAACAAATTATTGTAGCTAGAGTTATTTTTAATGCTTTTATCTTTTAACCTTTATACCTGAGTTATAAGTGATTTACCCATCATCATGATATCATTGCACTATTCTGAATTTAGCTGTATATTTTCCTCTACCAGTGAGATTTATTCTGTCATATGTTTACCTGTTACTAATATTCTTCCTTCAGCTTGAAAAACTCCCTTAAACATTTCTTCTAAGTCTAGTCTAGTGATGACGAACTCCTTCAGCTTCTAGAAAACTCTTTATCTCTCCTTCAATTCTGAATGATAACTTTCCCAAGTAGAATATTCTTGGTTGGCAGTTTTTTCCTTTCAGCACTTTGAATATGTCATGCCACGTCTTTTTGCCCTGTAAAGTTTCTCCAGAAAGACCTGATGAAAGTCTTATGGAAGTTCCCTGTACATAAGTTTTTTTTTTCCTCTCTTTCTGATTTTAATATTCTTTCCTTATCTTTAATGTTTGACAATTTGAATATAACATGTATTGGTATGGGTCTCTAGATTTATCTTGTTGAATTCTGTGGGCTTTCTAGATCTGGATATCTGTTTCATTCCCCAGGTTAGGAACAATTTCAGTCATTATTTGTTTAAATAAATTTTCTGCTCCTTTCTCTTATTCCTTCTTTGTCTTATATCCCTACAATGTAAATATTGTTCCTCTTGATGTCCCATATGTCCCTTAAGCTATTTTCCCCCTTTTTAAAAAAATTCTTCCTTTTTGCTGCTCTGACTGGATGAATTCTACTGCCCTGTATCCAGGTTCTCTGAGTCTTTTTTCTGCTTTATCTAACTTGATGTTGGGTCCTTCTATTTAATTTTTCTGTTCAGTTATTGTATACTTCAGCTGGTGCTCTCTTATATTTTCTGTTTGTTGAAATTCTTACTTTTTCATGCATCATTCTCCTGAGCTCCATAAGCATCTCTTTATGACAGTTATTTGAACTCTATCAGATAAATCACTGTCTCCATTTCATTAAGGTCTATTTCTATAGTTTTAGCTTGTTCTTCTGTTTGAAATATATTCCTTTGTTTATTCATTTTCCTTGAATCTCTGTGTTGGTTTCTGCACATTAGATAAGTTAGTCACCTCTCCCAGTTTTGAGGAACAATCCTGTGCATAAGATGAATTTTATTGTTTAGCTGTGTCTGAGCTCTTGGTTGTCTCTCAATTTTGTGTGATTGTCCAAGTTGCCTTCTTTGTTCTGTGGCTCACAGTAGTTAACAATGTACCAAGACTGTCAGTGCCCCAAAGGAGAGGATCATAGTCAACCCCTAGATGAAACCTGTTTGGCAGCAAGACCCTCAGGCAGCAGCTGGGCAAGTATGTGTTTGGGTGCCTTCCATGGAGAAACTGGGAGATGAGCTTTTTTCCTGCTCTCCCTGTGCTGGACCCTGGGGAATAGCCATGGGGTGGGGGTGGGGGAGTGCAAGGAATGTTCCTGCATCCATTAAGAACTGCTTCCTTGTTTGCTACCATCCTGGGGGACTTGTGAATGCAACCCCTAGGGGAACAATCAGTTAAGAACTATTTCTTTGTTTGCTACAGTCATGTATGAATCCTCATGAATTTAAGTCCTGCTTGCTATCAAAGCCAGATGATCTAGGCATCTGTCTCTTGGTTGGCAGCCCCAACAGCTGGGGTACCAGACATGTGTACAAGTTCCTTCCCTGGAAAAACTGGTTACTTGGAGTAGGTTAGAGGAAGAGGTCAATGGAAATATCCACAGGCTTCCCTGGTCTGGAGAGAGGTCCACACAGTCATCCTCTATATAAATGTTAAATTAAAAGTCTGACCCTCAGCAGTAGCTTTTAAGGTATACAAATAGACCTCTTTCACGGAAAGATGAAGGTGGGCATTTTTTGCCCACTGTCTCTGTGCTGAGCCCTGGGGGCATAGCCGCAGTGAGTTCTTGCAAGCCCCTTAAGAACTATTTCTTTGTTTGCTATAGTCTTGTTGGTCCTTCTGGATGTAAACCTCATTGGTTTTCAGAGTTAGTTATTTGGGGGCCTGTCCCTCAGTTGGAAGTCTTAAAACTTGGGGCACCAGATTTGGGATCCAAATATTTTGCTCCTCAGGTTGTGTCGACCTCAGAGAGTCGGACACCTGGGGTGGCGAAGGGACTGAGAAAAAGAGATGACAGTAGAGCGAGGCACAGGGGACCCCGAGCTAACAGCCCGAGGTGCCGAGGTTTATTTCCCATACCCTTATATACCTTCTACAGCGATATAGAACTATAATGGTTTACAGCAGGGGCGTAGTAAGACACATTCCTCCGTGTATACAGGATTAGTCAAGCAGGGAAGAATCTTTAAAACAGAATAAAGGAACAGAGAGGGGAGTGCACAGTGTGCTGTTTACAGCTGGCTTCCTATCTACTAAACATCTTCTTGTTTTAGTACTTTTTAGAACTGACCACACACGTTCCAAGGGCATTTCACTCTGATCCTTTCCGGTTATTTTTAACCCTGCAATCTCGAGTTTTCTCAGAGATCTCGGAGTCTGAGTGAACATATACCAGTGGTTGTTGTGGCGTTCCATTTCCCACAAGGTTGAAGCTAGGAGTTGAGAGTTCCCTCATGATTGTTTGGCTCTATGCTAGGAGTGAATTTATGACAAAAGTGTGTCTCAGCCTTTCCTACCCATTTCAGGGTAGATGATGTGGGTTTTTTCTTGTTTGCCTGATACATAGGATTCACTCAACTAGTCTCTGAATTTCTTTCAGGGGGACTTGCTCCATGTATAGCTGTAGATTCAGTTGTGTGCTTAGGAAGAAGTTAATTCACAAGATTCCTATATTGCCATCTTGGATCAAAACTCCAAGAAGTTCTTGTCTCCTTTTTTTGATGACTTTATTTTTTTTTAGGCAGTTTCAGTTTTACAAGAAAATCAAGAGAAAGGTACAGAGATTTATCATATACCTCTTGCCCCCATGCATGTATAGCCTCTCCTATTATCAACATCACTCACCAAAATGTTACCTATTTTACCAAGGATGAACATATATTGACATATCATAATCACCAAAGTCCACAAATCACCAAAACCCATAAAGAGTGAACTTTAGGGTTCTTTCTTGATATGGTATATTCTGTGAGTTTGGACAAATGTAATAACATATATCCATCATTGTAACGTCATACAGAATATTTTCACTTTCCTAAAAATCTTCTGTGCTCTGCATGTTTATCCCCCCACCACAATGCCTCCATAGTTTTGCCTTTTCTAGAATGTCATATTGTTGGAATCATATTATATGTAACCTCTTCAGGTTGACATCTCATTTAGTAATATGCACTTAAGTTTGCACCAGGTCTTTTCATGGCTTGATAGGTCCTTTCTTTTTAGCTCTGAAAAACATTCCATTGTCTGTTTTATACATTCACCTACAGAAGCCATGTAGGACATCTTGGTTGCTTCCCAAACTTCCTCTTTATACAAGAAGATATTTCCAAGGATTGTTTCAATTACAAAATGAGTTATTTGTGGTTCCTTTGTTTCTTTTAATTTTATAAAATTTTTGTTGTGGTTAGACCCCTACTATAAATTCTGAAAGTTTAAAGAGTTTCTCTTCTACAAATATTATTCCACTAAAGGTCTATTCTTTTTCTTTTGAAAAGGCACCTCAACTCAGAAAAATATTTCTTTTCAAAAATAATTTTTATTCAATATATCACACTGAGGTTCTATGCTTTTGACAGAATCCAAGAGACTGTGTGTGTGTATATATATGTTTGTGTGTACACAGATATGTCTATTTTGGAAACTACTAGGAGCTTTCAGGAAATGTTAGTTTGAAGAGGTAAATGAATAACTACAGAAACAATTCAAATTTGATAAATTGTTCAGAAAACAAATTAACTACTCACCATATTATTGAATTTCTGTTCCAAGGAACAGAGAAGGTCCTCATTCTCCAGAAGCTTAATATCTACCAGGGAAGGGAGATAGGTAGACAACCTATGTAATTTTAAATATGAAAATGAACAAAAAATAAGGGCAGGATAATATGATAGGAAGTGTCTAGGGATTAGGGTTCAGAAGCCAACTTAGATGGGGTAAGAGAAGGTCTAAGGAATTCAGCAGAGATTTTTTTTTTAAGATTTATTTCAGAGAGGGGAGCCTGGGTGGCTTAGTTGTTAAGTGTCTGCCTTCGGCTCAGGTCATGATCCCAGGGTCCTGGGATCGAGCCCCACATCGGGCTCCCTGCTCCACGGGAAGCCTGCTTCTCCCTCTTCCTCTCCCTGCTTGTGTTCCCTCTCTCATTGTGTCTCTCTCTGTCAAATAAATAAATAAAATCTTTGAAAAAAAAAGATTTATTTCAGAGAGAGAGCGTGTGTGGGTGTGCATGTGCATGCAGAGCAGAAAGGCAGAGGAAGAGAGAGAGAATCCTCAAGCAGACTCCCCGCTGAGTGCAGAGCCTGAGATAGGGCTCAATTCTAGGACCCTGAGATCATGACCTGAGCTGAAATCAAAAATCGGCTGCTTAACTGACTAAGCTACTCAGGAGATAAAGTACTACAGGGCAAGGGGTAAGATGCTGTAGGGCAAGGAGATAAAGTACTGTAGGGCAAGGGGCTAAGATACTGTAGGGCAAGGGGTAAGATACTGTAGGGCAAGGAGATAAAGTACTGTAGGGCAAGGGGTAAGATACTGTAGGGCAAGGGCTAAGATGCTGTAGGGCAAGGGATAAGATACTGTAGCGCAAGGGGTAAGATACTGTAGGGCAAGGAGATAAAGTACTGTAGGGCAAGGGGTAAGATACTGTAGGGCAAGGGGTAAGATGCTGTAGGGCAAGAAGTAAGATGCTGTAGGGCAAGGGGTAAGATACTGTAGGGCAAGGGGTAAGATACTG
>NW_027397064.1:45256710-45302832 GCF_003265705.2 Callorhinus ursinus
AGGGGTAAGATACTGTAGGGCAAGGGGTAAGATACTGTAGGGCAAGGAGTAAGATACTGTAGCACAAGGGCTAAGATGCTGTAGGGCAAGGGGTAAGATACTGTAGGGCAAGGGGTAAGATACTGTAGGGCAAGGGGTAAGATACTGTAGGGCAAGGCTAAGATACTGTAGGGCAAGGAGCTAAGATACTGTAGGGCAAGGAGCTAAGATACTGTAGGGCAAGGAGCTAAGACACTGTAGGGCAAGGAGACAAGATATGGTGAGTAGGAAGGTATTGTCTATAAGTACAAATACGTAAATGCAAGTTAGCCACACGCTCTTGTTAGAAAGGTGTTTTACTGTTGTAGACTTCAGAAAATATTCTCCAGCTAAAATCAACCAAAGATTACTTTAAAATGGGATAACATAATGATCTCTGGATTAAAAGATCAAGAGAGAAAGAGTTCAAGTTGCTGAGAGAAAGAATAAAGTGGACTGGAAACTAAGGAAATTTGATTCCTGTCAGATTTCAGCTTCTAATTGGCTCTGTGGCCTGGGGTGAGCCACTGAAACTCTCTAACCCACACTTTATCATAAAATAAGATCTCTGAAGTTTCTCTGAGTGTTTAAACTCTAGGCCTCTCTAGTAAAGAAATAATTCTCATTCCCGCCTGGTGGGAATTACAATGCCATGTCCCCTAGGGCATTTTTCCCTCTTGTACTAAGACTGGGCAGCAATCCTTTTGTAACCAAACTAACCTGAGTTCACTCCTTGGTGAGTTACTGTCAGGGAGTAAAAATTCCTGTCCCCTCAAAGATCCTTCTAGCTGAACTAAGAATCAAATTGACATGAGACAGATTAATAGGAGAAAATCAAATTGTATAGATTTGTATCAATTGTATTCCTGTATATATAGGGAATCTGCACAGACATGGAAATTCCAAAGACAGGCGAAATGAGGTACATATGTCATCCTGAACTAAGGGGAAGGGAGTGGGGGTCTGGGACTTTAGAGGAAAGGAATGCATTTCATAGGGTGATAAGAGCAGGTATTTGGTGATTAGATATTTGCCCTGCCCTACAGATGGATCACTCAGATAAAATTTATCTCTGTTAATAGCCATTATTCCGGGAAACACCACCAATTTAGCTGCTTCTGTGTGATTAAGGGAAGGACAGAAGTTTCTCTTGAGCCCACAAGAGCTCAACTGCCTTCATCTCAAAATAGTCCACATACCAAAATGGCACATTTAGGGTCGGGGGGACCTGTCCTGAAGCCCTTCATTACAGATGGAGACCAGGTGGAGGTGTCAAACAAAGGACATTTTATTTGCAGCAAATAAGGAGATCACAGGGAATAACTTCCAAAGCCATGACTCATGTGGGGGGTGAGGAGGTTAGGGTTAGGATGACTATTCAGAAAAAGGAGTACTGTCATCATATATAGAGGTGGGCATAAGGTTGCAAAGGCATACTTAGAAAACATGCCTATACATGTATCCTATGTTATGTTAATGAAACTCGTTCTCCTCCTTGGGGGCAGATTTTAAGGTAGAAGTAACTGTCAGACGCTCCATGGTCTATCTGCACAGATGTGAGTCACTGGTCAAGCTCAAATTGGTCTCAAACGCAAGCAGGAGCTCTTCTTGTTGATTGCCTCTAAAAGATAAGGTTAATATATCTGTGAAGACAAAGGGGGGCCAGTTGGGGTCTTGCTGGTGACAGTTATAAACCCATTAACCCTCTGGGGCACATTTTCACCATTGTGGAAAAAGGTATCTGTGTTCCCTTATTGTGGACACCCCAAAACTTCATCAATGATCCTTATTCCCCACCCAAGTTTCTGGAAGGAATACCAGTACTCTCCTCACCACCATCATAGAAGGTGAGGTGAGGGGATAGCTGTCTTAATAAACACACCGTCTCTAGAAAGGGTGCTTCTCTGCTTCCCGGTGTTCGTCTTACATTAATAAGATAGGGGTAGGGAGTGAGAAATTTGCACCAATTCTGCAAAAGAATAGAGCTCAATAACCCCTTTGAAGAGACGGTTGGCCTGATAACTGAGCATTCTCCGTACTTAAGACACATGTTTTTGTTCCTTCTATGGCTAACAGGAGAGCTCCTATATTTTGGTACATTCTCTTAAAAGTTTAGAATATATTCAAAATATGAGTGAAGAGATCAAGAAAAATTTTCTAGAAGCATTTTTTTCTGAAGAAAATTGTATAATTACTTTAAAATTTATAACTTATACTTCAGATTAATAAAAATTTAGAAAAAAACACTGGGGCGAGGGTATGTCAAACATAACCCAGGTTCCTTTGATTTATGAGTCACTGGATAACAGGCCCATTAAAACCTTCTTTTAATGTGTTTTCAACAGTTATTGTTAAATCATTCTTGAGAGCTGAACAATTATTACAGTTCTGTGAGACAATATGAAGTATGAGAGGCAAACTCTGCATGAGAGCAGCTGAGCTGTATCGCCCATCCTATTAAATCCCATAAATAATGTTTATTGATTTATAATTTGTAATTTGTAGAGGCTGCTTTTAGGCAAACAGGGTTGAGCAATGGAATGCAGAAAGGCCCACAGCGACCACCTGGCTGAATACAGGCAGACCCATCAGACGGCCCACCTCAAAATATCCATAGACCCTAACTAACCAATAGGCTACTTACAACCAGGCACAGTTCCCAAAAAAAGGAAAGATTCCATATGTAGCCCTATTTCCTCATCTTCTCACTTTAAAAAAAAACGAGCCCCCCACCTGCTGCCTCGTTGCAGACATTCCCCCCTCTGCTGTCCCGCCCACCGCTCTCTTGCAGGTGGGTTCAACAACTTCTATCTCCTCCGTTCTGCCTCAGGTGAATTCTTTCACTGCCTATGCCACCAACTTCCACCTGATGGTCACTCCACATTTGGGGGCCCCCATATGATCAAGAGACACCCCATTTGGGCACATTTGGTGGCCTGTACTGGAGACTTTGCGGCCCTCCACATTTGGGGTAACCCCAAATGAGGAGCCTGCCTATGCTGTCGGCAATTCTTCCCAGAATTTATGGGATTTCTCGGGACTCTCCCTTGGTGGGCCGACTTCAGTACTCCTTGGAGAACTGACAGCTTCCGCTGAGGTTACTCCTCAGTGAGGATCTGAAGCCTGGAGGGGAACGAGATGGACCACTCTTGCTGGGGAGGGTGAGGCACTCCCCTTTCTGCCTTTCCGAGGGACCCTTCCCTCCCTCCCTCTCCTTTCTCTTTTCTGCCCTTCAGCAGTCTAACCCTAGTACTCTTCAGACAACTAAAGGCCTCCGGCCAGGGCAGCTCTCTGGGGTTGTCTGAAGGTCTAACGGTGAACAGGTCAGACTCTTTGGCTCTGTGAGGGCAAAGGACACCTTTCCTCTGCTTTCTCATTACATCCCCCAGGTCTGCTCCCAAAGCCCGTCATAACTGGCAGCTCGCCCGGGGAATTCACACACATTAGGAACTTCCTGACCCTGGATGACTCTCAGCCTCCTAACTTCTTTCAACCTCCGCCCCTTTCCCTTTGTTCCTGCGGATCCAGCAGCCATCTTCATCTGCTGGCAAGCGTGTTCCCGTGCGTCTGAGTGGTGAGTCCTCCCCTCGTGTGTGGCCAATCCGTTGTCCCGCTCTACCTGTTGCCAGGAGACACCCCAACAGGAAGTGCCAAGCCATTTGCAGGGATCCTCTTGGTGGGCTTGTGTTTGCCGTGACTCCTTTCCGTGGTGGGATGCCACCAGAAGAGTCCATCGCCTGGTATAGGTCCGGTCCTCTTTCACGTCAGCGAGATGCTCTGACTAAATTGCAACCAGGAGTCAGAGCTCCATTCCCTTTGGTGGAAGCCATTTGGGAATCAGCAGCTTGTCTTTCCCAGCCCTTCTCTTCTTCAAACTCATCCTTGGGCTGTTTTCTTAAAAGCTGGAACAAATTTGACCCCTAAGGCCTGGTGTTTCACGGCCTCAGTACAAAATCCTAGATCCTGGTCTTACCCCTCCCACGGAACTCTCTCTTCTAGTACTGTTTTCCAGCTTGACCTCCTTTGCTAGAACTCCTCCAAATGTTCAGAAGTCCCATTCTGTCTTGCTGAGTTTCATGGCCCTAAATCAGGACCCTGACCTAAGAGCCTCTTGCAGAACCTGTTTGGCTGATTATTAGCTGCCTCCCAATCTATTGGATGGTCTCTAGCTGTTCCTCCTCCTAAAAGATACGGAGGCTTCTCCCTCATTCATTTCCCGGCTTAATGACTATGGTTAGTCTACCTCCGGATGGAGGCTTAAAGGAGTATTCCCAAGCAGCAGCTGAAACTCCCTTTGTTTCCGGGAAGTTCCCTGTCTTCTCTGGCCCTACACAGACTGCATATTTCCATTTCGGTGGAAAAAACCACGGCTCTGCTCCTCTGTCCGAGCTGAGGAGGTCTGGAGCTGGGAATCCTCTTTGCCTTCTGGCAGCACTTCGCCTCTCCTGCCTCCTCCCGTTTCCGCACCACCTTGGGTGCCACCTGTATAACTGGTTCCCCTACCATTCTGGGTGCCTCAGGAACCCTAGCTCCTCCTCCTCCTCCCACTGTCCAGGAGCAAAGAGCACCCACTTGGACATAGCAGTGCCCACTTCAGATTTCCCCACTGATGCCCCAGGTAAAAATTGACAATAGTAACAAATTGATTGACTTTTAAGTGGACCCAGGTGGAACATAATTCGGTATTTAAACTAATTGAAACTTATTCTACCAATGATTACTGAAGGTCAAATAAACTCGTGTTATCTCTGTTGCAGCTTGTTAGCAAAAAGATGACTAAAAATGACGGTTAATTTTGTCTGTCTCAAAGTTTCATGTTAAGACAGCTTTTAAAGTCTTTAGTAACCTGAGATGTTAAAGCTTTGCTTGGATTATAAATAGGATTGAATTCGTTGGACATCTAGGTCTTTTCCAAATAAGATAAAGTGCTAAAGCCATTGATTACTGAACGTAGGGCTGTGCGTTTGACTTCTTATTGCAAAGAAACAGGATATTTTGGTCTGTTGGAAAACATGCTTTGTGCTTAATTGATTCATAAATTTGCCGTCTAAAGAATTCTGGTGTGACAGTTCACAATTGGTTACTACTTAGTTTTCACTGGAAACTAAGGTTTCTGAGAGTTAAAATTCGGATACATGTACTTAGATGGAAATAAGGGAAGCAACTCTATGTGTAAGAAAGATATAAGGAATGGGAATACATTTTTGTTGAAGGAAAAGAAAAGTTGTAGGTTTGTGAAGGGAAATCTTTGGAAAGGAATTTTGTGTGTGGTCAGGATTAACTAAGGTTAAAATGTATGGAATTTAAAAGTACGCTGGAATAAGATTGAAATTCTGCTTTCTCTCTGTTAAAAAGACAAAATTTTCTTGAATTGATGGTCCGCTCTAGAGAACAAAATGTAGACAAAGTTACTTTTTCTTTGCCCAAAAAAACCAGTTTCTACGTTTTGTCTTTATCAAGTCTTTAATGATCTGTAATCCTATTTAAGCATGTGCTTTAAAACTTTCTAAGGTTTTAACAAACTTTTCCAAGATTTAAATCATAAATGAAGTCTCTTGGACTAATTAGGCTTATTTGGTATGTTATGTTCTGGTATAAGGTCATTACTTGATTTACTGATTATTGAAGTGTTATGTGTCACAGAAATAACTGAATTTCTTTGTCAATTACATCATAATGAACTCTGTTACAATGTCCATTTCTGAGTTTTTGTCATTTATAATTGTTCTTGTTCTCTTGTAAAATGAGTTTTGTCTTAAAAGAGATTCATAAAAAGACTTTTAGGACAAATACAGGAATTCAATATCTTTAAGATCATAAAATGGGTAAGGTTTTCCAGAACTAACTAAAAGGCTGCATTCAAATCAAATAAGAATTAGTAACATGGGACTAAATAAATTGGGAAAAATGATTATACTTATTGTGACCCTTGTTTGAAACATTGCTGGTCCTCTGCTCTTCCAGATTAAGGAAACTTTCTCTTAAGATATGTATGATTTAAAAAATGTGATAAAGTATTCATTTGTGAAAAAAATTGAGGCATTTAACTTTTCTCCCTTTCTGAACCCTGTGACATTCAAAAAGTCTCAGTAAATATTCTTTCTTCCATGGCAATTGTAGTCATTTGCATAAATTCAATAGGAATCTGTTCTCCTTGTAATAGGACAACATTGGAAACATTGGTTTTCTATATGGCCAATCACTATTCTTGCTGAGTTTATGTAAGCAATTAGCAATTATGTAAGCTAAGTTTGTTAAAATTGGACTTCTTTTATAAACAAATTAGTCTTAATTTGGCTATCTCTGGAAATCATGGTGACTTTAGAGAGAAAAATTATGTTTCAATAACCCGCCTTTGTGGATGTTAAATTCTAGTTCTGATTGTCTTTGGAATGTTGTTTGCCTAAGCTAGACAACTTGAGGTAAACCAGGGAAATTGCCACAATAGCTCATGTACAGACTATCTCTGTGCTTGTTGTTCTATGGGGATAATAGCTGGATCCCACTGGCTTATGATTATTTGAACATCTGGAAAATGGGATCAGTTCCCCAACAACTGTATAATTCAGCTAGCACCTTGACCAGTTCTCTGTGACTGGAATGACAAAATCGTTCCCTAAAACCCAGGGTGTACCCCACTCCATAGAGTTAACTATGGACTTGTAGAAATAATGAATGGCCCCACTTTCCCTATGATTGGATTAGGTGATACACTTGAGGAAACCCTTATCCTCCTGAGACAAGTCTTCTCTCAGTTGCCAGTGACTCCTCATAATTAGGATACTGTTACAACTAAACATCAAAGAGGGGCTTCTTGATGGTTTTACCCTTTAGCCATATTTGTCCTAGGGGCCACCTCTACTAATGTAAAGTTGCAAATAGAGGCTTTAGCCAAGCATACAGCAGCTACCTTTAACTAAGCTCAACATGCAGTCATGCACAAATTCAAAAGATAGCCCTCCAAAACCAAATGGCCCTTGATATCCTGACTGTAGCTCAAGGAGGTACCTATGCTTTATTAAAAGTGTTATGTATATACTCCAGATTACCACAAAAATGTGACAGGGTTACTAGAAGACATGAATGCTCAGATTGGCGCTTTAACTGATCCCTCTCCTTTAATGATCAGCCAAATTGGACTGGAGGAAGATTTTTTTCAACTATCAAAGGATATCCCTAGAGCAGACTCTCTCTGCCATTAAGGACCACCCAAACTAGTACAATCCAAAACTTGACCCCTCTTTCTTAGGAAACATATAACCAGAACTTACATCCAGGGATCGGGTATAGTTTAAGATTCTTTGCAGGACAAAAATCCACTTGAACCTGTCCAGACCAGGCCCTATCAAGTTCTCTTGACCACTCCAATATCAGTAAAACTTAATGGTTTCTCCCCATGGATCCATCTTACCAAAATCAAGACTACCCTCCACCAAGTACAGCTGCGAGTACAGCTGCAAGCTGGTTGGAGATCTACGCCTGTTATTCAAAGGAGACTCCTGTGATATATACCCAGAGGCCTAGAGGCCCACGAATCTGGCCAATCCCTAGTCTCACATTCAATCCTTCTATGATATTATCTTAGAGTTTCTTGTAAGCAGCATATAGATGGGTGGGTCTTGTTTATTTATTCATTCACCACCCTATGTCTTTTGATTGGAGTATTTAGATCACTTACTGATTACTGATAGGTATATAGTTATTGCCATTTTTAAAATTTGTTTTCTGGTTGTTTTTGTAGTTCTTCTCTGTTCCTTTCTTCTTTTGCTCCCTTTCCTTATAATCTATGACTTTCTGTAGTGTTATGTTTGGCTTTCTTTCTCTTTACTTTTTGTGTATTTATTATAGGTTTGGGGTTTACGGTTACCATGAGGTTCTTATATAGCATCCTAAGTATGTGATGGTCTATATTAAGTTTATATTATGACTACTTATATTTGAGTACATTCTTTTTTTTTTTTTAGATTTGTTTACTTATTTTAGAGAGAGAGAAAGCACACACCAGCAAGGGGAGAGGCAATGGGAGAGGGAGAGAATCTCAAGCAGACTCCTCACTAAACAGGAGCCCGACATGGGGCTTGCTCTCAAAACCCTGAGATCATGACCTGAGCTGAAACCAAGAGTTGGCCGCTTAAACGACTGGGCCACCCAGGCGCCCCCATTTGAGCACGTTCTTAAACTTTTTTACTCCCTTCTCCATGTTTTATGTGTATGTTGTCATATTTTACATCATTTTATTCATAATTTCTTCTAATTATGTTTTTTTCTTTTCTACTTAAGGAAGTCCTTTCAACATTTCTTATAAGACCTGTTTAGTGGTGATGACCTCCTTTAAATTTGGTTGGGAAATTCTCTCTCCTTCCATTTTGAATGACATTCTTGCCTGGTAGAGTATTCTTGGTTGTAGGTTTTTTTTTTTCTTTTAGCACTTTGAATGTATCATGCTACTCCCTTCTGGCCTGTAAAATTTCTGCAGAAAAATCAGGTGACAGCCTTATGGGGTTTCCCTAATACATAAAATTTTGCTTCTTTCTTGCTTCTTTTAAAATTCTCTCTTTATCTTTAATCTTTGACTTTTTAATTATGTGTCATGGTGTGGGCTTCCTTGGGTTCATCTTGTTTGGAACTCTGTTTGCTTCCTGAACCTGGATTTCTGTTTCCTTCCCCAGGTTAGAGAAGTTTTCAATTATTTTTTCAAATAAGGTTTCTGCTTCTTTCTCTCTTTTTCATATTATGTGAATGTTTGTTTGCTTAATGTTGTCCAAGAGATCCCTTAACCCTTTGATTCATCTGACTGCTTTCTATTATCCTGTCTTTCAGATAGCTGATCTATTTTTCTGCATCTGCTAATCTATTGCTGATTCCCTCTAATGTTTTGTTTTCATTTCAGTTGTGTTATTCAACTCTGATTGCCTTTTTTTTTTTTATATTTTCTCGCTCTTTGTTGAAGTTCTCACTGAATTCTTCCAATTGTGTCTCCAGTCCAGTGAGCATAGTTATGATCATTACTTTAAACTATTTATCAGGCATATTTCTTATCGCCATTTCATTTAGTTACTTTTCTGAACTTTTATCTTATTCTTTCATTTTTAGCATATTCCTGTCTCATTTTGCTTGACTCTCTGTGTTGTTTCTATAAATTAAGTAAAACAGCTACTTTGCCTAAACCTGAAGGAATGGTTTTTTGGATAGTCATCCTCTGTGCCTATTATGTGTGCCTGGTGACTTTGGCTGGCTGGCTGGCTGGCTGGAACTGCGGCTGGTGTAGACTGGGGGTCCCAAAGCACTTCATGCTGGGGCTGCCCTGGTGGGATGGCTGGAGCTGAAGTGGACATGTCTCAGGTGGTCCTGAGGCTCTTCACATAGAGAATGCCCTGTCAGGACAGCTAAAGCTGAATTGGGTACAAGCCGGAAGGTCCTGGGGTGCTCCACACAGGGTATCCTGGAAGAGAGGCTGGAGCCAAGCTAGGGTGCAGGCCAGGGGGGGTCACAGAGTGCTCTGTGCAGGGGTTGCTCTGGCAGGGCAGCTGGAGCCTAGGTGAGGCACCAGCCATGGGGTCCTTGGGTGCCCTGTGCAGGGGGCACTTGGGCAAGACAGCTGTAGCTGAAGTGGGTAGGGCAAGTCAGAGTATCCCAGGGTGCTCTGTGCTGGGGGTACCTTGGCATAGTGGCTAGAGCCATGGTGGAGTGCAGGCCAGGGTATCCCAAAGTGGTCCATGCAGGGTGTGCCCTGGTGGGACAGTTGGAACAGAGGAGGGCCCCAGCTGTGTTTTCTGGGGTGATCCCTGCAAGAAGCACCCTGGCAGGGTAGCTGGATCTGAAGCAGGCATGAGCTAGGAGGTCTCAGAGCACTCTGCATTGGGAGTGCCCTAGGAGCCAAAGTGGGGTGGGCCTGGAATGTTTCAGGGTGCTTTGCCCCTGTGTCACTTTGGCAAGATGGCTGGAGCTGTAGTGAGCCCTGACCAGGGGTGTCCTGGTGTGTGCCATGCTGAAATTACCTTGGTGGGATGGCTAGAGCTGGTGTGGGCTAGGGGCCTAGAGCTCACTGAGGCAGTAGACCAACCAGAGCACCTGGACCCTGCTCCTGTCCATGATATCAAGGAGGAGAAGGAATGTAAACTGTGGTGTTTGCCAGCTCCTCCAACCTGGGAAGAGTTCCAGCAGCTCCCTTGCCATTTGGGAGGGTTCTAGGGTTAGTTCCTTTATATTCAAGTTGTTTTAAACCACAGCTTTTTTTTTTCTTCTTCCTGTGTCCCGGAGCAAACAAATCTGCTCATGGTCCTGCGGTACTATTTCTCCCCACTGCAGTTCACAGCAGGAAGTTGGTTCTTTTCCTTACTGTGTCTTTGTCTGCCTTGCCATTCTTTATCTCTGTATGGTCTATCTTCTGTTGTACAGAAGCTGTGCAGTCAGCCTTAGTTCTTCTTCAGGAGGAATTGCTCTATAAATAACTGTATAATTTGGTGTGTCCGTGGAGGAGATAAGTTAAGGGTCTTCCTACATCACCATCTTGGAGTGGAACCACGTCTTATGTCTTTTTATTTTATGTATCTCATGTATTCTTAACTATTATATTTTTTAAACTAATTTTACTACTTTTTTCTTTTACCCTTCATACTTGCTTTATAAGTGGTTGATCTACTACCTTTATTTACTTACCTTGTCTGGTAAGACTTTTACTCTCCTATATTTTCTCTTTATTAATTAGCACCCTTTCTTTTTAGCTTACAGAAGTCCCTTTAACATATCTTGCAAAGCTGGTCTCGTGGTGAAGACCTCCTTTGGCTTTTGCTTGTCTGGAAAACTCTGAATCTCTCCTTGGATTCTGAATGACAGCCTTGCCTGGGGAGGGACTTCCTGGTTGGCAGTTGTGCCCTGTCAGCACTTTGAATATGTCCTGCCTCCCTCCTGGCCTGTAAATAGTCTGTGGACACCTGCCTGGATATGCTTATGAAAATTCTCTTAGCCATGTGTTGCTTATGTCTTACTGCCTTTAAGGTTTTCTTTATCCTTTTATCCTTAACTTTTACCATTTTTACTATAATGTGTTTCATTATGTTTCTGTTTGGGTCCACCATGTTTGGAACTCTCTGGGCTTCCTGGACCTGGATGTCTGTCTCCTTCCCCAGATTAGAGAAGTTTTCAGGCATTATTTCTTCAAATAATTTTTCTGGCCATTTTTCCTCTCTCCCTCTGGAACATCTCTAATATGAAAGTTATTTCTGCTTGATGTTGTCCCAGAGGTCTCTTAATGTATCCTCACTTCTTTTAATTCTTTTTTTCATTTTGCTGTTCTGTCTGGATGTTTTCCATTGCTTTGCCTTCCAGCTTGTTGATTTGTGCTTCTATTTCATCTGTTCTGCTGTTGTACTCCTCTAGTACTGTATTTTTCAGTCCAGTTATGACTCCTGTTTGGTGCTTTCTTATGTTTTCTATCTCTTTGTTGAAGTTCTTGCTGTGTTCATCCAATTCTCCCAAGATCAGTGAGCATTTTTATGACCATTACTTTGAATTCTTTATTACATAGGTTGGTTATCTCCAATTCATTAAGGTCATTTTCTGGGGATTTGTCATGTTCTTTGGTTTGGAGCATATTCCTCTGTCTCCTCATTTTGCCTTTTTCTCCGTCTATATGTATTAGGCAAAATGGCTACCTCTCTTAGCCTTTATTTTTTTATTTTTTTAAATTAACATATAATGTATTATTTGTTTCAGGGGCACAGGCCTGTGATTCATCAGTCTTACACAACACCCAGTGCTCACCACAACACACACCCTCTCCAATGTCCATAATCCAGTTACCCCATCCCCCTCCGCCGCCCCTCCAGCAACACTCAGTTTCTTTCCTAAGATTAAGAGTTTCTTATGGTTTTGTCTTGTTTCATTTTTTCCTCTCTACCCCTATGATCCTCTGCCTTGTTTCTTAAATTCTGCATATCAGTGAGATCATATGATAATTGTCTTTCTCTGACTGACTTATTTCACTTAGCATAATACCCTCTAGTTCCATCCACGTCATTGCAAATGGCAAGATTTCATTATTTTGATGGCTGTGTAATAGTCCGTTGTGTGTGTGTGTGTGTGTATGCCACATCTTCTTTATCCATTCATCTGTCGATGGACATCTAGGCTCTTTCCATAGTTTGGCTATTGTGGACATTGCTGCTATAAACATTGGGGTGCAGGTGCCCCTTCGGATCACTACATTTGAATCTTTGGAGTAGATACCTAGTAGTGCAATTGCTGGGTCATAGTGTAACTCTTATTTTCAACTTTTTGAGGAGCCTCCATACTGTTTTCCAGAGTGGTTGCACCAGCTTGCATTCCCACCAACAGTGTAGGAGGGTTCCCCTTTCTCTGCATCCTTGCCAACATCTGTCACTTCCTGACCTGTTAATTTTAGCCATTCTGACTGGTGTGAGGTGGTGTCTTATTGTGGTTTTGATTTGTGTTTCCCTGATGCCGAGCGATGTTGAGCACTGTTTCATGTGTCTGTTAGCCATTTGGATGTCTTCTTTGCAGAAATGTCTGTTCATGTCTTCTGCCCATTTCTTGATGGGATTATGTGTTCTTTGGGTGTTGAGTTTGATAAGTTCTTTATAGATTTTGGATACTAACCCTTTATCTGATAAGACATTTGCAAATATCTTCTCCCATTCTGTCGGTTGTCTTTTGGTTTTGTCAACTGTTTTCCTTTGCTGAGCAAAAGCTTTTTATCTTGATGAGGTCCCAGTAGTTCATTTTTGCCTTTGTTTCTCTTGCCTTTGGAGATGTATCTAGCAAGAATTGCCATGGTCGAAGTCACAAAGGTTGCTGCCTATGTTCTCCTCTAGGATTTTGATGGATTGCTGTCTCACATTTAGGTCTTTCATCCATTTTGAGTCTATTTTTGTGTATGGTGTAAAGAAATGGTCCAGCTTCATTCTTCTGCATGTGGCTGTCCAATTTTCCCAACACCATTTTTTGAAGAGACTGTCTTTTTTCCATTGGAGATTCTTTCCTGCTTTGTCAAAGATTAGTTGACGATAGGGTTGAGGGTCCATTTCTGGGTTCTCTATTCTGTTCCATTGATCTATGTGTCTGTTTTTGCGCCAGTAATATATCATCTTGATGATTACAGCTTTGTAATAGAGCTTGAAGTCTGGAATTGGAATGCTACCAGCTTTGGTTTTCTTTTTCAACATTCCTTTGGCTATTTGAGGTCTTTTCTGGTTCCATACAAGTTCTAGCCTTTAATGAGTGGTCTTGTATAGGAGCTGTACCATGTGGGCCAGAAGTACAATCACCCTTGGTCACCAGAGCCAGACACTCTATGGGCATCCCTTGTATGGGCTATATTTCTTACTAGCTATGATAGGCTTGCAGTTGCTGTTCAGGGACGTGGGGCCCAGGGCACTCACCCATCCCACTTCTGTGCAGGATGGCTGGGGTTCAGGGTGCTCCCCTGGCCAGTTGTAGCTTGGTATCTATGAGGGTTGTGCAGGGCTCAGGACTCTCACCCAGGCTGTTTGCCTCTCCAGTGCTCAGCAAGGAGCATGGGGTTCGGGACACTCACTTGGCCCTGTTGTGGTTTGGGTGTTATCTTGTATGGGTGCGGCTCAGGATGCTCACCCAGCTCAGTTATGGCACAGGGTAGGTAGATCATGCTCTCTGGTGCTAGCAGGTTAGAGGGAAGGCTCCAAAAATGGTGCCCTTTGGCTCTGTCACCAGCATGTTAGAACAAGATTGTAAAACTGTGGTCTGCCAGAACTTCCGTCCCTGGATAAAGTCCCTGAAGATTCCTGTCTTGCCAATAGCTGCTTTAAAATTAGTAAGTGGGTCTCCCTTGCTTACGGCTTAGACAGTTTTCAATCTGTGCTTTTGTGCTGGATCTCAGGGCAAATGAGTTTGTGCACAAGCCCTAGAAGAGTGGGATTTCTGTACCCTATAGGTCTATGATTCTCCTGATTTTTATTGCCCAGATTTTCAATACCAGATATTTTGGGGGCTCATCTTTCTAGTGCCAGCTCAAACAGTTGGGTTGCCTAGTGTGGGGAATAGTCCCTTCACTCCTCAAAAGAGAATCCCATATTTTGGGGATCCTTTCCTATTGTGGGGTCACCACATCAGCAGTGGAGTCCAGAGAAAGGTCATGTCTTTGCTTCTTTTATTCTTCTCAGTGCATCTCTTGTCTTTTGTTGTGAATATATTGAATTGTTGTAAATACATTGTTCATCTAATTCTCTAGTTCCTCCCTTTCAGAGTAAAATCATTCTATATATAGCTTAAATTTGTTGTGTTCCTGGGAGGAGGTAAGTTCAGGATCTTCCTACACCACTGTCTTGGATCCCCTTCCTCCCTAATTTTACAGGTCCTCTTTTTTCCCAATACCTAGTGATCCTGATGAAAAAGCACAATAATGGCTGTAAGAACTCAGTTATCAAAATGTAGCCTTCAAGTGCCAGTTAGTTTGCAGTGATGATCACGGGTTCTTTAATGGAGATAACCTTGGTTTAAGAAGGTTGAGCCATAAAAGCAACCCCTTATAATTTAAATTCATCAAGTGTAGTGTCAAAAAACCAATAACTAATATTTGCCTACCCTGTGTTTTTTCCTCTATACTACCTTATTTAAGTTTTCCATCAGCCATGTAAGGGAAGTGCATGAGAAATCTAGATGCCTCACCAATTCTTATAATTAAGAATATCTAAAAGAAAAAGACTGATCTCTCCCAGACGCCCAGTTACCCCAATAATCAGTAATAAACACTAAATGAAAAAAAATACATGTACTATAAAAGTACATGTTAATAATTTAACATTTCTGTATCTAATGAACACATCTTTCAGAAGTCATCTAAGTTAGAAATCAGGGTTTTGAAATAGTATTTATCACAGAAAGCTGGATATTAGGGGTAGATACGCTGAATAAATATACTTTTTAAAAATACTTCCTATGTAAAACAAAAATCTATTTTTTCTAGACTGAAATATAGAAATATATAAAATAAAAATTATTTTGCACTATTTATTCCATGTTGCTTAATAGCCACAATTATACTTTTCAATATTGTATCTAGGAAAGGTTTTTAACTAAGCTGTTCAAGTGTAATAAGCCCCGAGACTCCTGGGAATGTAATTATCTGGTTTGTTTTGAATCAGACTGTCTGCAGTTAGTCTAGTGTTTTAATAAGGCCTATAAGGATTAGAATCAGTCAACATATGAATTATGAAACTTCTAGTCAACCTGAAGTACAGACAAAAAAAAAGGCTAAATCATGTGGGAAATTGGGTATCCCTGCAGGACTGTGGTATATTATTTACAACCATAGTAAGTACAGGAAATGTAAGATTCAGTCAAGAAAGTTTTTGTCATTGAAGGGAAAAAAGAAATCATATACTTCTCAACATGTAAACTTTCCCAACAGAAGCAGGTAGGTCTTTAGCTACTGTAGCTAACAAAGTGGGAAGAAGTGTTACTGCAGTTTTGATAAACCCAGGTAATTTTAAAATGTGGTCTCTAAGTCTATCTAGTTTAGAAAGAAAATGGTTATCACTATTTTCTCCATAAGAAATTTGCCATATATATTTTAATGAAAATGTTTTTCCATAATTTGCAATTGATTTTATTACCTTCTTGGTATTTGACATTATAAATTGATTATAATCAATATGATTTTTTTCTAGTCAAACTCTGAAAATGTTTTTATTAAAAAAAAAAAATCCAGTTGGGCAGAAGTCCACAGACCCCACCAAAAAAGAGGCTCAAAATAAAGGAAAAAGATAAGAAAGTCAAGGAAAGAATTTATGTTGATGGAGCAAACAAATCCAAATCTAAGACAATAGAACAGAGTTCTCAAAAGAAATTAACCCCACAATTGCTTCAGAGAGAGCTTACTGATAAGAATTAATCTAGCTCCCTGTAAACCATAATAGCGAAATCTACCTATAAAAAGGCCAAAAAGTGATTTTAAGGAGTCTAGATAAAGCAACCCTGTGGTATAGTTTTAACTGGTACTATATCCCAATAGCATGTAGTTTAGGGAAAGGTCCTTAATTAGCTGTCACAAGTATCAAGTACTGATAGGTGAATCACTTCTGATAAATTTCATTAAAAAATCTCCTGACTCCATCCAACTTTCCTATAGTTCTTACATATTAGTCTTCCCATATTAATTTCCCTTCTGAGATGAGAATGTGATGACTGACTCATGAACATCATCTGTTTGGCAGCTATGTTTCTGATTGTGATTTATGAAATCTATTTTCTGTTATAATCAGTTCCATGTGAGCTTAGGTTGGGTCCTGTGTGACAACTCTAGAAACTGCACTGTTTCTGTCAAGACTTTAGTATAGACTATCCCAGTGGGAGACCAGGCCCTGGAACAAAGGTAGCCACAGCCTGGCTTACACTCTACAGGGATCAGATGGGAGTGTCTATCTCAAACAATAGTGCTGAGGTCTTAATCTGCAGTGTATTTGTAAGTGAATTCAGAGCCCAGTTCCCATTAGAACTAACCAAAGGTATTTCTACTACCATATTAATCTATATGTTATACAAAATGTCTGAAAACATGGCAGCCAAGATAACGATTCTAAAAGATATTCTAGGGGCGCCTGGCTGGCTCAGTCAGTAGAGCATGCACCTCTTGATCTCAGGGTTTTAAGATCAAGTCCCACGTTGGGTGTAGAGATTACTTAAAAATAAAAAAATAGGAGCACCTAGGTGGCTCAGTCGGTTAAGGGTCTGACTCTTGATCTCAGCTCAGGTCTTGATCTCAGGGTTGTGAGTTCAAGTCCCGTGTTGGGCTCCACACTGGGCATGGAGTGTACTTAAAAAATAATAAATTAAAATAAAATTTAAAGATATTCTAAAACCCCAAAAAGAAACTGTCTGAACTTGAGTATGGTTCAGTTAGGTGAGCAGAAGGGCTCTTGAAGGAGATCTAACACCCTAAATATGAATAGCCTTTGTGTGATTATATTGTCTTATGTTTAAAGTCCAAATAATTTTTTTAAGTGGAGGGGGAGGGGATAACGTATCATTTTCTCAGGTATTTTGGGTACTGCAATTTTATTTTACATTCTATCACATTATCTTAAGTCTTCTCATTGAATGGAAAGATAATTTGTCTCTACTCAGCTTTAATAGTAAAAACGTGAACTTTGTATTTCATGTTCTCCAAAGAGAAATCAAGTTCATTATATAAACAAAGGGTACTCAAATATCTTTATTTTGCCACAGGGAGTGTAATAAAGGAAGAAGTAACAATTGAGTATTTACTAGATTAAGTGACAGTTTAGGGAGGAATGTTCTGTTAGCTTACCCCAAATTAAAGAACATCAAGGGGATGCCTGGGTGGCAGAAATGGTTGAGCATCCAGCTCTTGGTTTCCACTCCGGTTGTAATCTCAGGGTGGTGGGATTGAGACCTGAGTCAAGCTCCGTGCTCAGCATGCAGTCTGCCTGGAATTTTCTCTTCTCCCTATGCCCCTCCCCACTCTCTAAAAAAAGTAAATTTTTAAATCAATGCACCAAGTACTTTTTAAATTTATTATCTTTAATGAACTATGTTTAACATTTTACAAATCTTCAGATTGTTACAGTTTTCAGCAGTAAATATAGTAATAATGGCAATAAATACAATGAAGTGTGAGATTCCTCTGTTGAAATACAAAACATAGAAATACTTAGAAACAAGAGGGCAATATGTCAACTTAAGGTCTGAGATGGAAATTAACATGGTCAAATTCTTTACAATGCCAAAACATGGGTAAATGAGTCATTCACTATAAATGAATACAAACTTTGAGCTTCACCTTTCTGGGAAGTTTTGAGGGACATTATTTGACCCACAGATTCCTAAAACTCTGTATGTATTGATATCAGAGGATTCAAACACAGAAAGTGATCTGAAAATGATTGCCAAAGCAAAGAAGTGCTTTTATTCCTCAACATTTGTGACCTTCGTGGTATACTGCATATTATAAAAGGGCGTAAACCCCATACAACTGCATAAATCATAAAAATTGATTTTATAAAGTCTCAAGATCATAATATGTATTCAAAAATACATATCGCTGTGCTTTAGTAAACGAATCCATCAGTTATTGAGGGATAATTTTGCTTTTAAGATATATCCAAAGTATATACAAAGGATCCACAAATGTTAACAATTTGTGATCAAAATTCTCAAGAGTTACATTTGCAAAAAACTGTTGGTTTTCAATTTAAAAATTTAAGAAAGTTGTGAATATTGTAGGGTAATTATTACTTGGGTTAAGAAAAAGTAGATGGCTTCAGCTTTTTAACAGGAAATTTGTGAACTACTCACAAATGAGAAGTTACACATTTTTGATTAGAAAAGGTAAATTGCCTGTACTTTCCCATTGAGAACAGAATGTGCAGTGTATTAAAAAAAAAAAATTCTGAAACCAAAAAAAGTATTTCTAGAAAAGCCCCTAGGGATACACCTCATTTCCTTTACAGAAGAATGAATAAGTGGCATACTTGAATGATATACCCTTATATCAACATGTGTATTCCATTACCAAGCTAAAAGATGAAACATTTTTATTTAAAGGTAGGGAAAATATAAACTTAAAATATTGAAGTGCACCATTTTACTACATAGTTTCTCACTTCATTCCAACATAACTTATCAATATAAACTGGAGTCAAAAAAACACAAAAGAGAGAAATGTTACTTGCATGCAAAATTCATTGTTCCAACATGAAACACTAGGTCTATATTTTTTAATTAACAAAAACTGCACATCTGTTTAATTTGGCTAACACAAAGAAAATGCACATTAAAGAAAGATGTTAGCATATCCTTCCAATAAAGCAAGTCTATATCAAAGGCACTTCAGCAGAGCACTAACTCTGTAACCTTTTCCAAGTCATTTTCATTTATGCCACTTTTAATGCATCTTTCTGTAGACCAGTAAGAAACCTCCTACTCAAAAAACTAAACCTAGGTATTACCCCAAATATTTCTCTTTCCTATGGATTGGGTAAAATATGGCAAACTTTTGTCTATGTTTTTAAGTTCTTTGGGTTAATTCAGAAAGGAGTATTATCTGACAGGTTAGGTGTTATAGGAAAAACTAAAGTAATTACAGGAAAAAAATTGGCTGAAGTTGACTATCTTAGGGGAAAAAAACGGTTGTCTTTCACTGACTATCCATCTATAATTTGACTAAAGCTAATATGGCTAATTTTGCTTCTTTCAAATTGTTTATGTGCCTTGGGTCTCTATGTTGCTCCCATGTTGAATAGAAGAGGATGAGAAAAAGTAATTTAGTTTTACTTTTCCCCCAAGGGAAAGGGGAAGCTGCTTCAGACATTTGCCTTCATGGAAATTTTAAGAAAAATGGGATGAGCTGATTTTAATTAACAAAGAGCTTTATTTTTAGGACATATGAATAATTCAGAGTTGAAGACAATTATAATTAAAAACAGCTGTTGAATGTATTCATTCTGAATTCTTTTCCATGATGAAGAGAGCATGGGTATATTACTTTCAAAACTAGAAAAGTTGCAAATGCTGTAAGTGATTTAAAAAAACTTTTACTTCTCCATTAAATTGAAACATTTTCTAAAACATCTTTTATGAATGTCAAGAGAAAAACATCTGGATATATACCCTAATATTCTGAAGGTTTTTTTGAGTCTCAGGGAAATAGAATTTATTTTCCTGCTCATCATTTCAAAAAAAATGAAACGTTCATTTCCTTTAGCTTCACATATTTTGTTAATAAACTGAAAGTTTCCTATGATCACCTAAATATTAAATTTTAAATCAAGTTTAAAATGAATGAATGGCAGGGGGATAGAAAAACTATCCTAAAGCTGATTTTAGCCTACATGTATCAGTGAGTCTTAAAGATAGAGGCTTTTTTTTTTTCCAGATTGCTAAAAGTTTTCCTTGACAGCTAAGCTCATTTCACTATAGAAGCAGGGAAAAAAAATTTTAAATAAAAATTAAAGTATCAGAGCGTTCATTTTTCAGATTTCTAAATAACAAGTTAACATCTGATTCTGTGAAGTTATATCCAGAAACAACCAAAGAGCTGCTGTTTCCCTCTCTACCAACCAAGCAGCTTCCTATCTTACAGGAGTAGGATTTATTTTGGGGTTGATACAATGCACATGCCGTTTACTGCAGAAAGGAAATATTGTTTGGCCTTTAAATTCTAGAATAACACCAATAGAGAACATTTATCGTTATTTTCACCTATAGGCAGAGGAGAACGTAACAGTAATATTTCACAAGACTATGATGCCCAAAGAATACAGTTTCATTTCTAAATGTTTGACAGGGGCAGGCATCAAAGCAGAGGCAACATTTCTGAAAGCAACTTTAGGGGAGTACACATTTCACTGTTATTCTTAAGAGGGCTAAATTGGCTGAATGAGCAACATTTTCAGATAACTAACGGCCTGAAACTACTTTACATTTTGAGCTCTTGGATACTTCAAATTCATCACCCAAAAATAAATGAAAATAGGGCAGAAAAAGTATTTCTTGGTATCTTTCTCTTTCATTAGTGAATTGCCATTTTACTATTTACTCTGCTTGAGACATGTCCAGGGACCATGAGCTTGCTCAGTCTCAACTTCTTAAAAAGTTCATACAGCAATTTACAAGAAGCAAAGAATAAACAACACGAGACAGCGGAGACACAACCACCCTCGGTGTTAATTTATGGGAAGCAGTGGGCGTTCCTCGCGCTTCTTCCAGATATTAGTCTTGCTATCCTTTTTGGCTAGTGGTGGTCTGCCCCTTTTCTTCGTGGGGGATATATTGGCTTCAAAATCTTCAGCAGTGCTTTTTCTTCCTGGAGACTCTTCCCCAGGGTGTTCCATGATAGCCCCACTCCCTCCGTCTAGGATGTGCCTTAAAGCCGGGTCCTCAGGGGAGCAAACAGTGGTCCCACTCTCGCTACTGCTTAGGTCTAAATCTTCTAAGTAAAGGATCTTAGGCGGATGCATGCTTTTGATGAAAGTTTTCTCCCTCTCGAGTTTTCTACTTGAGTGGTGCTCATTCATGTCCACCCCAGAGTCCAAACTCGTGTCATTGCTCTGGGCTCTCTTGCCCTTTTTCAGGTCTATAAAGGAATGTCTCACTTGTGCGACTGGTTTTCCATCAAGAGACACAAACCATGCTCTGGGATGGGGGGAAGGCTTTCCTTTGGACAGCTCCAGCAGGGTCTGTTCTGAAATTCCTTGAAGCTCTGATGAGAAGGGAGTCATTACGACAGCTTCATTTAGTGTTCCAGGAACAGAAACCGATTCTAGTAAGCTGTTTGAATACCGGCTCCAATCTGAAGTTTGCGATGGCAGGCTCTGTTGCCCTTCGAGTGGGATATTCTCTTCCCTGGCGTCTGGGGGCTGCGCGTGAGAATGCACTGGCATTTTGGGCAATGTCTGTGTAAAGTTCTCTCTGCTTACTGGTTCCATCAATTGGCCATAGACTAACTGTCCCTTTCTTGGCAGAGTAGCTGACTTAGCAGCATGTACCTGCTCTGGAGTGGAGAAAAGGTCAGACGTTTGAAGAATGGCAATGGGTTGGCTGTAGAGATGCATAAGCTGTTCAGGAATGTGGGAATGTCCATACACCTCCTCATTACCTGTGAGGTATCTCTTTTCCTCTTGTGCATCACCTAGAGATGAAGATAGATTGTTGTTAAAATGTTTAGGTTGTTTGGACCCTACAGTGGGCTCCAAAGACTGTGCTGGGTTTCTTGAGTGATTGTTTTGATTGGCTGATAGAAATGGAACATCTTCATTGTAGATTTTAAAATTGTCCCGAGTTTTTACCATGGAAACTCTTTCTTCTGCTTCTGCCTTTGATGGCTCCTTTTTCTGAGGGCTATATGAGGAGTTTTTGGCATTAAATAACTGTGACTTTTCCTCAGCTTTTAATGCAACTTTGACTGAACTGATATGATTTATGTGTGTGGTTGAAGTTGTCTGGTCTCTCTTGAGGACTTCGAGTTTAGTGATATTTCTTTCTCTTTTCTGTGGAGTACCACACTTATCCCTAGAGTAGAAGAGACGGCAAAAAGTGTTTAAAACTTACGATCCAGAAGAGTCATTAAAAAAACAAACTATCCCATGACATGTGTATTATATATGCAATGATACTGTTTGAGTATATCTACTTTTATTTTAATCTACATATTGTAAAGATCAAACTACTTATTTTTATAAACTTTGTAATACCCAGAACACACTGACATGATACTATAATGATAGTTTTGTGTGTTTGTTCATATTAATATTTCTCTTACCTGCAATAACAAAGCAGCACAGCAAAAAATCCAATGACAATGACTACTGTGCCTCCTAATATGGCTGTGAGAAACACCGTGTGGTAGGCAGTTATGTCCCTTGAGTCTCCATTTATACCTGAACCTAAATGGTCAATATAAACAAAGAAAATATATTATTTTAGATCAAATTTTCAACCACGTCCTATTTTGGGGAAGGCAGATTAAGTATGCGTACACGGTTGTATTTGGTTGCTCCGGTCTCAATGGCAGGCTTCCCAGTGGGTGGAGCATATGTTCCCCCACACTTTGGGCTTAATCAGTTGACTTGTTCTGCTCAATGAAATGTGAGCCCCTTAAATGAGGCTGCATGATATGGCCCTGCCCTCTTGCTAAGATCCTCTAATATATGAACAGCGTATCCCAAAGTACTGCCATTCCTTCAGCCTATGTTCTGGAATGAGAACAAATGTTGAACTGAACCAAGCCAAGCCCAACAGTCATGACAGTGGCTTCCAGGCCCAGCAGTGAGACAACTTGCTTCAGGAGGCAGTAAAACTGACCCATGTTGTATGGCAGCAAAATATTTGGTGGAATAAACTAGGAGAAAATATTTCTGTGCCCAGAGGTTTGGGGATAGAATATTGGTAGGGAGGGTTGACTTATTAGCTATAATCAATTTTAAAAGAAATTTTAAAAAATAAATTCAAAAAAGAATTTGCCAAGGTAAGTAGGTAGGAAGGGTTTTCTAGAAAGGAAAATTGGAGGACTTGAAGGATTCCAAATTGCAACTCTTTCAGGCTGGCCTCTAGATTAAGAAGATGCCACGCAGAGGTACAAATGACCCACTATCTTCCTGTATGAGAACACACAGATACACTGCTGTTGTAATCAGCTTAACTGCAATAAAAGTGGATTAATGCACCGGGATGATCAGCTGTAGGCTATGAAGATTCTGCATGAAAATAAATGCAACTAATGTTGAGGTAACCTGTTTTAATATCACTAAGACTGCACTTGGTTCACAAATGTATGTAACAAGTCTCCTGATCATTATTAACTAGAGTCTAATATGTATTCAGGATGATAATGTGATAAGAGTGATGAGACAACTGGTTTTCTGGCAAACTTTACCATGAGAAATGTCCAGAATAAAAGACTGAGGATCACAACGTCTTTGGATTCTTTAACTTTCACTTCATCTAATTTGATAAAAATAAATAATAATGAATAGTAGTAAAGGTTTTGGAGAATCAGTATTGTGGTTATGCATACAAACTTTGGAGCCAGTGTGCCTCAATTAGAATCCTAGTCTATTTCTTTTTTTAGAGAAAGTTGCTATTAAAATTTAATTCTCTTTAAATATACACATTTCTTCCACACTCACCCATTCTGGGGAGGAACAGAAAACCCCCACCCCGTCCATTCAGGAGACTCCATGTATAAAGGCTGATATGGTGAGGATGAAGTATAAAAATAGTATTTACAAAAGGGAAGAAGGTATCTGTTGCTACCTTAACCTTCAGACACCTCTATCCCTCATCCTCACAGGACCCTTTTGCTCCTTTAGAAAAAGTCCCTGGGAATTCATTTGAGTGTAGAGACCTCTAGACTTGTACTCAAACCCCAACATCGCTGTTGACTCCGTAACATTCTCATTTATTTCTTGGGCAAGTTTCCTTACTTTGTATCTCAGTTCATATCTGTCAGATCTCACCTATGTGGGTTGTTACAAGGATTAAAAGTTAATACTTACTAAAACACTTAGTGCTTAGCACATGAGAAGCAGTCAGAAAGTGTTAGCTGTATGACACCATTGTTGCTGAATGAAACTTCAAGGTTATAAAGGAACAGGCACTCCAGTATTGGCCACACTTTCCTATATATATGGTAAGTAATAACAGACAACCAAGTATAGCATTGCACAATATGCAATTTCTTCAAACAGAAAAGAAATAAGAGTAACAATTCTATCTGCAGATTCTTATTCAGGATCCAGAGCTGCAATGGAGTAAAGTTTGATAATAACTGGATGAAATTCAACTTCTAAGGATATATGAATATATGTTTCCACAATAGAACCACTGTATAGGATTCCAGTGGAACACACTTTTGGAAATAAGAGGCTGATACTGTTGGGTTTCCCCAAAATTTTATATGTAGGACAACAGCAAAAAGTATGCGTGTGTGTTTGTGTGTGTGTGTGCGCGCGCGCCTAAAAAGACAAAGACAAGTATATTTTCACTTAAATATTTGAAAATGTGTATTTAAAAAGAGTCCTAAGTACTTGTTTTTTAAACTCTACTAGAGAAATCTATGAAAAACAACTTGATTTTAATTTCTTGTATTTTCCAAGGAATTCTAGACTTCTACTTAAGACTTATTTAAAAAACAGATTTAGTATGTTATTAACCAAATTTTAAGTAAAGTAGCTCCAGCACACCAGACATTAGTCCATCAGAGGACCAACCTTGATTTTACAAAATGTGATTTTACTCAAAATCTACACTTGGAGCAGGGGGGACATTAGGGATCATCATATCCAACTCCTACAATTTAGAAATAAGAAAACTAATACTAAAATGGGTAAGTACCTATTTCAAGGTCAGCCAGATATTTACTGGCAAAGCCAGAGCTATAATCAAGCTATCTGTATTTCTAGTATAGTGTTCCTTTGACTGTGACATACTTGTGGGTGGATTTTTCAAAAGCATCAGAAGCTATCTACTTCAAACTAAATGGGAATCCCACACTTGTATTTTAGTACTCTGATTCATACAAAATCTTTTCCGACATATAAGCTAAAACAAAACTTCCACCTACTCTAGAAAATTACTTGACTTTTATAATTCATAGTCATCTTATATAAATTGATTTCAGGTATATTTTTCGTGTAAAGTACATTTCTCTATAAAACTCATGTGTTCTTTAGGTTATGTTTTTAGAAATGAAATAACTTGCATTTAGTTGAGTTGAAGTATTAAATATTAATTGTTCTTTTTCATCAATATTTCATTATAGTTGCAAATCTAGAATGAAATAAGGCCAGACAGCTGGCGGGACTGCAGGATATTTTGCATCATGAAGAACAAAAGTAACCACCCTCTGGTTTCTGAATAAATAATCTCGTAAGCACTAAGTTCAAACAAAAACAGGGAGAACATCCCCCTTGATCATAATGGTTAATGGCTCATATATTTCTTCTATTGGAATCCTAAATTTGGGTTTCATTGGGGGGGGGGGAAGTCAGTCTTGTTATCTTGCATGGTTTAAAATTCAAAGGTTGTCAATATAAAATGAAAAAAATTAATAATTTGAAGGCTGTTCTTTCTGAAAATGTTTTTTAATAGTTTAATAGACAGCCATAACAAAGTTAGGTGATTGAATGCTATAGAGAAATGTATGTAAATATATGTAAAATGTATGTATGTAAAATGTCACCCACATCCTGGATCGGGGTGTGCATGGGACTGTTCCCGACTAGCACCTCAGCTGGGAGCCCAGACCCTCAATAAACCAAAAGAATTCTCTGACACATGATTAAAGATGTAGGAATGCATTCAACCTTCACACTCCCCACAAAAACTTCACTAAAATGACACAGAGTTTTGCTTTGTTTTGTTTTTCTAAATCAACCAGCTCACAGTTAACGGAGAAAAGGAGAACAAGATAAAAGAGGAAGAAGGCACTGAAGGCTGCAAGGCTGACCTAGCAAAGCTGGCAAGAGGGAAAGCCAAGAAGCAACTCAGCTGATCCCAGTGAGCACCCAGAAGGCCCATAAAGTGGGAGCAGGCCCATGGTGCAACCAGTCTACACGACACAGGTTAGAAGACTTTAAGAAGATTTAATGGATAAAACATGCAATGTTTGAGTATTTTGAGAGATTTACACAACTGAAGATGCATGTGTGATTTCCTTACTACAAATCATACAGATAATCTGATAGCATGTTAAATCTAGGAAAAGTAAAATACTCATTTGTCCTAGAATATGAACAGAAGGTTCCTAGTGGACGTGTCTTAGCTTTTGTCCACCTCCAGTTCCTATGTCAGGCCAAACTTTTCATTTGGGGTATCGCATGTCTTATCTTGGAAACAGTATGGGGACACTATTTTTCAACAGCCCTCAACTCCAGGAGTGTGCTCATGACCCAAGTCTGGGCCAACCAAATTCTTCATCCCTAGAATGAAGGAACGGTGTGAGGAAAAGACTGCAAAGGATCAGAGTCAGCCATATATGCAACAGCAATCTTGCAAAGACAATCAAATCGTCCTGCTAACTGGATTCCCTAGGATTCCTGGCTTTTTGAATCTAGTTCTTTAGCCTTTCCTGGGATCCTGTGAACTCCCTATATCCTAATTTTATGTAATTTTTATGTAATTATCCAAGATCTGTTCCTATTGCTCACAACCCAAGGCTCTAACTGATGTGGATGGAATTTATTCTTGAAAAGTAAACATTTGATTTGAACAAACTTTATACTTCACAGATTCATGAGACACCATAGCTATAAAGGACCTTAGAGTTCATTGAGCTTAATCTTATACACATGAAAAAATATTAAAATAAAGCTGAGATCAAGAGACTAGAAGCTTTTTCTGACATTATACAGTCGGTAAGTGGCAATGTTTACAATAAAATCAAGACCTAGCAATATCAATTCCAGTTTGCCTATTTGGATTTCTTTTCAAATTACTTTTGTTTCATTTTTACAATACCTCTAGTTCCTGGAAGTGGAGCTGCTATCCAGTAGCCCAAATGTGGTGCATCATATGTCCAAATTAAGTGATTATTATACGCCTTGACTGTTCCCCGGCCATGATTTACCCAAGCACCTATAAAAAGGCAAGTAAAAAATACCAGTTAGTTTATATGTCTTTAATGCTGATAGTCATGTATAGAATACTTTGCAGGACTCTTTCAAAGATTATGAAAACTCTGGCAATATGTTATCATGGGATAATATAGATTATATCATAATAGAGTGTATATTGGGGTGCCTGGGTAGCTCAGTCGGTTGAGCATCTGACTCTTGGTTTTGGCTCAGGATATGATCTCAGGGTCGTGAGATCGAGCCCCACGTTGGGCTCTGCACTTGGCGTGGAGTCTACTTGGCATTCTTTCTCTCCCTCTCCCCTCATTCACATGTGTTCTCTAAATAAAGAAAGAAATAAAGTCTTTAAAATATATTTATAGTGCATATTATAATAATATACACAATACAATGATTTGAATGCTTGTTATGACTAAATAAAGTCATTATAAATAAGAAAGTGTACATATTTAGAGAAATCATGATTCTCCAAGTAATGTTTAAATTGTTCATATTGAGGTATATCTTAAGGATGTGAATAGTGAAATCCAAATTTATCAATAGGTGGTTATTTGTCCCCTGTTCTGGGATTCTGATTAAACACTTATAATGTATATTTTATGGCCTCAATAATTTTTTTATTAAATACTGTTTGGGTCTATTACTACTGGCATGGCTCTTTTAGAACCAAATTTTTAAGAATATTTTTTAAAATGCTATCTGCTCTGGGGTGCCTGGGTCAGTTAAGCATCCTACTCTTGATCTCAGTTCAGGTCTTGATCTCAGGCTCATGAGTTCAAGCCCTGTACTGGGCAGGTGTGGAGCCTCCTTTAAAAAAAAAAAAAGTAAAATAAAATGCTATCTGATCTAATAAAATGCCATCCATAGACAATTCAGTAAAACCCAGTTCTTTTTATAGAGTTCAGCATAACAACGCTTTTTTATAAATTCAGTGTATATTTGTACTTGGTTTGTTAATTCACTGTAATGATAGATCTACAATATGTAAAACAGTGTTTTTAATAAGGTAGACAAACTTGATGGAAATGGATCAGCTTACTGCTTTTAAATAGTCACATTAAGCATTACATATCTGATATATGAATTCAAAAATTTTGTTACTGGAAGGTACATTAGAGACAAAGGCCTTTGTCAGGATGAACAATCAGAACTCAACACAGCTATTCTTTGAAATGTTTTAAAACAACTCTTTACTCAACAAATTAGGAAATTCAGGCTCAAATAAGTGGTTTAAAATCCCACTGCTGGTAAACGGACTAGACTCCAGGGCTTAGAGCTTTTACTCCAGTGATACAACATACTGTATTTGGTCTTAGTCCCCAGCCCAGATCACAAACGTGGGTTCTGCGATGGGCACAAAAACTCCATTCTATAATTGCAGTTAACCCAAGAGCTTGTGCAATTGCTACTAGGGAAAGAATCTTTCTTTCCATTAGACTTTAACCTGGGTAGGTATAAAGTCTGAGCACCTACACCCTTCTTGCCACTCTGAAGGTAAATCCTATCCCAGAAAGTATTAGCACAGATGAGAGAATCAAATCCTGTGAAACTGTCTAGGCTCTGTATCCTGACTCATCCAAAACAATTATGGATCATATCCCTTTTTTTTTTTGTTTTGTTTTGGCAACTTAAAGACTCCCATCTTATTTATATAGAAACACAAGAACAAAACCAAGGGAGGCAGAGGAGGAAAACCTGCGTCTATTTAGGAGGCTAAACTCAGGGACCAAAATTGGTATCTGAGTTTCTTGTTTTGGGATTTTTTTTTTTTAAATAAGCACTCTGTATCTTAATAATACAATGTTACTTATTTTCATGAAATTAACATACATTTCTCAATTGCCTTAACCAACCTTTTAGATACAAGTTCATATTGTCTATCAAAACAAAAGCCTGTAAGAGTAGAAATAATTTTTTAAAATGTATTTCTACTTTTCTATTCAAGATCTTGGGGGAGGCTCAGTCAGTAGAGCACACGACTCTTTTTTTTGGGGGGGGGGGGGAAAAAAAAAACGGGGGGGGGGGGGCAGAGGGAGAAGCAGACTCCCTGCCCAGCAGGGAGCTCCACGTGGGGACTCGACACTTAACTGAGTCACTCAGGTGGCCAACCACATGACTCTTGATCTTGCGATTGTGAGTTTAAGCCTCATGTTGGGCATAGAGCTTTAAAAAAAAGGCATGGGAATGTGAGTAAATAATGCCATTTTTTAATGTAGTATATTGACATCATTTTCCCCACAGTTGTATTATACTAGTCAAAGTGGGCCAATTTTAGTCATTTTAAAGTGCTTAAAATAGTAACATTACTGATTTGGTGATCTACTAAAGATAAAACATTCAAAATATAAATATTTTAATGTTTTAAATAAGACAAATTTTAATTCTGTAGTAAACATAAAAAGTTGCCAATTATACATCAATAAAGCTGAAAAAATTCTAACAGTAATATAGAAACATATTTCTAAGAGCTAACATTCAAACATTCAAAAAGGGCAATATCCAAAATATTTTCACCTAGCTCACATACCTATGTTCATATCAAATGTCCAGGCAGGTATGTGATCCCCTGCACTTATATCATTTGTATGTAGAAGGGGGAGAGAAACTTGAATAGAGCCATCCACCTTTAATTCTTTTCCTCCAGAATATATTTTCACACATATTGCAGCAAGAGGAGTCAATTCAAGACTTTCAAAACCTAAAAAAGAAGACAGTTTATTAAAAATCATATGCAAAATACAGGTTGTCGTTACATACTAATAAAAGTAATATGGGCCTAAAATATTTAAGTCCTTTATTCACCTAGGGTTATCCATTTTAATATCAAATAGATACTGGATCCTCATTAAAGAATTTTAAAATATATCATAAATACAGGTTATACTTATATAACTTGACAAATCAATATGAGCCTAGAGATCTAAGTCTTTCGGAGTAATGTGGTTTAAGGTCACTGGAATCTAATTCAGTGTTTTTAAAAACCTACAAAACAACAACAAAAATACATCTCACTAGTATACTACCCAAATAAAGGTTCTACCATATCACATCATCAATACAGATATGGGTCTAAAACTTGGTCTCTCCTGCTTCCAAGAGCATTTGTTTCAAGTACTAGGACCAACAGACTCAGTTATACTCCTTAAAGTTACCTTGTGTAAAAAACGTTCTGACTCAAAATGCAAATTTGATAGGTTTGACAAACATGAAACAAAATCGGCAATATTGTTAGCTGATAAAGGTAATAAGCTTTGATGTATATTTGATTAGTAGGCTAAATAAAAGCATTAAAATATTACTTAGATTTCGAAGCTTGAAAAGCAGGGAAAGTGAGATTAATAGAATTGGTTATAGTGTTTTGCCTAAGGTTTTAAAGTATGATTATACATATAATTTATAACATGCCTTCTTAAATATCAGGAGCTACCTATATTTCTCTATCACTGACGGGAAAAGAGTAGAAAATGCATTTGTTTTGTTTTTAAATATTAGCAATGCCAAAGTAATAATGTAACCAGAATATTTATAATGAATAAAGTAACATGGTTAAGGATGTTACAATTTAATATAAATTTTCTACAAATAATTTGGTAATTTTAGATTTCCCAATTAAATTTACTAATACATTAGAAAGAGTTGACTAAGGTATATTTTACATATTATTTGCTCTTCATGGATAAACTTGAATCTTCAGCTTAAAAGCTAGAGTTTTGTTCATTCATTTAGCAAATATTCGTAACAAGCCCCTACTGGCACCACATACTCATCTTGGTTCCAGAGATGCAGTGGATACATGATCTCTTACACTGGCTTGCAATATTTTTTTCACAATCCTCATACTATCAAAAATGCTTTTTTCCATTTCTTTGCCCATTATCAGTTTTCCCCCAATTAAAAGGTAAGTGTGTGGTAGAAGGTACCTTACCAGGGCTTTGAGGAAATTCTGGAAAGGCAATGTAATTGCAGGGTCATAAAAGCTGCCTCTCTGAGGAGGGGATGTGTGAGCTGTGGCCAAATGATTAAGGGGCCATCCATGCAAAGACCTCAGAAAGTGAAAAGCCCCCAAATCAGAAGTGATCTTGGTATGTGCAAGGATGAAAGAAGGCTGAGGGGCAGAGAGGTAGAAATAGCAGAAGGCCTTTGAGTCCGTGGAAAGGAATTCTCATTATCACTTCTACTATACCTGGTGTATATCTTCAGTTATCAGACAGAGCAACTGTTGGCTTAATGAAAAACTTCAATTAAACATCTTTGTAAGCTTCCTGAAACACTAATCATAAGATGAGCAAAATAATGCCATACATATTTTACAGACTAGTTACACTAGTAAAAGTCCAATGTAAGCCCAAAGAAATTATCAAGTAATCTGTTAGTAATTGTATTTTCTTGTATCAAACTACTTGGTAAAGCCTGCTGGCTTTCTGAGGTGACTGCTTTTAACTCCACCCCCACCCCCCCAGTTCTTTGCAGTCAGTGGCTTCACATACTAAATGCAGCTGAAGCTGATAAGATCAACCCCACCACCACCACTTGGGATAAGGCCAACTCAAGGAAGAGAGAATGGGGCAGGGAAAAGGATTAAAGATAATGAAAAGGAGGCAACTTTAAAAAACACTTTCATATTCACAGAGCTCTAGAAGTAAGCCACCAGCAACATGTGGCAACTTAAATTTAAAGGAAATTAGTGCTTTAGTTCCTCAGTGCACTAGTCATACTTCAGGAGCTCAACAGGCACATGTGGCTAATAGCTACCATACTGGATAGAGCACAACATTCCCATTTGACAGCACTGCTCTAGAACTTTTAAAATGTTAGCAGTGTTCTCAAGATAACTGAAACATTAAATGAATAATCTCAAAAGCAGGTGGTAGAGGAATGCTGGAAGGGAGAGTATATTATGTCCCCTTCTCACTGAACCTAATGAGTCTCGTCCATAAAAACTCTCCAGCTCTCCAGTGCTACATGAGCTTCATCTGTGACCTGGTACACTGGTATCATTCTTGTAAATGTTTGTACGCGTCTGAAAAATCTGGGCAGGTATCTTAGATTGGCTTCTTCAAGAAGCTGACCCCTGAGAGAACAATTTGGAAGGAAGTGCCCATCACTGAGGGAGTGGAACAGTACAGAGAAGGAGGAAGGAAGCATCGCTGCAGCAGGTAAGAAAGAAAACAAAACCCAAACATCTATGTGTTTATTACTTTACTTTCCGGCTGTTCCCCAAAGGAAATGGACCAAAATATGGCACAATTTAAGTCACCAAAATTACAGACCGTCTGAGGTGATTTTTAAAAACAGTGTATGTTGCAACAAGTGGCAGAACTGGTGGCACAAATGTGGATGTACAGAGGAAAGAGATTTTTATGGGGTTTATTCATGGGTGTATTAAATAAAATGTAACATTCCATCATCCTCTTACCTTTTAGGTCATGACCAGCCGTAGGTATGTACACGCTGTTGAATCTGGGATACAGTTGACCCTGAACAACATGGATTTGAACGAGCAGGCCCACTTATGTGGACTCTTTTTAATAAATACAGTACTATAAATGTATTTTCTCTTATGATTTTCTTAACATGTTCCTTTCTCTAGCTTATTGTAAGAATATAATATATAACACATATACAAAATATGTTTTAATAGACTTACTGGTAGGGCTTCTGGTCAACAGTAGGCTATTAGTAGTTAGGTTTTTGGAGAATCAAAAGTTATACAAGTTTTAACAGTGGGGGGGACAACCCCTGCATTGTTCAAGGGTCAACAGTATATATTTTTTAAATATTTATAATTTTACTCATAGGGAATATCAAATATATTTGAGAAGAAAAACTCCCAATTGCTTACTCTAATCTATAAACTTTTTTATGTCTAACAATTATTGATAATTAATTTGGTAAGACTGACTAGAAGGTCAAATTATAAAAATATGTATAAACTTCTTTAAATCAAATTTTCATTTTTAAATACATTTTTTAACTTGCAAAGTTATACAACATATTACTGTTTCCTATACCTTGTTTACCTCCTTTGGATAGAAATATCCTGCAACTTAAATTTTCCATTAACTTAATAAAATGTATGCAGAAGATTCTAGTATAACCTTTCTTTCATTGGATAAAAGGGAATTTCCTATAAACATTTTAATAACTAGCTTTATGTACTATTTCTTATAACTATGATTATGTAAAAAGTAGGTAATACCTGATTTATTGAGAGTAATTCCAGTTGTATACAGGAAATTGTCCACTTTCAAAAATTGTTGTAGAACTGTAAGATAGCCTGTTACATTGTTAATGTGATGGTTGTCGGGTAGTTTAATTAAGGCTTTTGAAAACTGAACACTTGGTTGAGATTTGGCATCTGGAAAAGGGAAACCTCATTAATAAATAGACAAAACAAATGCATATCAAGCAGAGCATCATTGCTTAGGACACTTTAACATCTCATTATTTTAAATTCAAAACTGAAATAAATAAATCTTCCTTTCTTTAGATCACACAAGGCCCTTTACCCTAGAAACTGCTTGATTCTTCTGTCCAGAATTTCTTCACCCTTTTTTGGGGTTTCACTCCAGGGACCCACATACCATTTTAGTCCATATGGTTCACTTGGGGTTTCATTTCTGTAACAGTAGAGTTAATGGTGCATTCCAGAATGGGCTGGAACCAATCCAAGTATCATTCCATTTATAAATGTTATCTCATGTTAATAACTTTGAATTCACTATCCTTTAATATAACTTAGGGAGTGAGAACTCAGAATATTGATACTTCTATAATTAATGCATTTTTAACAATCCAAGGGTCAACTCTTAAATCATTAAAACTTATCAAAAACATCAACTATTGCTTTGACTTTAAAGGTCACTGAGAAACACAGAAGCAATCAGTTAAATTATTAGAATTTTAAAAGTACCAGTTTCTAAATAGTTACATGATAAATAAAATGTAATATAATTCTCAAAATCAGTATATAGTTTACATATGAAGCTAGAAAAATAATACCTGGAAAATAAGGGATATAAATAAAAAAACACATTATTCTTGTTTGGTTAAATTGTTAAATTTAATCATTAATTGTTTAAGTACTCTTATACCTTCCATCTGATCACTTTACACATACTATCTACACCTTACTCTTTTAAAATATGTCTTGAATTTCAGATTAATGGAAGCTAACTGAGACATGAAAACTGAATGCAACACCTGACCCTAAAATGGAGTCAGAAAAAAAAAAAATGTGTCGGTGCACAAAACGGGAATTTGGATGATAAGTTATCCTAACAAAATAGTTTTGCTGAACTGTGCCATGGCTACTTAATAACCCTAATTCTTAGGAATTGCATGCTTAGGTATTTAGAAGTAAAACGCCATGATATGTGTAACTTACTTTCAAATGGTTCAGGGAAAAAAAAAAAAGGCATACCCAGAGCACAATACACATAGTAAAGCAAATGGAATAAAATGTTATTAATAGGTGAATCTGAGTAAAGGGTATACAGGAGTTATTTGTCTCTGATTCTTCCAACTTTTCTGTATTTTGAAATTATTTCTATATTTGAAGTTATTTCCAAATACAGAGTTAAAAACTTAAAATATACACCTTAATTATGTTGAAGCCCCAAATTTCTTACAATTGAAAACATGTACACTAAGTAAAATGTCTGGCTGAGCTTCTCTAAGGTTTGTACATTCCTGAAGTTTCAAATTTCTCCTGCTCCCTTTCCCACAAATACACACAAACCTAACACATTTTCATTGCATAAACCATACACTTTTTTGATCAAATCCTGGAAAAAAAAATATAAGCGTTTTATGGAAGTTGAGAAATGAGGATGGGCATTTTCTAAGGAAGGATTTAACATCTGCAGAAACATCCATCCCTTCCTCATTAGCCCTATCAATAGCTCAACTCTTAGGGAAATGAGGCAGTAAAAGTGATCTGAGACCTCAAGAGAGCTCCGTGTTATGGAGACACACCAAGACATAGCTAGTATTTTCCAGACAAATGAGCATTCACTATTGCTTGGTAAAATGCAAAAGAGTGGCCCATGGGCATGTTCACACTAATCCATTTCATATATTCTGAAGGAAATTACAATTTGTAATGGAGTTTGAAGAGGACAGTAAGAACTAGGAAGGTGTCAAAACAAAACCAAAACAAATTGCTGAAGAGGGACTGTTTTTGTTAAGGTCCCAACAGCATAAAATGTAGCCTCTCTCTGTCGTCAGTAGTTCCGATTTAATTGTCATCCGTCTACGCACAATGCCACGTGCACCCATTTGTGCACCCATTTGGCCGTGCACCAGCAAACTCAGCAGCTCACAGTTCTGTTAAATGCATTCGAGTTCAAGAGTAAGAGAGTCTGCTACTTTCCTCAGTAAATGACTCCAAAATTAATCATGCCTGAGTTTTTTTTCCCAAATAATATTTTTTAATACTTTAGAAATAAATAAGATAACCTTCTGAAAATGAACTTTCACAATTTCTTTGACTGTGACTGTTATTGGACTCTATTTTTGAAGATTTTCTGCTTCTACCAGTCATTCCTATTATGCTCAATCCTAAACATTAATTCCCCCCCCGCAAAAAGGCAAATTGTTGTCATCTATAGAGGTTTTATACAATATGCAGTAAAAGAGTGACTAAATGCTGGGGTTTCCCCCTAAGGACTATTAAGGAAGATGGGGGGGTGGCAGTGGGGGGAGAGGTAAGCCTGAAACGGTCTTTCTCAGGGTTGGTAAAGTGAAACTGGAGACCACAGCTTGAATCAGACCTAAAATAAGGCTTCCTGTGGGATATGCAAGTGGGGTGAATCCCATCTGCTGAGGAAAGACCTTACCTGGTCTCGGGCTTTTCCCTGCTCAGGCAGCAGGCTTAATGCTAGATGCAGGGATGAAGGTGCCTGCAAACCAATTTCACTAACCACTAAAGCCCAGTGAGAGAGGTGTTTTGAAAAGAAGTTGAGAATCTCTGTGTAACATTTCCAAAAGTCAAATGTACCTACTCGGGCAGGGGTGGGAGGTGGTGGTGGTGGTGCTAAAACAGTAAAGGACGAGCACAAAACCCCACACTGTAAGTCTGACAGTGAAATAAGAACCAGTTCAGATCAACTTAGAGCAGTACTAATCCTCCCTGATCAATTTAGGGTTTGTTCCAAGGGATAACCAACATTGATTCACTAGTGAAGTACAGTTACATAATTAAAGTGATTATTATCACTGAGAAGAGTTGTACTTACCAGCTAATTTCCCAGTAATTAAAACAGTGTCTTCAAAGAGCCATATATTTGCTTGGCTTTGCGGGAACAGTGAAAGTGTAACTGATGAATATACTGTGAAATACAGCACAATTAAAATGTTTTATTAAATGTGGGGGAAAAGTAGGTAAATATAGTCTATTCCGGCAGTCTCTAAAATATGGGGGCGAGGGGAGGGGGAACTGTGGAAACAAGGAAACATAAATGTAAAGTACGATGGAGGGGGGAAACAGAAGATACAGTAAAGTGAGAAAAAAAGGCCAGGGGTCAATTTTATTTTACTTAAGCCTATTTCCAGTAGTTTGTACCAAAGTGACTAATGATAGTCCCTAACCCCAGTTATATACAGTCAGGTTAAATGCTTGAATAATCCTGAAGAATCCTCTGCTATTTTCTCTATATAATGGTTACTTATTAGGTCCTTCTAATGATTTTTACAAAATCTTGGCTCCACAATTCAAGGTTCTCTGAGATAGAGACTAGATCCACTGCTTGCTTGTTTTTTTCAAACTTCCTGCATAAGGGCGCAGCGCGCTTCATTACACAGTAGGGTCTGCCAGCCTCTGGGTTGGCAGAGCAGGAAAACAGTTGAACACATAATGAACAAATGATCCACAGGCAACCACTGGTAGTAATGCAGGAGGAGGCCAGATCTGCCTGCAAGAGTAGGCGCCTTCAGTAACTGGTGGGACAAGTGCAGAGGACCTGAAAGACAACTACATTATTTCAAGGTCAGAAGCAGCAGGAACAAAAGACCATTTTATAAGATCAGATCAAATAAACTTACTAAAAGTGAGTTCTCATTTGATAGCTCTCCTCTATCCAATATAAGTATTTGAATTTAATAGAAATAACATAATATTCCTAAATCACTTAGGACAGGATAAAACAGATTTGCATGGGAATACTTTTCATGTTTTAAGATATTTCAAAGAGCTGTAAAGGAAATAGAAAAAAGAAGATAAAACATAAAAAGATATGAATGGATATAAAACAAAATATACTTTTTCCTACAACAGAAAAAGAAGACTACCAGGCAAAAGTGTAATTTTAATTCAGAAGCCATTAATAGACTTTAATGGCTTTATCAGATTGGAGAGAAAGTGTTAGGGTAGTAGCTTGGACCTTGAGATGATTATAATTAGGGCACTTTCCCGTATTTGGCTACTCTCTCAGTCAGAGGTAGCTTAAAATGGGGGCAGCCCTGACAGTTTGTTATGAAACCTGAGGAAAAACTTCTGAACTTCACTAAAATTTACATGTAGATTTCCTTTCACTGACAAAATGTTTCTCATTATAAAAGGGATGAATATCCACTATGGAAAGGTTGAGAAATAAAGGAGAAGAAAGTGATGGTCATCACAATCTCACAACAAAGACAATAAGTACTAATATTTCAGTATACTCTTTATGGATTTTTTCCTGAGTTTTTTTAAAAAATAATATTATATACAGAATATTTTTACCCTACTTTTTCATTTAAGGTAAATAAGCATTTCTGTCCCTCAATAGAAACCTTTTCTATTTCTATTTTCAAGGTCACATATTTCATTTCTTGAAGTATCAAGACTTACTGAACCACTATACTACTTAGATTGTTTTCATTTTCACTATTATTGCAAAAATAATCAACATCCTTATATATGAATATCTGTCAACTTTAGTTATTTGTTTTTTTTTAGGAGAGATTACTAGCAGCGGAATACTGGTCAAAGGTTATGAAGATTTTGAAGACTTTTGACACACACATTTCAAAATTGTTATCCAGATCATTTTGTTGACTTGTACTCCCACCAGCCATGTTTGAGGATACTCATCACACCTCACTTTGTCAACACTGAGTATGCACTTTTTAAAAATGTTTCTAAGGTAAAGAATCTAAGAAATGTGTATGTCTTTGGTGTACAAATCTGAGACTATTAGGAAGATAAAACATTTTGTCACACTTAGTGACAAATCATTAGTTTTTCTCTTTTTGAAAATTGCTATGTCATAATTTTGTCCATTTACCTTATTCAGCCAGGGCCTTGGTGTTTTCTTACTAATTTGTATGAATTATTTGCATAATAAGAATATTCCGGGGCGCCTGGGTGGCTCGGTTGTTAAGGGCCTGCCTTTGGCTCAGGTCATGATCCCAGGTTCTGGAATCGAGCCCTCCATCGGGCTCCCTGCTCAGCCGGGAGCCTGCTTCTCCCTCTCCCTCTGCCCCTGCTTGTGTTCCCTCTCTCGCTGTCTCTCACTCTCTGTCAAATAAATAAATAAAATCTTAAAAAAAAACAAACAAACAATATTCCTCCTACCGGCACCTGGGTGGCTCAGTCGGTTAAGCATCTGACTCTTGGTTTTGGCTCAGATCATGATCTCAGGGTTGTGAGATCAAGCCCCACGTTGGGATTCTCTGCCTCTCCCTCTGCCCCTCCCCCTCCTTGTGCACTCTCTTTCACTTGCCTTCTCTCAGATCTTTTAAAAATATATACTTCTTATTGTCTCATATTTTTCCTTGGCCCTATTTCTTAGAGATAATTAACATAATTTATTAGCTTCAGGTGTACAACATGATTCAGTATTTGTATATATTGCAAAATGATCACAGTAAGTCTAGTTAAGATCCACCACCATACATAGTTACATTTTTCCCTATGATAAGAACTTTTAAGATCTACTCTCTTAACAACTTTCAAATATGCAACATTATTATTAACTATAGTCACCATGCTATATGGTACCTTTTTTAAAAATAGTGAAATCTGCTTTTTATGACCTCTTTCATTAAAGTTTATGCAGACCATCCTAATTTTTTTTTTAAAGATTTTATTTATTTATTCATGAGAGACGGAGAGAGAGAGAGAGAGAGAGAGAGAAGCAGAGGGAGAAGCAGGCTCCCAAGGAGCAGGGAGCCGGATGCGGGAATCGATTCCAGGACCCTGGGATCATGACCTGAGCCGAAGGCAGACGCTTAACCATCTGAGCCACCCAGGTGCCCCAGACCATCCTAATTTTTAAAAAATCAAGTAGTTTTTTTAATTTTCTTGTGTTTAATAGGATTTGATTTTCCACATTTGAACTCTATGAGAAATATATTTGGAATATGAAACCAAATTCATTTACTCCAGATAATTAACCAAAACATCCTAACGCTACTTACTGAATATTCAGCCTTTTCTCACTGATTTATAATTGTACCTTATCATAGATTACAGTTTCTTATACATGTATCTGATTTGTACCACAGTATCAGTTTTAATTGTGTAGCTATATAATATTTTAGTTATTTGAAATGGCAAATTGCCTCTAATAAATATTCTTTTAAAATGATTTCCAGGTATTTTTATACATTTATTCTCCAAGGATTATTCTGCCAGGATTTTTTTTTTAATGCACTAAATCTATAAATTAGGAAGAACTGAAATCTTTACAATATTCAGGCTTTCTAAACAAATTATAATGTTTTGTCATTTATCCAGGGTTTTAGTTTTTAGTTTTCTTTTTTTAAGGTCTATCAGTAACATTTGGTAGTTTATTTTCCCCAACACATTGTTATTTCACAGTTTTTTTTAGGTTTCCCTGCATATTTTGTTTGCCCTTGTTGTTTGAGAGGGATTTCATTATTTCCATAACTGCTGACTACTTCTGGTATATAAGAATATGTATTGATTTGTACCAGTGCTTATTCCACACTCAGTAATTCTGTCAAATTCCATTAATTTTGAGCACTTTAAGATTCATGCTTTGTAATTTTCCAGGGATATGATAACTGGAAATAGTAAATGTTTTGATTCTTTCTAATAGCTATTCCCCTTTTTTGGTCTGTTGATATATATTTGCTCTGATAAGAACTTCTGTAATGTAAAATAATATGGACATGTGTTCAGTTTCTTATTTTATTAGGATCACCTCTAATATTTTATAGTATGATTTTGAGATATTTACCATGTTAAGAAGATCTTTGTGATCCTAGTTTTTATGGTGCTTTTATGTTCTTAGTTATGCACAGATGGTGAACTCATAAAATGCATTTCAGACAGCTGTTAGTGTTATCATCTGATAGTTCTAATATGATATGTAAAATTAACAGAATGACACATTTGACATCCTTATAATCCTATAAAGAAAAATCCTACTTGGTCTTAACAGAAATCTGTATTTAAATAATGGTGAAATTCTTTACAATTCTGTTTAGGATTTTTGGATTTAGAGTTATAAGATTGGTCTATAGAAGAGTATTTGTGTGTATGAGAGAGAGCACATATTAGAGCATTTAATTTTGCATTACCTTTGTTAGGTCTCAGAATCAAGGCTGTACTGGTTTTATAAAATGATTTGGAGTACCTTTTTTTTTAATAGCCTTTGACTCAAGCTATCTTTACTCAGGATATCTTATCCATGACTATTAGTCTACCTCACCTAAAATGAACATAATCATTTATAATATCACAAAATTGTTTTAGGTTTTTTAAGATTATTTAAGATTCACTGCCATCAAATTTGATATAGAACTTTTATGATTTTTAAAATTTTATATATATTTTTTTCTTTTACTTGCCTGTTTAGATTAGCCAGATGCATGTGTAATTTATTTCAAAGAACTAGCATTCTGTCAATTATCTCTTCTTTATATTTTCTAATTAATGTTCATCTAGTTTCTTCTTTATTTCCTTTTTCCCATCTTACTTTTGGTTTCTTTCATTATTCTTCTAACTTTCATTTAGTGATTAATTGTGCTTGATTTCTGTCTTTTAAAAAAACTAAAGCATGTAAGACCATGAATTCACCTTAGACATATCCCTATTCAGACTTTTGAGTCATGATTTTATTAAATCTCATTCACAGGAATCTTAGTTTATCTAATTCATTTTTCATTTTCTTTCTTATTTTAAACTTGAACAGTGGTTCAAGAATTTAAATGTTTCCATTGTGAAACCAAATAAAGTATCTAAATTCTAATAAGAACCATCACAATTAAGAAAAAAGATTACCTAATGTATCACACTTCCAATCAGCCAGACTTGCATTCTAGTATCTTATATGGCCTGTACTTCCCAATATCCAATTAGTCACACTAAGTCCTATCAATTCTTATTTTTTCCCCTCAGATTTATTGAGATATAATTGACATGACAGTGTAAGTTTACAGTGTGCGTGATGATTTGCTATGTGTATATATCGTGAAATGGTTACACAGTAATTACCAATTCTTTGCTCGGTAGGCCTCTGGTACTCACCTTCTTTTCACTACCTCTCTTGCATCAGACTGTGCTTATCACCCACCAGGAGCACAACCACAGCTTTGGAACAAGCCTCCCTGCTTTTGGCCTAAATGTCATACACTTTTAAATAAATTCAGTTTCCAAACAACTTACAGTTATGGTACTCAGGAATCTGTAACAACTGCCTTATTATTCAGCACATAAATCTAAACTTTGTGCCTCCTCTTTTGAGAGCATCCTTTCTTCATCTGGCCCACCCTGCTTCTGGCTAACCTTCTGGGCATGCCAAGCCCCTCTCCGCCACCTGCAGACAAGCTTTGTACCTGAACAGAGCTCTTGCTCAGGATTCCTTCAAACCTCTGTAGGAAAAATAAATAAATAAATAAAAACATGTTTTCTTCAAACTGGCACTCCTTCTAACCTCTCTGTATTGATTTCACATAGGTTTTCTCATTTTCAGTTCACCAGAGCAGAAGATTCCCAAAGAAGAAAAAAAACAAAAAACAAACAAAAAACATTTCACATTTAGTAAAGGCAAAACACTGTGTAAGTGCTTACTTGGCATTTTTCCGGTCTTCCAAGGCAGAGGTGTCAACACATAGCCATCTTTGTAAGCAATAATGGTTAAGCTGAGTCCTAATTTATAGGGTACTTTTATCAACACTGCTCCATTGTTTTTAGTTACTGTGGAATTTGTTTTCGTGTAGTTTACAAACACTTCTACAACTGCTTGACTCAGGTACTGACGACTGATGATGTCATTCACCTGCACTTTCAGCATAAATACAGACACTGGAGAAGAAAAAAAGCCAGAAATGGCAGGTTAGATCCTAGAATGTCTATGTCGCTATACCTTAAAATGTCATTCAAAACATCTGAACAGTACAAAACTGCTGATAAAATCTAGAAATACATAATGTATGGATGAATTGATAGAAATAGGTATAAAAACATTCCAACAAGTTCATTATTCTTTCTAAAACTGAATTTAAATTTATTATTAATAAGACAGTGTTGTTATTCCAATTTTTTCTGCCAATAAAAAAAGGAAAAGGAAGCAGTGAATCTGAGGGGAAGGGAGGTTTGCTTTTCAGAAAAACACATTTTTACTTGGCCTCACTAATCCTAATGCTACCAATTAATTCAAAATATAGTCAAAGTTCCTAGAATAAAATGCAATCTCACCAAACCTAGGGCATGGTTGGCTCCTTTTTTTTTTTTTGTTCTGTTGTCTGGAAAGCAAGGGATGTGTTTCAAATTACAAAGTATCAAAACAATATCCTTAAAATGTCAAAAAGTATTATCTGTTAAATATATAACAAAGCATAGTAAGATAGTAAATTGAGAAAAATCAAAATTAACTTGTTTCTAACTTAAACCTCCAGCTTTATAGATCTTGATGATATGTTCATGAATTTCCCCAACGTTAATGTCTTGTTTAAAAAGAACCTGTATCACCATGCAAATGCCTTTGTAAAGCCTGTATCACAACACCTTTGCCAAAGATGACTTCTCTTCCACTATTAATGGGCTTTGGAGTCAGTCAAGGTCAATCGCTGCCATTCCCTAGATATGTGACTTGGGGGAAGTTAACTTCTCAAAGTCCATTTGCTCATCTGTAAAATCAGGAGAATAACTACTTTGAGGTAATAAAATGAGATAATGCAAATAATGTGCTCAGCACGGTGGTTGGTTGTCACTTAATATCATTATTAATAAAAATTATTACTCCATAATTGGAGACCATTTCACAAACATCAGAGTCATCAGTAAAAATACCTCAAGAGGGTGTGCCTGGGTGGCTCAGTCAGTTAAGTGTCTGACTCTTGGTTTCCGCTCAGGTCATGATCTGTGTCCTGAGATGGAGCCCCACATCGGGCTCCCCACTCAGCAAGGAGTCTCCTTGAGATTCTCTCTCTTTCTTTCTCGCTTTCTGCACCCCCCCACCCCTGCACATGTGCTCTCTAAAATAAGTAAATACATCTTTTAAAAAAATACCTCACAAGGACTTATTTTGTGGCTCTACATTTACAAAAACCCATTTTACTCAAAATTTTTAGCAAGAACAGCATGTCAGGTAAAAAATCCTTGTCAACACTAGGCTGCAATATCAGCTACCAAATTACTGTTACAACTTATGTATTCTAACTTTATTAATATAAACTAGACTTTAAATTGTTTTTGGACCATAACAAAGACATTTTAAGGACAAGTAGAACTACCACAGTAATCACCCGGTCCTAGGAAAGATATAATGTAGCAAGCTAGAAAAGAGCTCTGATCCTTTCAAGAATCTAAAATTAAAGTCAAATGTTATCCAAACACTATTCTATATATATTCAGACACAAACATTTTTAGTGTATTTCCTCTCATGAATCTTAATAAAATATGTTAGTACTATATCTAATTATAACCTCAAGAGCTAAAATATGTTCAGCATTAATGAGCCAGGCATTGTGTTAATTTTTAAGTGCATCATTCCATTTACTCTTCAAAGCCCTCGTTACAGAAATGTTATTGTTTTCTTCGTCACGTATATTGGTAACTGTGGGTTAAAGAGGTTTGTTAATCAGCCATGGCCAACCCACAGCAGAGAAAGGAAACAGGACACAAACTTGGGACCATCTGTCCTCACAGCTTGTGCTCTTGAGCCACTGCACTACAGCTGCCTGACTGAACTCTTCAGGCGACTCCAGCCAAAGCTTAGAGTGCAGGGATGGGGAGAGTGAATTGGGAAAAGAAAAGGGAGGATTAGATCCTAGGCAGTCATAGCTTGAAACGAGGTTCCATTAGTCTGTCTAAAACACTGTTAATTTCCAGGACAACAATCTCATATATATTCAAATATATATATGGAGAATAGATAAGGCATCATTTCACATCATCTTATAAGTTCACCCCATTACTCTAAAGTTAAAAAAAAATCATGTTTGTAACATTTAAAATCAAAATATGAAGAAGGGCTGGGTATAAACATCTTCCTAATGCCAAGCCTCGCATGTATATTATCACAAAAATCTCAACATACCTTTGTAACATATGTGATATCAAGTCCACTTTATCAGTGAAAAAATGAGGATTCAGACAGGTAATGTGGACTGCCCCAAGGTTCACATATATTAAGAGGCCCTGTCAGCCTTCAGTGTCCCCATGAATGACTCCAAAGCCATCTTTACGCCATGTAACAGAGTCTTGGGGTCACACTACTAAAATTAACTCAAGGAATACGGTGTTGCAATTACTGAGAAATGCTTACATGACATCAATTAAAAAGAAAAAAAAGGTGTTCCCCAGCACACACACACGCGCTAAACTATGGCCTCAAACTCAAGTGGGAAATATAACTGGGGTAAAAACATAAATAAAAGGTTGTAATATATGTGACACGATGGCCACCTAAACCAAACATCCGTGAATAGGTCTGCCGAGTACAAATAGCTATTTATGTGTGGAGGACAAGAAGTTGCCCCATTCAAAATAATTCCCCCAGCCTCCTACCTCCTAATTCCCTCGATGAAATTCACTGAACCACTGGCACAAAGCGCCTAACTAATGGGGGCCAGAAAGATTGTGAGGACCTCGAAATGTGGCTGAAGATACACAAGAGCTAGTGGTTTCTGGCATGGAAACATCTTAGAAAGTCTATGCGTGCCTACCCACTGTGCTTTCCCACGTCTCCCTGCCCCCTCTTTCCCAAGGCTGGTCATACAAGCCCCTCCTGCTGATCCATGAGCTGTACCATAATCCCTCCCCAAAGGCCCTTTATTCCTTGTAGCCAGAGTCAGACATGGTTGCTTGCTTCCAAAGCAAGCACCTTAAATGATAGAGGGTACAACTGAAAACATAGGATGTGTTATTTAATGGGCTACCCTATCTTTCATAAGAGAAGGTGAAGGAAGGAAGGATAATGTTATGCACCAGAAATAGGATAAAGCATATGAGGAGATGGCACATAACTAAAAGGGCATTAAGATTCTCTGATAAAATTTGATAATGGATCTTATTCCAATCAAGTAAGTGTACCTACAACAGCTCCTACAACAGCTCACTCAGGAATGGGGATTTTGATTAAATCATTTGCTCCAAAGATTAATTTCAGAAATTCTCAGAGCCTTTGATTTATAGACAAATTCCAATGTATAGTAAGATCCTAAGCTAAATTCATTAAAAAAAACTCTGTATTCCATCTGGTTCATCCTGTAAAAATAACAGTTGCCAAAATAAGATACACTAAAGCCTCCTGACATTCTGAAGCTGGGTTTGGTTAATAAGTGTTTCTAAAACATTTTCTAATCCAGGATAATTTTATTTTTCCACATGTAATCGTTACGTTAAAGACTAAATTTGATGAGAAAATGAGTATCAAATTCAGGGAAAAAAATGACTTGCCAAGGTCAAACTTTGGCTTTGTGCACCTTGGATCTCGTAGCCTCAGGACAGGATGTAACCCTGACCAGCAGAGTCCTCTCCAGCTCAAACTGGAAAAAACTAATGGTATTTGAGACACACACACACACACACCCCAAACCCAGTGCTAGAAACTTTATACA